>NC_064630.1:832620676-832939217 GCF_023864275.1 Schistocerca cancellata
GTCACAACTATCTTCGCGTGCACCTGGTGCTGTACCTATGGGCGTTGAGCAGCAGCTGAGCCAGCACCGCTCTTCCACTGCCGACGTGCCACCGCCTTCAGACTCCGCAGGTACTCCACTGGATGCACACCACCCACGCACCTTTGCGTCTTTGCGTGGCCTGAAGATGTTGACGACGTAATACTGCTCCAAACCACGACTGCTAATCGACAGCGATACCGGATGGGGATATATATTCAGTCTTCTGGGACAACGTTCCTGTTCGCTGCTGCCCTTCGTGCCTCCATGAGCGTCCCAGTAGTCCCAATTCCGATACAAGCTTACAGGATTGGCTCCATCAATGTCAATACCATTGGCACCCCTGTCAAAGTACAGTTACTCTGTGACATGTCGATGGCGTCGGACCTCGATGTTGCCCTTCTGCAGGAAGTTCACCTAGCGAAGTTTCCTAATATCTATGGCTATGTTTCTGACCTCACGCCGTGTGCTGACCGTGGCAGTGGGACAGCTATTCTTTTAAAGGAAGGCATTGAGGTAGATGACGTGATTTACCTACCATCGGCTAAGAGTCTTGCTGTGACTTTCCACGGTGTCCGAATCGTCAATGTTTACGCTCCCTCGGGCACGGCCAAGTGACAGGAATGATCGCGATCCTATTCAGAGCAGGTCGCTTGTTTGTTTGTGGTCCGCTACGACCATATTAATCTCGGCGGCGACTTGAGTTGTGTGTTATCCCGCAAGGACCAATATCCCCATTTCACCACATGCCCGGAACTCAAGCTGCTCGTGCACGAACTGAACCTTAGCGAGACTTGCGACCTGGTGATCGACCCGGATGTATGTATGTGACCCCTCCCCCTCGAGAGGCACCCGTTGCAGCAGCCCGTACTTCTGTACTTCTTCCTCTCTCTGACGTGTCAGGACCTTTTTCATCGAATACAGTTACGTCCACGCCGACATGCCTGGCACCAAGAACCTTACGGCACGTGACATTTATCGCCTAATGATGAGAAATCGTACTCGGAATGTTGTGCAAAGCTGATATCCTACGATCGCACGGCCCGTGGTTTGGCGTTCTGTACATCATGTCCTCCCCGACACGTTCGCCCGTGGGACCTGGTATCTGGTCTTAATGAAAAATAAATGACATAAATTCCTCTATATGCCATAAAAATGACAGATTCGCCGCTGTGCCTTCGTCGATACGGATAAACACGGACTAATGTGTGGATCTTCTGCAGATGTGTGGCAGTTAATTCAGAAGATGCTTGCCTATCTTCTAAGTGTCATTACACCGAATCACTTCTTTTCCCAGATGAGACGTATTTCCCACATACGAAGACCAATGCTGTGATCTGGATAAAAGGACTCTCGATCTCTTAATTGTTCCATCAAGGGAGTTCCTGTAAGAACGCTTTACTTTTCTCATGCATCATCCGCGATACTATTAATGCTATGCCAACTTTTTGGGTATTGCGCTCTTTGATCCCCCCTGCAGCTGAGGTGTCCCAGGTATGAGGAGGTGATTTCAGTGTGATTGTGCAATACCAGGACTCGGTCCAATGTACCGGCAAAATGGAATATTCTTTGCGAAGACGCGCCTGGAAAAAGCCTGCCTTTGTTGTCACCGCGACAGAAACAGCCGCGAGGTTGCTGCAAACGGAAACGCGGTGGGACCAAACGGGAGCAGCCCACGAACAAACAAGACGGACGAATGAGAATGGAAGGACAAGCACGACCACAGACAACCAAGCCAGACACCAAGATCAACAACCAAGTATTAAGCAACGGGGTCACAAGAGATAACCTCTCGATATCAAAACAACGTCCGCTCGTAAACGGGAAGTAAGCCCACGCAATGTAAACATGACGTCTGTAAGCGAAATATCAACGCGAGTACCAGTCTGCCACGCCGAGTTTTTTTTTTCTTTTTCTTTGTTGATTTTCAATTCCCCCCGAAGGGGGCGGGCTGGCAGCAGCTTAGTACGCTGCTCTACAGCCTACAGACTTTTTTTTAAAAAAAGGAAGAAGAAGAAACAAGGAAAAACAGGAGATAAAATGGTGACTTAAAGTGTAAAATGGCGTAAATATGCGGAAAGCTAAAACAGAAAGCAAAAGGGGTTGGCAATGTTGATAAAATACACAGGAATCAGACAAGTAACATAGTAGACACACAATTAAAAAAACATGGCGACAGTCTGGTTTCTGTTCGCAACAGATAAAAAATCACACCCAGCGACAGTATGAGGGCTGTTCGCTACACTTCCCAAAAGACACAACACGGAACACTCACTGGAAAAACACACACTGTAAAACACTGCACGAAAATGGCGGCACAAATATGGCACTCCCGAGCTAAAGGCAGATGGGGGGGGGAACCTGGAGGAGGGGGGAAAAACAAGGAGGGAGGAGAGGAAAAAACGAAAAGGGGGGGGGGGGGCTCTCGGAGTGAGAGGCAGCCGCCTAAATACACGACAGGGTACGTCGCTATTGGCCGCTGGGACCACGTGCTCCACAGTGGCGCCCTCGGGGCCAGGAGCGCGCGCAGCCACGGCTTAGGGCGCAACTGCTGCAGAGACCTCTGGTGGTCATCGAGTTGCATGCCGTCTGGTGCGGATTCGAAACCCGCGGCGCTCGGTACCTGACAGAGCCTTGGGATTCAGAGTACACCTACCCACAAGTTGGCGGGTCGCGGATACCATTTTATTTGTTCTGCCAGGAGGGCGTTTTCTTTACTTCCCTTCTCGCTTTTTGTTATTGATACTAATAACACATCATTATTTTTCGCCTGGAGGGCGTCCCATCTTATCTAAAGAAATAACAAAAAAAAAGTCAGTGGAGCACTTGCCCGCGACATGCAAAGGTCCCGAGTCCGAGTCTCGGTCCGGCACACAGTTCTAATCTGCCAGGAAGTTTCATATCAGCGCACACTCCGCTGCAGAGTTAAAATATCATTCAGAAATACACACCGTTCCCGAGACACTGTAGCTGGATGAAGGCGTCCTGGATATTCTAGACCACATGTACAAGCTTTGTAGAGAGTGAAGGCTAGTCACAGAATCGGAACAGACAAGGAATTTAGTACTCGAAACCCATCTCATCTGCACCAGGCGCGCCAGATCGAATATAATTCTGCATTGAAGACAGTAAAGTCTTCAGGCAGTCGCGCTTTGAGGAAAACAAAAGATCTTCCAACAGGGTCCACCTGCTTCGACCTGTCTATAACGACAGCTTTAGCGGCGTGGTGCTCAGTTAAAATGTCGTTAAATACTCTATTACAAACATATGCAGGAGTGGAACCCCTCCTGTATTGCACTAAATCTAAAATAAAACTAGGATTCCACAGTAACCATGGTGGCAGATAGTTAACATCTTGGACTTGTGCTTGTATTTGTTCCACACCAAGTGAATCTAGCACATGTTGCACACAGGTCATAAATGGGATTGTTGCTCGTGGACAACTGGACAACACACTTTCCGAACGTGAATGAGCAACAGTATGGCGAGTGAGTGAAGTCGGAGCACCAAGGAACTTACATACCGAGGGGCTGTCGCCAGATGCTTAGTGGCGGTACCTCAGCGTCAGTGCAGACACTGGCTTGGTCCTGTAAGCACCAGTGGCCAGTCTAATCTAATCACGCATGGTGGATAGCGTCAACAGTCTTCAGGTATGAAGGCCTCACTGACCCATACACTCTGCATCCATAGTCCATCTGTGAATGCAAAAGAGCCCTATAAAATTGAAGGTGTTGTGCCCTGTCTGCTCCCTGAGACCCATGCTTAAGGTGCTTCACGACATTCAGGGTCTTCCGGCTTCTAGCTTTCAGGTCTCTCAGGTGTAGCAACCATGGTTGATTGTGGTCTAAAGTGAGACCCTGAAATCTTACAGTGTCTTTAAAATGTAGAGCGGTATCCCTAATATCTAAGGCAGGTAAATTAAAAATACGATCAGAAAGATTAAAATGAACACACACACGTATCTGCAAGAAACTGAAAATTCGTCTTTGCAGCTCACTCCTCTAACCTGTGTACTGTAAGTTACAACTGAAGGATCACTGGAGGAAGAACTGACAACAGCAAAATCGTCCACGTATAGGGAATACTGCACAGGACTCCATACTGAAGACATGGTACTGTTTACCACTATGGCCATTAGGGTAGCACGCAAAACACTGTCCTGAAGAATACCACTCTCCTGCTCAAAACGATTCGACAGCATATCGCCAAATCGAGACCTAAAAGCCCGCTTAGTCAGGGAGAACCTTATGAAAATGGGGAGGTGGCCACGAAAGCCCCTTTGTTGGCGCTACACAAGGATATTATGCCTCCAAGTATTGTCATACACGTTCCTCATGTCAAGGAATATTCCAAGACTGTCATGTTTAGGTAGGAAAGCCTGCTGAATAGCACACTGTAGCAGGGTCACGTTGTCGACAGTGAACCGAAATCCCCAGAAACCACACTGAGAGTGGATAAGGAGTTGCCTGGTCTCTAACAACCACACCAAGCGACAGTTAACTATTCACTACAGAGACTTTTCTAAAAAAATGGTTCAAATGGCTCTGAGCACTATGGGACTTAACATCTATGGTCATCAGTCCCCTAGAACTTAGAACTACTTAAACCTAACTAACCTAAGGACATCACACAACACCCAGTCATCACGAGGCAGAGAAAATCCCTGACCCCGCCCGGGAATCGAACCCGGGAACCCGGGCGCCGGAAGCGAGAACGCTACCGCACGACCACGAGCTGCGGACAGACTTTTCTACACAGTTAATTATGGCGACCTCTGGTAACTACTGTTACTGTGCAGACCCTTACTGGTTTGAGGAGAGGTATCAGAATTTCCTCTCTCCACGAGTTGTGAAAGTTTCTTTCTGCCACAATCGAAGAGGGTTTCTTTGACGCTGCGGGCCGGGGTGGCCGAGCAGTTCTAGGCGCTACAGTCTGGAACCGCGTGACCGCTACGGTCGCAGGTTCGAATCCTGCCTCGGGCGTGGATGTGTGTGGTAGGTTAGTTAGGTTTAAATAGTTCTATGCTCTAGGGGACTGATGAACTCAGAAGTTAAGTCGCATAGTGCTCAGAGCCATCTGAACCATCTTTGACACTGCCGGCAAATGTCAAAGCATGCAGTACTGGATTTGATCGTGACCAGTGCAGTAAAACAGGTCACAGGCAGTGCCGCTTCCAGATCCCACATGGAGAAAGGGTAGTTGTAAGACTCAGAATTTTTGGATCTGAAATCCAACTTGCCCGTTTCTGCAGTCACACGATAGTGATGAAAGGATCCTGGCTGGCATCGATAGTAGTCGCTGCAAAATTCTCTGCCAAGTTCTGGGCGAAGTCTCTGAGTGTTGTCTGGAAACACCAGTATTTCAGCACTCTTGGTATTGGTAAATGGTTGTGTTTACCGGAAATCCTCCAGATGGCATCCCATAATTTTGTAGAACAAGTGAAATGGCTGATAGAGTCAGAGAACGTTTGGCATGACCTTTCCTTGTTCTCCTTAATTATGTTTCTAGCCTAGGTTCCCACGACCGGAGACTCTGCGTGGTTGTCTGCTGCTGGGCAACATTTAAACTGTCGAAGAACCACACGCAAGCCTGGGTTGCTGAGTGGCTTTCACCAGTCCACAATGGAACAGGCTGCTCTCATAAGAGGACATGAAGACTTTGGAATAGATAAGTAAGCGGCATGATGGACAAATCGCGTCAAATGTTGCAACCATCCTGGACGCTGTTATGGTGTTCAGACACACCAGCTGGCCCTACAATACCGTCTGAACACTTTTGAATGTAAAAGGGTGGAACATTGTCAAAAATTCCCTCTTTCCTTTCAACTAATAAAAACGCATTCTGGCTAGCAGCGTAAATTCTGTTAGTAAAGACACTACAATTCTGAAATATAACTGAATCTGAAGCACTAGCTATACGAGCCCTTTATTTCTTTGGATGTTGGTAGCTACCAAGGGGCCACCCATTCCCCTGGGAAGTGGATGCGGAAATTTCGAGGGATCAGGGATCAGCAGCTGGCGAAATGAAAGGCCGTCTAGACAGAGCCTGATGTGTAGCAGGTTCCCCGAGGTTGTCCACTAACGACTGTTCCACCTCAACAGCCATACATCCTACCAGTGCGCAACACACCTCGATAGTGAAATGTCTTTATTGTTTCACTTTAGTCCTTACTGTAAGTCCCACTGTTACTCATTCCTTTTCCTGTAAAGAATCTATTCTTTTTCTTTTTTAGAATCTTTCGCTCCGTGCACCGTCTTATTACGTACGTCTTCGATGCTATGTATCTTGGCCTGAGCGCTCTTTCATTGTTGTGTAGCTGCGACTTTCGGAAATGGCTCTGCACTTCACTGAAAAACGCCCGTAAATCACAAATGATAAGGCGTTGCAGTCCTGGGTTGTGCGGCTGGTCCCGGCGGAGGTTCGAGTCCTCCCTCGGGCATGGATGTGTGTGTTTGTCCTTAGGATAATTTAGCTTAAGTAGTGTGTAAGCTTAGGGACTGATCACCTTCGCAGTTAATTCCCATAAGATTTCACACACACATTTTGAACAATCACAGATGTCATCTTACATATGATATATGCTAACATACATATAAATTATATATAAATTAATATACAGGGTGAGTCACATAACATTACCGCTGGATATATTTCGTAAACCACATCAAATACTGACGAATCGATTTCACAGACCGAACGTGAGGAGAGGGGCTAGTGTAATTGGTTAATACAAGCCATAAAAAAATGCACGTAAGTACGTTTTTTAACACAAACCTACGTTTTTTAAAATGGAACCCCGTTATTTTTGTTAGTACATCTGAACATATAAACAAATACGTAATCAGTTCCGTTTGTTGCACTGCAAAATGTTAATTACATCCGGAGATATTGTAAGCTAAAGTTGACGCTTGAGTACCACTCCTCCGCTGTTCGATCGTGTGTATCGGAGAGCACCGAATTACGTAGGGATCCAAAAGGAACGGTGATGGACCTTAGGTACAGAAGAGACTGGAACAGCACATTACGTTCACATGCTAACACATTTTTATTGGTCTTTTTCACTGACGCACATGTGCATTACCATGAGGGGTGAGGTACACGTTCGACGGGCGTTTCATAGTACGTGGAGGACGCATAAATTGGCCAGCCCGTTCTCCTGATCTTACACCTCTAGACTTCTTTCCGTGGGGTACGTTAAAGGAGAATGTGTACCGTGATGTGCCTACAACCCCAGAGGATATGAAACAACGTATTGTGGCAGCCTGCGGCGACATTACACCAGATGTACTGCAGCGTGTACGACATTCATTACGCCAGAGATTGCAATTGTGTGCAGCAAATGATGGCCACCACATTGAACATCTATTGGCCTGACATGTCGGGACACACTCTATTCCACTCCGTAATTGAAAACGGAAACCACGTGTGTACGTGTACGTCACCTCTCATGGTAATGTACATGTGCGTCAGTGAAAAAGACCAATAAAAAGGTGTTAGCTTGTGGACGTAATGTGCTGTTCCAGTCTCTTCTGTACCTAAGGTCCATCACCGTTCGCTTTGGATCCCTACGTAATTCGGTGCTCTCCGATACACACGATCGAACAGCGGAGGAGTGGTACTCTAGCGTCAACTTTAAGTTACAATATCTCCGGATGTAATTAACATTTTACAATGCAACAAACGGCACTGATTACGTATTTGTTTATATGTTCAGATGTGCTAACAAAACTAACGGGGTTCCATTAAAAAAACATAGGTTTGTGTTAAAAAACATACTTCCGTGCATTTTTTTATGGTTTGTGTTAACCAATTACACTAGCCCCTCTCCTCACGTTCGGTCTGTGGAATCGATTCGTCAGTATTTGATGTGGTTTACGAAATATACCCAGCGGTAACATTAGGTTACTCACCCTGTATATATATTAAATTAGGAAAATTTACGTCTCATTGTTGTCAATAAAAAATAAATAAGTAACATGTGAGGTAAGGGGCGAGTTGTGGCGCCCTAAAAATATTTTATGTTGGGAGTTGGGGCGGCCGCACAGGACGCTCGTCAAAGCCGCGGCCCGGCAGCGACCACGTGGTGCCGAACGTGAGCTGAGCATGAGGGGGGCTCCAGCGCGTGGTCCAGCGAGCACGTGGCTGGGAATTTCTTGGTGATGCTGTGCGCCGGGAGGGCCGAAGATGACGGACTTCGTGAATCCTTAATGGCAGACATTTCACAGTTCGTATACAAATTAATAGTAGCCAGATGAATCATGATACCTCAAAAAGAAACATGTACTTTACTATTATTTGCACGACGATTCTGATGGTGTAATCAGATTTGCAATATATTTATTAGTTTAAAGTTTAGTATCTCACGATAAATTATACAAGTAACACCCAGAAACGAACTTCCAAAATCTAAACGGTTCATCCGATGTCGTCGATCTATGTGTCTTTGAAAAGCTATTAGTTAAACCTAAATTGGTATGAATTACAGGCATGTAACTTAAATAGTACATAAGTTATTGGAGGTCAAAGTGGTCGATTACTATCGTTTGCGTCAGGCCATAAGAACTCCACAGTTACACGAAAAAAAAAACGGTAGCAGCATGCTTATAAATATATTTATTCATCTGTGTCTTTGTTTATATCCGATATTACTATTCATGACGAAATTGGTTAAATATTTACGGTGTTTTAGAAAGCACAGAGACATTAGGCTACTGGCCTACCTTTTGTTGCTATTCCTTTGATATATGTATATTTAATTTGTTTATGTATTTAATAATGTGTGTTAGAGTGTGTTTATGGTTCAGCCATAGGAATATTTATTTAATTTCGAGTATTTAAATGTAAATCCAGTATTTCGTATGTGCTTGAATATGTTTGAGAGTGTACGTTTGCTTGGAGACATGGAGGGAGCTCTCTAGCCAATCACAGCGCTCGTTAATGGTGAGACTGAATGAAAGTGCGGCAGTTCTGGACAGTGCAGAACGGGACACGGGAAGTGCTGGACGCGACGGTGCGACGGACGCGAAGTCGGACGAAAGACTTGGACAGTGGAGCAGTTTTCACGTGGTCGCGGAGGATAGAAATATTTCGGAGCGCCGACCTGTGCTCTTGTGTGACTTCCGTGGCTTCTGCAGTAAAGTCGTAGTATGCGTTCATAAGTCAATATCTCGCGAGCTTTGTTGTTGTTCATAACTAATTACGTGAAGTAGGAATCTATTGTTTTCCTGTTATTCAACTTATATTTTATTTATTTGCTGGACCATCGACACCAAATATACCGCATTCTCAAAAGTACTTCTACTATCGGATTCATCATTTAAGGTCGTGAAGATAGTACCCACAGATTTTATTTAATGCAACCTTTGATTTATAAATTTATAGGTTACTTTCATATTTCGCAATTGCCGAGTGATAGAAACCTTCGACCATTCGATTCATTTGTGTGTTGTTATCGTATACTGTAGACTCAGCAGTGGTTGGCCTGTAATGCGGCAACTACGTATCCCAGCCCCTAGACAATGACACCAGCCAAAACTTTTAATATTGCAACTCTGAGTCGGAAAGTACTTAGTTGAGGGCCACCACTACACCTTCATTTATTTATTTTTTTTTAATTGTGAAAGCCTGCATACTGGAGGATGTTGGAAGCCTTGGTGCGTCTTCCAGTGGTAGGGGCCTCCTGGTGTGAGACAGTAGCGTGGCGGCCACGCAGTGACAGGGATACTACTGGTATTCCTGTACTCCGAACGTGATTACTACTGCACTATGATCGTATCTGAGTGTCACGGAAAGAATGTAACATTTATTAGCAAATTATTTATTGCTCTTATGTGTAAACTATGAGCAAAAAAACTGTTTCTCTTTTTGTTAATGACTTTCAAGATGACCACTTAGAAAACTGCATATTAGTGGTGCAGTAGATCGTTGCTAGGTAAACCAGAGATAATAATTAACTCATCCATCCATGATGGTATAACATGGGGAGATGACACTATATAATTACGCTGTACGTTGCGTTTCGAAGGCTGTGCTGCCATTTTTGATATCCCAGAACATAAGCACAGCACTGTTTACTATTGCTTCTTGTTCTAAATGTTTGTTGCGAGCGCGCAACACTTACTTTGAATAGAAAATGTTAGTGGTTTCGTGAGTAACACATCGTCAGGAACGCACTTTCAGACGTTTTTCTAGTCTTAAATGCATATTTAATCGATTAATAGGATGCTTTTCGCATACTTAATGTAACTTGCATTTGTTATGCGTTTCGAATAATCAGATAGAGAAGTATGTAACGTGAAAAGGCTGCTTCCGCAATCCAGCAATTTGCTTAATGTGGATTGACAAAAGAATTTTTCTTGCGTTGGCTTCCAGTTTTTCCCTCTCGCAGCGTCCACCCAGTGTTCGACTGATACGAAATCTTAAGTCAGGTGACTGAAATGAAACCACTACAATAGAAGTAAGCAGCGCAACCAAAATTCACGTACATAAAAGAAAGTATAGTTTGATCAACTCTCTTAAATGACGTAATCTGGCGTTGATCCAAACACTTCCGCCAGAAGGTAACGCTGTGGCAACTATCACGGCAGATGTCGGCTTCAAGTTGGTGACATCGTGACAGCTCCCTCTATTATATCCCCATGGCTGCTACGTAGTGAGTAATAATCCCTAATACTCGAAATAGATATTTTCAATTAAATTAAAATTATCATTTAAAGTTAGTGGTCGCTACCGTACTTTTTAATGACAGACCACTTTTGTCTCCAAGGGTTCCAGAAATTAACAAATAAACTGTTGTAAATTCATTTCGTCGTAATGTTTCAACTTCAGAGATCAGTCAACTACTTCCATTGTGCTTAATGTCTGGGTTTTAGTTTTAATTCTGTTACAGCAGCTATTTGAAGTGTCCGTCCAGTGCTCAACTTTCAAATTATCTTCATTTACGTATTTTTGAAAATAATTCACCACACACACATTTATATCTTCAGATAACTTGAAATGTATTTATTGCGTAGAGAAATATACATTTCATTGCCACTGAAATGTCTTAGGTTGTAGCCAGCGTGTGCTTCATCCTGGGTATTTACTGTTCCCTTCTTTCACATTTACATGTTTTCTCTATGTTTTAATATCAAGTTTTATTTTGTTAATGGACCCATGTATTATTTAGGTATTTGGTGTAAAGTTTCACTTATTTTATGACACTCATATGTTGTTTGGATGTGTTGACACTTATATCATTACATTTAAGGGACAGATTTACACATTTTAGATAAATAAGAAGCACAAATAACTCGCAAAATTTAACCTAGTAATAGTTTCTTTTTGGATGAATGTGAGAGCGTGTGTAATCAGTGTTCTGTCAAGGAATGAATGTAGCCATGTCTGTAATTGTGAAGGGGTGGTAATTTTTCCAAGCGGCAGAGAATCCTCAAGACCACAATATCATATTCAAGTTATGGAATAACCTTCTCTGACCTCAACTTCAGGATGAAAGAGTGGACAAATGTCTGCATGGCCCGGTAACTGTTTAATAATTGTTATTTAAATCTGGGTCTTCAAGACTATGACCTGATGGTATACCCATCACACTCTAATTTTCATTTATTTTTATGAGCATGCAGCACAGAAGGTATGGATGACCCCTTGTTGAATGTGGTTGAGACAGGGCATAACACTGTGCTGGGATTTACGGTGTAGAAAGATTGACTGTGGTGTCACCGCCAGACACCACACTTGCTAGGTGGTAGCTTTAAATCGGCCGCGGTCCATTAGTACATGTCGGACCCGCGTGTCGCCACTGTCAGTAATCGCAGACCTAGCGCCACCACATGGCAGGTCTAGAAAGACGGACTAGCACTCGCCCCAGTTGTACGACGTCTTTGCTAGCGACTACACTGACGAAGCCTTTCTCTCATTTGCCGAGAGACAGTTAGAATAGCCTTCAGCTAAGTCCATGACTACGACCTAGCAAGGCGCCATTAACCCTATCTGGAAAGAGTCTTATTTGTATTATCAAGAGCGATGTACCACAATAAGCCGGCCGAAGTGGCCGTGCGGTTAAAGGCGCTGCAGTCTGGAACCGCAAGACCGCTACGGTCGCAGGTTCGAATCCTACCTCGGGCATGGATGTTTGTGTTGTCCTTAGGTTAGTTAGGTTTAACTAGTTCTAAGTTCTAGGGGACTAATGACCTCAGCAGTTGAGTCCCATAGTGCTCAGAGCAATTTGAACCATGTACCACAATGATGGAATAAAAGTTAAGTATAACCTAAGCTACGTACTTTTCCTTAGTGCATTCATAACTTATCCTGTTCCAGACTTCACGCCAGTCGGCGTGTGTGTACTCGTGCCTTCCGGTTACCCGTCACTGTGGACTGGCTGTCTTGTCAGTCCACTACATTGGCGACGAGGATGGGATTTTAATTACAAGCACTGTAAGGCTAATGGTATTCAACATCTGACGTCCGCGCCGTTTTCGCCACCGTCAAACGGTGCCGCTGAGCGATTGGTCAGGACTTTCAAGTCCCAGATGTTGAAGTTGAAAGAGTCGCATTCTCGGAAGGACGCGTTGTTCCTCTTTTTGACTTCGTATCGCTCTCAGCCCCGCGATGGTCGCTCGCCGGCTGAGTTGCTCCATGGTCGTCCTCATCGAACCTTGATGTCTTTGCTGCATCCGCCGCATCAGGTTCCTGCGCAGCGGCAGACTCCTGCTTTTGCTCCAGGCGACGTTGTATTCTATCGCAACTATCGCGGTTCACGGCGTTGGCTCGCAGGGCGCATTCTTCGCTGCCTCGGCCGCGCGATGTATTTGGTTTTGGGGGCCTCTGGTGAGGTGCGTCGGCATCTCAATCAGCTGCGCCTCTGTCGTCGCCCGGGTTCTGCCGCTCCCCGTCTGCTTTCAGCGACGGTGCCGTCCGGTCAGCGCCCTGGGGACCCATCTACTGGCTCGCCTCATCCCCAGGTGTTACCGACGAGGCCTTCCCTTCTGCCCCATGGCGTCGCGCCGCCGCCGCAGCCGCCGCCGGCGCCGCCCGCAGTGGACGCTTCGCTGCAGCCGCCGGACCCCTCCCTGGGTCACGCGCCGCCGATCGCTTTCCGTGACCAGCTGTCCTCCGCCATGGAACTCTTGCCCGCTCCGGACCACATGGCGTCATCGCGCGTCGGATACCCCGACGCAATGGAGGTCGACCCTTGGGCCCCTCCTGTCTCATTACGGGCGCATACACCGCATGTTGACGTGCACCCTGGAGTAGGTTTCCAGGCGTTTCCTAGCTCCCCTCGGACCGAATGGCCGGGTGCGGGTGGCACAGCCTCGCCTGTTGTTAGGCTCCCCACCTCATCGCATACGTCTACATGGGGCCCTCCCCACGGCGGGCGGAAGCCTTATAACACGACCGTTCGCCGATTTGCGGGGGAGGAATGTGGTGTCACCGCCAGACACCACACTTGCTAGGTGGTAGCTTTAAATCGGCCGCGGTCCATTAGTACATGTCGGACCCGCGTGTCGCCACTGTCAGTAATCGCAGACCTAGCGCCACCACATGGCAGGTCTAGAAAGACGGACTAGCACTCGCCCCAGTTGTACGACGACTTTGCTAGCGACTACACTGACGAAGCCTTTCTCTCATTTGCCGAGAGACAGTTAGAATAGCCTTCAGCTAAGTCCATGACTACGACCTAGCAAGGCGCCATTAACCCTATCTGGAAAGAGTCTTATTTGTATTATCAAGAGCGATGTACCACAATGATGGAATAAAAGTTAAGTATAACCTAAGCTACGTACTTTTCCTTAGTGTATTCATAACTTATCCTGTTCCAGACTTCACGCCAGTCGGCGTGTGTGTACGCGTGCCTTTCGGTCACCCGTCACTGTGGACTGGCTGTCTTGTCAGTCCACTACATTGACTCCTGTTCATTTCTTGGATAATGTCTTTACTAAGTGTCACAATTTATTCGGTTCCATGTCACAGTCACCTTTGAAAGTGCGACATTCCCCATGAATAGATTTGAGAGGAACGGGGATGTTGTGTAAGATTGCAGGGCACTCTCACTTCTGATTCGGTGTAGGGAATACAATCTATGGCGATTTGGCTTCATACATTGTGATGAAATGATGGGCAGTAGTTTATGGTCTTGTTTGTGTGCTTTAGGGAAAGAAATATGGTAAGCTTTACCTGCGTTCAAAGGAACAGTGTTCCGACTTAAACGACTGCGGTAAAAGCACGGTGTTGGTGGGCCGACAGAGCGCGTTTTTTCTGTGGAACAATGAGGAGACAATTTCAGACGGCCACGTGCAGCGGTCACATTGTGCAAAACACATTAACTTTGGCGCAAGACAGGGGGCATCCAGGCTTAGCGCCGAAAAGTCACCAACAGCGCATTGTGGGCCTTGTTAGGGAGCAAGCCGCCAGAAGAAATGTAAACGTTCTGCAAATGTCCATGGGACAGGAAAACTGGCGTCCAGACTCTGTTTCAAGACATGTATTTATCAATGTACGAAGCTGTTTGCGTGTTTATGGCCGTTCTTTGCAAACTTTGAATTGGACGCAACAGGGGAGATAACAAGCTGTTTATGGAAGGCTGTGCTTCCACCCTGTATTGTGTTAGCAAAGGACACGGAAAACATGTGGGAAAGAGGCCGCGAAGTTGAATTTTTTCCGTTTTCTGCCAATTAACTTAAATGTCTCTGGTTGGTCAAATCGGTTTGCAGTGCAAACACCATTCTCCGAGCTTAGAATGCCAGGATCCAGCTCGTGATTGGCTTGTGTGTAAGTGGGGGAAGTCAAAAAAGAGAGATGTGCTTTTGGAACCGAGATGAGGAGAAAACGGGGAGAAAGTAAGAAAGGGAACTCTTGTACATGTCTCTTGCACTGGTACTTCGCTAGTAAATAACTGGAGATCTCTACCTAAACAGTGAGACTTGTGTCCTTTGCTAGTGTGCCACTTAGAGCCTGTGCCAGTCACCTTCTGAACCGTCAGAGGTGCTGCTTATATCATCACGGTCACAAAGAGTGATGCGTGCCTGTACTTATTTGTCGCGAGTCGGTCGTCTAAACATTTGACGTATTCCGACACGCACAGTCGTGGCTCGGAGTCAAATTGGTTTGGAAGACCAGCAAATGGGTTCACCTGCACACTGGAATCCATTGGGGTTTCAGAGGATCTTAGGGAAGTACCTGCTTTCTGATTTAACGAAACGTGAGACCACGTACTTGCATTTTTCAGGAACGCGCATTTAATAACAGGTTGCCCCTGTACATGACTTCAGTTGCCGAGTGCATTGTAGTGTGCCGCCTTGACCAGTAGGATGAAAATGTATTCACTGCTGCGACGTAGGGCTATGATATCTATTTCTCAGAACCCTGTTCTCTCGAACAACTTTTGTGTGTGTGTGTGTGTGTGTGTGTGTGGTAGGATATAGATGCTTGGTGGTGAGGAGTTTGGTGCCATATCTGGATTCTCGTGTATGAAGTCCACCATAGATCCCATGTTGGTAAGGCGTTTGTTAAGTGAAAATGTTTGTGTGATGTTTATTTAATAATTTTGTTGTCTTGTCATGTTTAAGATAAATAAATCGATTGTCAATTAGACTACAACTTTCCCCGGGGTCTAATTAACAGTTGCTTCCCGTTTTATTATGGCAGTCTAGATCTGAAACATAAGGAGTGGCTTTTTCATTTGGTGTCCACTGCGTAGATCTTTTACTTCATTAACAATAACCTTCTTTCGTTGTCACTATTCGATGGAGAAACAGCTTTCTTTCGTAACTGGCATGCACCATTTCACAAGTGGTCATTCGATTTCCTTACTGTCTTTCATTCTGTTCATGCGGAACCCTTTTTTCCACTATCTGCCCCTTGCATAGCTTTCAACGGAAGAGAAACGGATTTCTGTGTCATATTCAATTGTTCCGAGCGTTCCTGTTAATTCTCAGTATTCTCCTCATGCAATAAAGCCTTCAATTCGTTGTCGTCGAACTTGTTCGGTGGTTTGCGCGGTCGTCGCTTCTCACGTAAAAATAGCCACTTTCGAATTTTTCGAACCAGTCGAAATACTGTGTTTTCCCAAGAGGATGTTCGCCGAAAGCTTCGACAAGCATTCGATGCAATTCTGCATCTGTTTTCTTCAAATGATAACATAAAACCAATGTTGTTGTTGTTGTTGTCTTCAGTCCTGAGACTGATTTGATGCAGCTCTCCATGCTATCCTATCCTGTGCAAGCTTCTTCATCACCCAGTACTTACTGCAACCTACATCCTTCTGAATCTGCTTAGCGTATTCATCTCTTGGTCTCCCTCTAAGATTTTTACCCTCCACGCTGAACTCCTTTACTAAATTGGTGATCCCTTGATGCCTCAGAACATGTCCTACCAACCGGCCCCTTCTTCTTGTCGAGTTGTGCCACAAACTCCTCTTCTCCCCAATTCTATTCAATACCTCCTCATTAGTTACGTGATTACCCATCTAATCTTCATCATTCTTCTGTAGCACCACATTTCAAAAGCTTCTATTCTCTTCTTGTCCAAACTATTTACCGTCCATGTTTCACTTCCATACATGGCTACACTCCATACAAATACTTTCAGAAACGACATCCTGACACTTGAATCTATACTCGATGTTAACAAATTTCTCTTCTTCAGAACCGCTTTCCTTGCCATTGCCAGTCTACATTTTATATCCTCTCTACTTCGACCATCATCAGTTATTTTGCTCCCCAAATAGCAAAGCTCCTTTACTACTTTAAGTGCCTCATTTCCTAATCTAATTCCCTCAGCATCACCCGACTTAATTCGACTACATTCCATTGTCCTCGTTTTGCTTTTGTTGATGTTCATCTTATATCCTCCTTTCAAGACACTGTCCATTCCGTACAACTGCTCTTCCAAGTCCTTTGCTGTCTCTGACACAATTACAATGTCATCGGCGAACCTCAAAGTTTTTATTTTTCTCCATGGACCTACTCCAAATTTTTCTTTTATTTCCTTTACTGCTTGCTCAATATACAGATTGAATAACATCGGGGAAAGGCTACAACCCTGTCTCACTCCCTTCCCAACCGCTGCTTCCCTTTCATGCCCCTCGACTCTTATAACTGCCATCAGGTTTCTGTACAAATTGTAAATAGCCTTTCGCTCCCTGTATTTTACCCCTGCCACCTTTAGAATTTGAAAGAGATTATTCCAGTCAACATTGTCAAAAGCTTTCTCTAAGTCTACAAATGCTAGAAATGTAGGTTTGCCTTTCCTTAATCTACTCTCCTGGAAATTGAAAAAAGAACACCGTGAATTCATTGTCCCAGGAAGGGGAAACTTTATTGACACTTTCCTGGGGTCAGATACATCACATGATCTCACTGACAGAACCACAGGCACATAGACACAGGCAACAGAGCATGCACAATGTCGGCACTAGTACAGTGTATATCCACCTTTCGCAGCAATGCAGGCTGCTATTCTCCCATGGAGACGATCGTAGAGATGCTGGATATAGTCCTGTGGAACGGCTTGCCATGCCATTTCCACCTGGCGCCTCAGTTGGACCAGCGTTCGTGCTGGACGTGCAGACCGCGTGACACGACGCTTCCTCCAGTCCCAAACATGCTCAATGGGGGACAGATCCGGAGATCTTGCTGGCCAGGGTAGTTGACTTACACCTTCTAGAGCATGTTGGGTGGCACGGGATACATGCGGACGTGCATTGCCCTGTTGGAACAGTAAGTTCCCTTGCCGGTCTAGGAATGGTAGAACGATGGGTTCGATGACGGTTTGGATGTACCGTGCACTATTCAGTGTCCCCTCGACGATCACCAGTGGTGTACGGTCAGTGTAGGAGATCGCTCCCCACACCATGAAGCCGGGTGTTGGCCCTGTGTGCCTCGGTCGTATGCAGTCCTGATTGTGGCGCTCACCTGCACGGCGCCAAACACGCATACGACCATCATTGGCACCAAGGCAGAAGCGACTCTCATCGCTGAAGACGACACGTCTCCATTCGTCCCTCCATTCACGCCTGTCGCGACACCACTGGAGGCGGGCTGCACGATGTTGGGGCGTTAGCGGAAGACGGCCTAACGGTGTGCGGGACCGTAGCCCAGCTTCATGGAGACGGTTGCGAATGGTCCTCGCCGATACCCCAGGAGCAACAGTGTCCCTAATTTGCTGGGAAGTGGCGGTGCGGTCCCCTACGGCACTGCGTAGGATCCTACGGTCTTGGCGTGCATCCGTGCGTCGCTGCGGTCCGGTCCCAGGTCGACGGGCACGTGCACCTTCCGCCGACCACTGGCGACAACATCGATGTACTGTGGAGACCTCACGCCCCACGTGTTGAGCAATTCGGCGGTACGTCCACCCGGCCTCCCGCATGCCCACTATACGCCCTCGCTCAAAGTCCGTCAACTGCACATACGGTTCACGTCCACGCTGTCGCGGCATGCTACCAGTGTTAAAGACTGCGATGGAGCTCCGTATGCCACGGCAAACTGGCTGACACTGACGGCGGCGGTGCACAAATGCTGCGCAGCTAGCGCCATTCGACGGCCAACACCGCGGTTCCTGGTGTGTCCGCTATGCCGTGCGTGTGATCATTGCTTGTACAGCCCTCTCGCAGTGTCCGGAGCAAGTATGGTGGGTCTGACACACCGGTGTCAATGTGTTCTTTTTTCCATTTCCAGGAGTGTATTTTCTAAGATGAGTCGTAGGGTCAGTATTGTCTCACGTGATCCAATATTTCTGCGGAATCCAAACTGATCTTCCCCGAGGTTGGCTTCTACCAGATTTTCCATTCGTCTGTAAAGAATTCGCGTTAGTATTTTGCAGCCGTGACTTATTAAACTGATAGTTCGGTAATTTTCACATGTCAACGCCTACTTTCTTTGGGATTGGAATTATTATATTCTTCTTGAAGTCTGAGAGTATTTCGCCTGTCTCATACCAGATGGTAGAGTTTTGTCAGGACCGGCTCTCCCAAGGCTGTCAGTAGTTCTAATGGAATGTTGTCTACTCACGGGGCCTTGGTTCGACTCAGGTCTTTCAGTGCTCTGTCAAACTCTTCACGGAGTATCATATCTCCCATTTCATCTTCATCTACATCCTCTTCCATTTCCATAATATTGTCCTCAAGTACATCGCCCTTGTATAGACCCTCTATATACTCCTTCCATCTTTGTGCTTTCGATTCTTTGCTTAGAACTGGGTTTCCATCAGAACTATTGATATTCATACAAGTGGTTCTCTTTTCTCCAAAGGTCTCTTTAATTTTCCTGAAGGCAATATCTATCTTACCCCTAGTGAGATAAGCCTCTACATCCTTACAATTGCCCTCTAGCCGTCTCTGCTTAGCAATTTTGCACTTCCTGTCGATATCATTTTTGAGACGTTTGTATTCCTTTTTGCCTGCTTCATTTACTGCATTTTTATATTTTCTCCTTTCATCAATTAAATTCAATATTTCTTCTGCTACCCAAGGATTTCTATTAGCCCTCGTCTTTTTACCTACTTGATCCTCTGCTGCCTTCACTACTTCATCCCTCAGAGCTACCCATTCTTCTTCTACTGTATTTCTTTCCCCCATTCCTGTCAATTGTTCCCTTATGCTCTCCCTGAAACTCTCTACAACCTCTGGTTCTTTCAGTTTATCCAGGTCCCATCTCCTTAAATTCCCACCTTTTTGCAGTTTCTTCAGTTTTAATGTACAGTTCATAACCAATAGATTGTGGTCAGAGTCCACATCTGCCCCTGGAAATGTCTTACAATTTGAAACCTGGTTCCTAAATCTCTCTCTTACCATTATATAATCTATCTGATACCTTTTAGTATCTCCAGGGTTCTTCTCCCTCATGTATACAACCTTCTTTCATGATTCTTGAACCAAGTATTAGCTATGATTAAGTTATGCTCTGTACAAAATTCTACCAGACGGCTTCCTCTTTCATTTCCCTCCCCCAATCCATATTCACCCATTGTGTTTCCTTCTCTCCCTTTTCCTACTCTCGAATTCCAGTCACCCATGACTATTAAATTTTCCTCTCCCTTCACTACCTGAATAATTTCTTTTATCTCATCATACATTTCATCAATTTCTTCACCATCTTCAGAGCTAGTTGGCATATAAACTTGTACTACTGTAGTAGGCATGGGCTTCGTGTCTATCTTGGCCACAATAATGCGTTCACTATGCTGTTTGTAGTAGCTTACCCGCACTCTTATTTTTTTATTCATTATTAAACCTACTCCTGCATTATCCCTATTGGATTTTGTATTTATAACCCTGTACTCACCTGACCCAAATCTTGTTCCTCCTGCCACCGAACTTCACTAATTCCCACTATATCTAACTTTAACCTATCCATTTCCCTTTTCAAATTTTCTAACCTACCTGCCCAATTACGGGATCTGACATTCCACGCTCCGATCCGTAGAACGCCAGTTTTCTTTCTCCTGATAACGACGTCCTCCTGAGTAGTCCCAGCCCGGAGATCCGAATGGGGGACTATTTTACCTCCGGAATATTTTACCCAAGAGGACGCCATCGTCATTTAGCCATACAGTAAAGCTGCATGCCTTCGGGAAAAATTACGGTTGTAGTTTCCCCTTGCTTTCAGCCGTTCGCAGTACCAGCACAGCATGTGCAAGTCTTATTTCAGGTGGCGCCACATTGGGCGACTTGTGTGTCGGTGATGATGAGGACAACGCAACAGCCAGCCCACGGGAGGAGAGAAACTCCAACCCGAGCTAGAATCGAACCCGGGGCCGCAGCCTGGTACGGAAACACGTTACCACTCAGCTAATCAGGCAGACACTCTGTCTCTCTGGCGTGAGGTTTCCACAATTCATTTACTTGCAATTTACAGAGCGCAGAAAAAAAGACTCTTTTACAGCATAATAAAGACGATAGGTTGCATGGAGATTAACTGAATGGGGTTACATGAATGACAGTTTTTTGTCTGTGTACGTAACTGTCGAAGTCATGAAACAGACAATAAGAACACTAGTTTTTAACAAAAGAGTGCCTTTCGCCACGGACACAGTAATGCTTCGAACTTCCCTTTTTTCTAAAATAGGACTTCATCGGTCATTCGTTACGTAATTCTTTGTGTGGCAGAATCTGATCAGAAGGTGGCTGCGGCTTACAGCTGACATCATAGGTCACTGTGTAATTAAATATGTAGTCGCTCTTTGGACGGATAATCTACAGCTGCTATTCAAACAGAGATCGTGTATGTCTCGACTGAAGTGCCGGAGTTGGACAAAGACGTCTGGTTTCATTACAATGTCAAAATGAAGCACGTATGAGGCACACGAAATTCTTAAGTGTGGAACACGAATTACATTCTAATGCAAGACCCATACCTCCTCTCAAACACACACACACACACACACACACACACACACACACACACACACACACAGATATGCACCCACGCACAGACATGGAATATGTTAGAAGATCTTGAATTTAGAGTAAAACTTAGATCTTTGTATGTTTGTAAAGACCTTGGTGCTCGAGCCCTCACGTATACAAATCAAATGTTTTAAAAGCATTAGTGCAAAGTGTACTACGCGATTAGTATTTCAACGCAAATGCAGAAAGTGGAGACATGTCTCTGCATTCTGTATCCGAGGAACCACTGCGCAGCGGATGAATGCCAGTTGCTTGTGAGAAAATCCTGTTACGTCTCTTGCAAGAAGGAGAAACACCGACGACTGGATGTTGGGCGGTCCCTGACGTACGCTTCCCCTTGTCACGTAGAGCTCCTCTTGTGATTATTTTAATTATTTGCGGCTACCAGAATCGAGTGTGGAAGCTTTACAGAGAGAATATGCTTCATTCCAAAATAAACTTGACCATGCGCCTTATACGAACACACGTCTCTAAATATTTTCAGTGTTAGTAGAGGCCGGCAGCGGTGGTCGAGCGGTTCTAGGCGCTCAGTCCGGAATCGCGCGACTGCTACGGTCGCAGGTTCGAATCCTGCCTCGGGCATGGATGTTTGTGATGTCCTTAGGTTAGTTAGGTTTAAGTAGTTCTAAGTTCTAGGGGACTGATGACCACAGATGTTAAGTCCCATACTGCTCAGAGCCATTTGAACCATTTTTTTGTTAGTTGAGCTGTGGTAAAAAAAGCTGTTTTGAAGAGCGCGCCGCAGCGCGTAGTGCGAAGCAGTCGCCCTCCGTTTCTGGCGGTGGCGCCGCTGTGGCAATCGCAGCTTTGGTGTCTCCCTCTCGTGCATTTAAGGGGCGCTATGAGCTCGCCAGTCAGTCAGTTTGGGTCAGTCTCTCGTCCCCAGCTTGCTAGTCTGTCTCTCGTCCGCATTTGTTCGGCAGTTAGCGTCTGTCTGTCGTTCGGAGTGCTAGTATGTCTGTCGTTCGGATCAACCTTTAAAGCCGGCAAAATGAGATTCTTTCCACTCCGCCAGTAAGAGAACTCAGCGAGTGGTCGCCCGGTCGGGCCTGAGTTCCTGCATCTGAGTCTGCGCGTTAGGCCGCCAGTCTGCTCGAGTTTGCTCAGGCAATGGTCATTGGCGGTTGGATCGATCGGTTGGTCGGTCGCGCACTGAAACACAAGATGACTTGTCCCTCTTGAGCATCGGCGCATGTGAGGTCGCCACGTGAGTCCAGTGGGTCGCGGAGTATAGCGAGGGGTAGTGACTTCGCGGTCGACACAAGAGCAACAGGAATCAACCCACGACATCAGTCTGACCGGTGCGAGCTGCGACGCCGTGAGACGGAAGATCGGCGCGCCTTCCTGCTTCCGTTGAAGCGGCTGCAGCGGACGGTTTAGGAGAGCGATTTGGGGGTTCTGCGCTAGGTCTTCTCGGGGATCGCAGTTTATTAGTTGGTGATACGTTGTTTGATTTACTATTGTTAAATTCTACTTGTTTTCTTGGTGAGGTCACCAGCCGTTTTGCTTTGGGGTCGTCCACCATTCTTCTCCGTTTGCCCACCTGCGGGAAGGAGGTTGTTTATAAATTTGGTGGCCCGTTTTTCCCTTGTGGAGTAGGGGCGGGTTAGAGCAACCTGAGGTTTGGGTTGTTCGGTAATCTCCCTATCAATGTACTGTACGTTAGTAGCTCCCTCTGTCATGTTTGTCAGATTTGGTGTGTTAACGAATTTATTGCTTGGAGTGTAACGGCCTAACACCTGAAATATGTTCTGATCTTTGGAAACTTTGATATTATTGCCTATGATCTTGAGAGGCGGTATCTGTGTACTGTAGAGCATCTTAACTATTGTTTGGCCAACCTTGTAGAACTTTATATAAGATTGCATTTCATGGAATTTTATTTAAATGATCATTTTCGTGTATAAAGTTGCCACCCTTTCACCGTAAGACTTTTCTTAGAAGTTAAAATGAACTTGCGCCTTCGGTGGCAAGGTTAATACTTTAATTGTTAGTGTTTTGTACCATTTCCATCCCTCCTACGGGGGTGCATAGTTTGTCCGCTTGTCTAAATTGTTAAAACTCTTAGTTTAAAGTTATCTGGTGTGTTGCAGATTTGCACCAGTGTAGTCCTTCAGAGGCTGTTGTGAGTGGTCGTAACTACGGCCACGTCAAGAGGGAGCGGCAAGGTTCTCTGCCCGAAAGCTCATACAGTCAAAACTTGTTTTTTTCTGCCTCTGAATGAATAGTAACTTTGATATTTAGAGGGTGCTTTCTGATTATAATTTTAAATCTGTTTCTTTTAAAAAATGCTTTTAGGCACTATTAAAGTGAATAAAATTCGCATTTATTAAAAGGAATTTGGTTCTGATTTCATCAGTTACTTCCTGGCAGCTACTTCCATGCTTACATAGTGTGATTAAATGTGTTAATGTTCTTGATGAATCGCTAGTAAATAAAATAAATTCTTAATAATATTCTTTGAAAATAAATCACCGTTCATTAGTATTCCTCAGTTGTGCAGTGGAAAATGTCAATTTGAAAGAAAAGCAACACAAATTAATGTTAGGTTTTCTACTAACCCTTTGGCGTATAACACACTCCCTAACAATGGCTAAGCTCATCCAGTCTGGTGTTCATAGTTCAGCTCACTTCACATACGTACTGGGCAAAGCTCTGGTGCATTGCAGACTTTTTGGAGATGATGCAGTTATCTATTGAAGTACTGTGTGAAAGAAGCCGCATAAATATTCAGTCAGCGCTTGGTAAAATTTCAAAGTGATACAGAGATTGGCAACTCGCTTTAAATATTCAGAAATATAAAACTGTGCACTTCACAAAACGGAAAAACGTATAGTACCCTGTGACTATAATACCAATGTTGGAATTGGCCAACTCATACCACATGAAAAGGATGGTTCGCATACTCTCAGTTGTTGATAAATCGGGTGCTAGATTTCAGTTTGTTGGTTGATTACTGGGGATGTGCAATCAGTCTAGAAAGGAGGTTGCTTGCGAATCACCCATGTGACCGGTTCTAGAATATTGCTCAAGTGCTTGGGACCCATACCAAATAGGACTAACAGGGTATATTGACGTATACCAAGGAGGGCATCACGAGTGCTGACAGGTTTGTTTGATCTATGGGAAAGTGATACAGAGATACTGCATGAACTGAATTGGAAGACCCTGGAATATAGACGTAAGCTATCCCAGGAAAGACTAATAACAAAGTTTCAAGAACCGGGTTGAAATGATGACTCTAGGAATGTACAACAACCCCCTACGTAGGGATCGCGAAGAATAGAATAATTACTGCACGAACAGAGGCATTAAAACAATCATTCTTCACGCGCTCCATGCACGAATGGAATGGGAAGAAACCCTAAGAACACGTACAATGGGACGTACCCTCAGCCATGCACCGCACTGTGGATTGTAGAGTATAGATGTAGATTGCATCTTACCCACATTAATTTGACAGTTAATCACTGATCGCGGACACTTTTTTCAATTTTTGCTATTAGCACATACATGTCGCCGCGGAAGTTAAGGATTTACATGCACACGTACCACGACCAATCCTTTTATAAATATTTCCGCGTGCTCTTTCTCGAAAAAAGCGAATAACTGAAATATTTTCACCCAATGAGCCCACGTAATATTTTTAACATTACAGTCCTGGTTTCTGACAAAGTACGCAAGCAACCTGACGGTGGCGTTCACACCGCGCCGATGCCGCACCGATGCTCCGAACGCGCGAGAGCGAGTCGTTAGCCGGTCTGCTCCTGGCGGATGATGATGATGATGATGATGATGATGATGATGATGATGATGATGATGTTTGGTTTGTAGAGCGCTCAACTGCTCCGTCATCAGCACCCGTGCAAACTCCCAGTTTTTTCACACTCCAAATTTTTGCACAGTCCAATTTAGCCACCATCACGAATGATGATAATGATGACGACAACACAGACAACCAGTACCCAACCTGACTGGGAATCGAACCCGGGACCCTGTGATCTAGGGGTAGCAACGCAAGCCACACACCACGAGCTGCGGACACTCCTGGCGGAGTGTCTGCTGTGGAGTGGAAGAGCCCTCCTTTCAAACCTCAGACATTTAAAAGGTTAAAAAAAGAAAAAGAAAAAAAAAAGAAGGGCCGATCGTGAAATTGCACCTCACGCTGAGCCATCTCAAAGGATTTATTCAATAATCATCAATACACCTCTAGATGTGAACTATTTGTAGCACAAAGAATATCAATATTCAATTTCTTGCCATGTTCGTCATTACCTCTCCTTTATCAATGTTTCAGTCGCATTAGCGATACGACGTTTTGACGTGAAAATACCAGCCTTCACGATCGCCCCCCCCCCCCCAAAGAAAAAATCCAGCGGGATAGTGTAGGGAGAACGTGGTGGAAATGAGTTCTCTCCGTCCACCCAACCACTAGAAAGTTTAGTATACAGGAACATGCGAATAGATGTTGATCAACGCGGCGAAGCTCCGTCTTGTTGAAAGATGATTGCATGTCTTGTATCTCATATAAATTGCTCCAACATGTCCCATTCGCTTTGATTTCTGCAAAGAAGAATGCTCCAAACATCCTATCTTGCCTTAGCCCACACTAGACGTTCAGTTTATATGTATCACGAACGTATTGATTGATAGCGTGTAGGTGTTGCGAGCCCCAATCAGAATATTCTGCTAATTACCCGCTCCTGTTCAAATGGTTCAAATTACTCTGATCACTATGGTAGTTAACATCTGAGGTCATCAGTCCGCTAGACTTAGAACTACTTAAAACTAACCAACCTAAGGACATCACATACATCCATTCCCGAGGCAGGATTAGAACCTGCGACCGCAGCAGCAGTGCGGTTCCGGACTGACCACTAAAAATACATTTCAAAACTGTAATGGTGCATCACCTTTTACCTCGTTTAATCGTATTTCCAGAAATTGAGTAATTATGATACCTCAAATACTCCCTTAAACGTAAACATTGGGCACGTAAAGCAAAAATTATGTTATTATACATATTACTGCAGATCATGAATAGAAGAAATCAAGAAAATGTAAATGCTAATGAATTTGGAGGCTAATTAGTTACCATCCGGTTGCCTAATATGATAAAGCGTCTGAAAATTATACAACGAATAGTGTGTCATTAATCAAGTGACAATCAAATTAATCCCTAGTGGCGTTAGCGCAGGGTACAAAAAAGTAGAGTGCAAAAATATTTGCTATTTACTTATAATCAAGGAAACAAGTGTTATTTTATGTTGCCACTTCTACAGGCATAGAGGCAAAATCTGCAAATATATACCTGAAGGGTAGACAAGAAGGCGTCACCATTCAACTCTATATTCATTACAAAGAAATAGATAAATGTTTATTTTTGGTGCAAGTAGTATAAAACAGGCTGAAAATATGGGATTTTTAATCGGAGAAACATACAGAAATATAGTTAATTAGTGTTGAAGATCAATATCCTGAAACAGAACCCTGAAAGACACACACGTAATTGGCGATTTACTGTGCCACACATAACCTAGGCAAGGTGCAGAGTGGCTGACGAGCGGTCGCAGCAGCGGCAGCAGGTTCTTCAGGTGCAGTGGCTGGCGGAGGGACCACCCCAGTAAACAGCGCTTCTCTTGGCTGCGGAAGAGGTGGGGTGTGCAGTGGAGACTGGATTTCTGTCTACAACAATAGACATGCAGCAGACACCCACAGTAAACAATACTGCACTTCGGCAATTGCACTCACAATGAGAATCTAAACACCCAAGACAACTAACATTCAAAGTTCCTACACTTGAAAGTATTGTAATCGCAAAATACCAAAAGAAAGAAATGTGTCACTGTTCATCATACCTGATGGGTATTTTGTTTGTGAGCAATCTTGCTAGGCTGCATCGTCCTCCATCACATCATTTTTTACTTCTTTGACGTCTTCATCCTCTTCTTCTTGCACCTTTGTATGACATCTGCATACCTGTAAGCGTTCAGGCGACCTTGCGCCACTTCAGCTCTTCCTAAGTATTGGGACAAAGCTGTTCTGGCACACTCTGCATTGTTGCCAGATGTATCCAAGATGGTGGCGATGACATCATCCAAGATGGTGGCATGTACACTTGGCAACAGTGCATGACATCATCAAGATGGCTGCCATGATGTCATTCAAGGTGCCTGGTGTTGTGGGAAACTTGAATTTTGGCTGGAAGATAGCTCAATTATGCTACCTCCACCAACCTTATCCCCCTCCCCTCCCCTCCTCCAGAAAATGGCAGGAAGTTCAGATTCCATCATGATAATGCAACACACCTCTACTAACCTAAGAAAATGGCAGGAAAGAAAGGGCAGTTGGCCTACCTCCACTAACCCAAGTCATCCGACCACCACGTCTTCCTAGAGATTGGTGTGAATTTTGAATTTTGGAGGGAAGAAAGGTCACTTGGGCTACCTCTACTAATCCAAGAAAATGGCAGGAAAGAAAGGGCAGTTGGGCTACCTCCCCTAACCTAAGTCACCCGACCGCCACTTCCTCCTATGGATTGGTGGGCACAGACTCGACCTGTACTGGACATAAGTCTTTATTATTTTGTATGCACTATTTTATATAAACAATTAGAGGCACTACTACCATCTCGTGTGTTCACCAAGGGGTCTGGTCTCCAGCTGACCTAGTACACAGTACCACCACCAGAGGGTGCTATCATCACTCCTGTTATGTAATCCAAGGTGGTGAGGAAAACAGCGGGAAACAGTGTAGTCGTCATGGCATCTGGACTCCAACTGACCTAGTACACAATACCACCACCAGAGTATGCTCTCATCCCTCCTGTGACATGATGGGGGAAATGGTGGGAAACAGTGTGGTCACCATGGGGTCTGGACTCCAACTGACCTAGTACCACCACCAAAGGGCGCTGTCATCCATGACGTAATCCAAGATGGCTGCCGTGATGTCAGCTGATGATGAAAGTACCATTATCCAAGATGGTGGGAAACAGTTTGTTCACCACAAGATCTGGGTCTAGTACACAGTACCACCACCAGAGGGTGGTGTTGTCAGTTCCATCATGTAATACGAGATGATAGCCTGGGGTGGGGGAAATGGCAGGAAAAGGACTCTGCCTGTGTTGGTCATAAGTCTGCAGACAGTGTCTCCACCACAACATCTAGAGTCCAACTGACCCAGTACACAGTACTGCTGCCAGAGGGTGCTATCATCTGTCCTGTGACGTAAGCCAAGATGGTGATCTGGAGGGGGAAAATGGCGCGAAAATGGCTCAGCATGTGCTGGGCTGCTGGAGGAGGAAGTGTACTATATTTATTTTTGAACAATTTATTTGAGGATGGAGTATATTTATAACACTGATACAGAACACATGCTCTGACACGCTAGGGGTCATGTAACATGGCCCACAGACCTATAAACTGCTTCTAAATAACGCCCTGCAGACATGCAAACAACTCCTAAATTATCGAAATAATATCAGTACAGACATGCAAACTCCTCCTAAATAATGTAGTACACAGATGTGCAGACACGAAATCAACTCATAAACTGTCCAAATAATGCATAGTACAGCCTACAGACATGCCCACAAAATAATACGACAGACTCTCAATCAACATGCGCAAGCACCGTCCGCCATCCCCTCTCCACTACACAATACAGGAGGCTACAAGCAGCCCCCACAAAGTGAAGCAGCCATTAGCTGTCAAACCATGCACAGGTGCCCGTTTGGGTACCGCAAGCATGAGGCGGCGACGTCCCTTTCATACTTGGTACCTGACAAATTTGTCTCAAAATACGTGTTGCACTAGGCACCATTGCTGAAGCGACCAGACGGAAGTGAAGACCTATTTACACAGCATGCCAACACTGCCACGAGCCACCACTGGACACAAGCCAGCACAAGCCATCACTCTCACACAGCTGCTTCCTACAGCAACCAGGTGAAAGTTGCTTCACTTTTCGAGTATACAGTTAGAGTCCTCCGAGTGTTACACTAATGTCACAGAACTCCAACACTTGCTCATGCTGGTCCGATATGCAAGACACCTATGGGCAGCATGTGTGTTTTACCATTGCTGATGTGATACCTGGGGATACTGACAGCACCGAATAGCACAGGGCGCATTGTTCCTAGTGTGACATGCAAGACGTGTCTAACTGAGCCTAACGGCTGGCGTGACTGAAGCAATGCTGCGAAGTGTGCGTGCATAGCTACAAACAATCACAAGTACATCTAACAAGGTTCTCAATCTTACACTAATGTCACATGTAAAAAAATAAGAACTGAGTCGACCTCTTGGAAATTGTATAGCGTCCCAGAATTGTTAATGTTTGCCTTCTTGACGTCTCAGCTTGTATGCACAGAAATTCTTGCCCTAACAGAGCCTATTTTGGAAAATATCGCAGAATGAATGCAGTCTTCCACACAGTCCTAACGTGGTACCCCCTCCATCATGTATAAATCTTCCTGCTTTCAAAACACTCAAACGTTCCCACAGCTATGTAGAGACTCCCATATCCCAGCACAAAGGACATGACAGAATAGAGCATTATGATTGGTGCTTATCGAATTTACCCTCTGAATTACTGGTTCCACAGATGTGGAAGCACCATCCATTTATTTCTTCCTTCTGCAGACCAGACTTTCAGTGGTTATTTTACACATATCGCCATACTGAACTGACAATTAAATCTTACAAACTACCCTACATATTGTCAATTATGGCAAGACACTTACTCAATTACACTGCTCTCCAACTGAGGACTGGAGCTAGAATATTAGAATGTGAAACCATCTCCAACCCATCAACATACCACAACATACTGTACTGATGTAGTAAACATACAATTCATATCCTGCACCATACAAAGTCCACCCTTTTATGTCATTTGTAAATATATTGTGCAGACAGACAGCATAGTATGTATACTCCTGGCACTAGATATTTACCACAAGGTTCGGCGAGCATCCGTACCTGACACATGGCTACAGCACTGTCAGTGGACCGAGGCCACTCTCAGAACTGTTCTACAAATTCGGGCTGGCTTCCCATCAGCACAAACGCTATTGTTTCTGGTCCACACCTGTTTGCTGACTTGCTTTTCTCCACCTATCTCCAGACACTGTGATCACAAGAACACCAGTATTATCGCATGGTTTGCCATAATATTATGCCATTTTCTTGGTACTTCTCGTTATCAAGCACACAGCAGTACCCTACCAATCAGCGCGCACAACATAATTCTGAAGATATAGACTGGAAGTTATTTCTCTACAGACCCAAACCTTTAGCGCTTATCCCATCTGCGAGTACCCTTATCTGAGAACTCGAAAGAAATAGAGGAAACTCGTATTTGCATTCTCGAATACAGGCGTCGGTGGTGTAACAGAGTACAAATCATCCCTATAATTTATAAGGTCAGCTAAGGAGTTTCTCATGTCTAGTGAACCAGCAAACATGTCTTCCACATGTTAGATGCACGCACCACAATCGAACATCTCTCAGCTAAATAAAAGCGCGAAATTTGCAGAAGCAGTCTACTGAACAATGTACATGGGATGGAATAACGAGCCAGCACAAACGCACCTCCATATTCAATCTTCTCAAATTTCCACTTGATCATGAAAGCCATCCAACACATACTAGATATTAGTTCGCTATTCGGTCGTCTAGAGGACAACACAGTTAAGTCATCTACATTCCTACACACCAACAGGCTTCTACATTCTGACAGCTATTACCATTAATGGGAAATGTGGATCATTCCCACCACACGCCACGAGTACAGAGAATCGTCCTAGAAAACCGGTGACATATATCGTTTACCATTGTACTTACAATTAAATATTACTATCGCAGGCTCAAATGAACGACGTTCGACAATGAACGAAGTATTGTAAATACAAGTTTGCTATTAGCTGTGGCTCTGTAAATAGAAATATTCACACCATTCTTATGATTTGACATACTCTTCCCTCTGCTATCACAGTATTCAACAGTCATCTCCTTTGCACATGTTGGAACACAAACACATACTTTATAAGCCTGATGCTCAAGGTGAACCTATCACGCATCCCCTACTATTACTAAGTATAATACTTTGTCAGTAACTGATTGCCTGTGATACGAAATATTACTGAGACAACATCAGTGATTTGTGGACATGTCTCATAAGTTTTTCTTGCGAGTGTTACCACTGTGTCTTACAAAGATGGACGTAATCAGCCAGATGTTAAAAAAAACCATTGCAAGAACTACTGTATGTTACTGTCACAAGCTGTCTTGGTTCTACAGGTGCACACAAGTACCATGTTAGAAGTTATACTGGCTTGATAAGTCGAGGTATAGCTTTACCTCTGTATGAAGTGGTTTTCTCCAGACACTGAATATAAACGGTGATCGTCGGACTGTACAGTATCAGATGAACAAAGCAGTTACACGTCACCGACGGTGCAACCCCATTATGTCATGACTGCATGGATAGAAGTAATATAGAAAAATCGATAGAACTGCGAAAAATGACAGGAGAAAACCTATAAATTGGCCGAATATAAACCGAAATGCGGGAACTTGAAGACGTTCTCGCGTATCTTCTGGTGGACACACAACAATTTCTATGTGGGGACGAGTATACGGCAGCAAAAAGAATCCGAGGAAACGTCGACATGAAAGTGAAGGAAATCGGGGAAGCAGTCGATTTATTCTCCATCAATGCAGCATTATACTGTATGTCTATTGGGGTACCAGTGATATATGCGAGTTGACTACTGTATTTGACGCTTTTCAGGAAGACCAAGAATCATCTGCCTCTAAACTTACATGCATCTGTGTTAAATAATAACGTATAGTGCATGGGGTGATCGACTGAGATGCGGTTGTAACGAGTACAATTTAATGGTAGACTGATGATGCATTCTAGAGAGGTAGGAAGTTGCTGCAAGTCAGTTTTTCCAGTGTTCTGTCAAGATGCATCAGTCGTGTGACATATGCGCTCAACTCGTACACGGCCACATGTTCTGTATGTGGTTTAAAGCGCTGTCTACTTGCGTTCGTTAACGGTAAACCTGTTGGTCGTCAGAGGACTTCCATCTCATGTGTGATGAAACGTGGCACATTCCTCTAAACGAACTATAATTTATTTGATATACACCATCACCCCGTCGCATTTTGGGTGTAAAATCAAGACTTCAGCTTCATAACTAAGTTAGCGATAGTTGGTTATGAGGCGCTGCAATACCCTTGTAGACATTTGCCTGACAGATGTGCTGTTTGACAGAATGACTTGTAATTTTCACATGTCGGACACTGCTGCTGTGCGTTTCCTTGTAAGAAGTATTCGGCGTTTCTAACGACCATTCTACACGGGGCTGATGCAGTCATAGTATAATTTCCGAACGGGGTCGGATGTGAACAGTGAGCGCTATACATCGCCGGAAAGCTATATTGTACTCGTATCACACAGAGCGAAAGTTTTAAGCAAGTAGTTTTTTCGTTTTATGTTTCGGTAACATAGTTAATCGTAGAGAATCCGGGAAGAATGAGGCATGTCTTCCGCTTGAAATATATTTCTTTCTCTGGAATATTAACAGCGCTACATTCCATACGATTGATAGGTCGGAAACGCAAGCGATTTAGCATTATAGCCCGTTTTAAGTGCGGAACATTGTAGCCTTAGAATTGCGTGTGTTTATGTCCTCTCATACCAGTATCTTCCAGGTACTGATACTAGACTCTATAACAATACTTTAGAGTTGATAGCTTGGCCCGCATCTCGTGGTCGTGCGGTAGCGTTCTCGCTTCCCACGCCCGGGTTCCCGGGTTCGATTCCCGGCGGGGTCAGGGATTTTCTCTGCCTCGTGATGGCTGGGTGTTGTGTGCTGTCCTTAGGTTAGTTAGGTTTAAGTAGTTCTAAGTTCTAGGGGACTGATGACCGTAGCAGCTAAGTCCCATAGTGCTCAGAGCCAGCCAGAGTTGATAGCTTGGTTGATTTACGTAAAAATGCTTCGAACACCATCCATATGGAGCTCCATTGTGCATAAAAATTATTCGTTTCTTGTTCTGCTATTGCATCACGCCACTTTGAAATCTGTTACTATACATCGATAAGGAGTGCTAAACTCCTCGACGTGGGCGCATCTCGAGAAATCGTGTGCACTTGGAAGAGTGAGGACTCGGCAAGCTCCATTCATTCACGAGACATTGAGTGCAGCTGCCTATTTCTGATCGGTTGCAGATTAAATCGCTAATGGCGCTGCAGGGTGGTTAGGTCAATGGCAGAGTGAGGAGGCTCTTTCACTCTCTAATTTTACCTTAAGGCAGAGAGAATGCTCTGTGACTCCCATACGCAGAGAGATAGATCGTAAATTAAGCACTATGCTCAAGGTGTTAAAAATGTGTAGAGCGCTGTCTGATATACTTCGATGGTGTATGTGTTCGAGAATTACCAAATGAATGGACGTACTGCACAGTCATCCATCGATGTTCGCAATGATACTTGCAAAGTGGAGAACGGGTGGTTTAGCTATGATATTGAAATTGGGTAACATGCTGTTGCATCATTGGTCGGTGTTTAAATTACTCAAAAATTCTAAAATTGTTCGCAGTATCAACATGTAATGCTTATTATTAGAGTACAATGGTGGTGTCTTTTCCACCACATCTGTCCACTGACACGCTGTTGGTTACCACATAATGATTGACTGTCATCGCTTGTTTGAGTTGTAGAAAGATTTTGGTAGATGGACAACACCTTTTGGGGTACATGACTGCTGTATGATGAATCAGCCGAAACGGAAAATAGAGTCATCAGCTATTTCATGACTATGACAGACGAGTTTAACGCATCAGCTCGTGAATCACTTTCGGACTGTAGTTTGGAAACCATCCACAAAGCCACAAAACTACCTCAATTTGCTTATGTTGTAACTCTATTTTATTTAAAATGATCCCGTGTTTGTGGCGTGTTATGGTAGCCACAGTAACAATATGATTTAGATTGTGTGATGTCTAGTTTTCTGCGAGTGGCTGTGGAAAAGAGCGTTTTAATGTCAGTTTAGTACCTGAAACAGACCTTGAAGTCGTGGCACAAAAACAGAATGTATGGCAGTGTACAAAGCATGTTAGAAAACAATGTGTCAAACAACAACACAGTGTCACAGGGAGCATCTCTTGTGACTTACAGTATAGTTTGTTGGATACGGTCATCCTCCTACAGTACGGGTGGTGAGACCTTACACTGCCCTCTGCAATGGATCAAAAGCTGTATATTTAATAGGATCGTCCCACATCAGCAGCAGCAGTTTGACAAGTAAATTCGATGACGGACTGGGTGTCCCATTAGGATTGCTATTCTGGGAGGCATTGCAACAACTCTCTCTCTTTGCCGGATCCACATCGCAGCCTACAGTGGCGGCTAGGTGAGTTCCATATTGGGTGAAGTTAGTGGAGCTTTCAAAGTTCGTAACTTTTCTCTGTTGGATGGTACAGAATAATGATGATAGCATGTTGCACTGATAGGTGCGAATGGATGCGGATCTGCTTCGGACTGTAGTATCTGTATCTGGTTTGGAGACGCACCACAATGTGCTCATTTCCACCAAATGGTCAAAACACGGTCCTGTTGCATTAACTCAAGTCATTCTGTTTCTACAGGGGTTGCAGAAGGTGCTGGCTATGGCTTTCTCCGACTTCTGCTCAGTTCCTACTTAAATTGGAGCAATAACATGCGCAAATCTGCAGGAGTGGGAGCAGTTGCAGGATACGTAGGGACTGACTAAAACCACGTTGGAATTTTACTGTAGCTGATAGGTTGGAGAAAGGCGACTTTTCAAGATATGAGAGTGCCAGAAATGTGATTCACTTGTGGCTGTGATCCTACGCAGGACATGTGGTTGAATGGAAGGACTTGATTTCAAATCATAGATATCATTTCTAGTGGATAGCGTAACACTAGAGATCTGAAAAACTAGAGTACATTTCTTACCACTTCAATCAGCACACCACCTACTACTGTTTCTGATCCTCAATCGGACATCGCCTACAACTCAGTGGATATATCGCAGAACCTCTGACATGGTATCAAGACAGAATACGTTACACATACCGGATAAATATCTAGCGGTGTGAGGGAGTTGCAAATAACAGTTTCATACCACGTTCCTTAGCCAAAACACTTTCAAAATTCAGCGATTTTATGACGAGGTTGCTTCGTGGGTTAGGTGTAAGCGGACTGGTGGTCTGATAATACACACTCCTACAATCACCGTCTCGGTATTTTTTCCAGAAAAACTAACTAATTCGGGGGTAATGCCTTTTTTTTTTTTGGTCATCAGTCTACTGACTGGTTTGATGCGGCCCGCCACGAATTCCTTTCCTGTGCTAACCATCTCAGAGTAGCGCTTGCAACCTACGTCCTCAATTATTTGCTTGACGTATTCCAATCTCTGTCTTCCTCTACAGTTTTTGCTCTCTACAGCTCCCTCTAGTACCATGGAAGTCATTCCCTCATGTCTTAGCAGACGTCCTGCCCTTCTCCTTATCAGTGTTTTCCACATATTCCTTTCCTCTCCGATTCTGCGTAGAACCTCCTCATTTCTTACCTTATCAGTCCACCTAATTTTCAACATTCGTCTATAGCACATCTCAAATGCTTCGATTCTCTTCTGTTCCGGTTTTCCCACAGCCCATGTTTCACTACCATACAATGCTGTACTGCAGACGTACATCCTCAGAAATTTCTTCATTTAATTAAGGCCGGTATTTGCTATTAGTAGATTTCTCTTGGCCAGAAATGCTTTTTTTGCCATAGCGAGTCTGCTTTTGATGTCCTCCTTGCTCCGTCCGTCATTGGTTATTTTACTGCCTAGGTAGCAGAATTCCTTAACTTCATTGACTTCGTTCTCATTTCTACTACTTCTCATTACCTCCGTCTTTCTCCGATTTATTCTCAAACCATTCTGTTCAGCAGATCATTTAATTCTTCTTCACTTTCACTCAGGATAGGAATGTCATCAGCGAATCGTATCATTGATATCCTTTCACCCCGTATTTTAATTCCACTCCTGAACCTTTCTTTTATTTCCATAATTGCTTCCTCGATGTACAGATTGAAGAGTAGGGGCGAAAGGCTACAGCCTTGTCTTACACCCTTCTTAATACGAGCACTTCGTTCTTGATCGTCCACTCTTATTATTCCCTCTTGGTTGTTGTACATATTGTATATGACCCGTCTCTCCCCATAGCTTACCCCTACTTTCTTCAGAATCTCGAACAGCTTGCACCATTTTATATTGTCGAACGCTTTTTCCAGGTCGACAAATCCTATGAAAGTGTCTTGATTTTTCTTTAGCCTTGCTTCCATTATTAGCCGTAACGTCAGAATTGCCTCTCTCGTCCCTTTACTTTTCCTAAAGCCAAACTGATCTTCACCTAGCGCATTCTCAATTTTCTTTTCCATTCTTCTGTATATTATTCTTGTAAGCAGCTTCGATGCATGAGCTGTTAAGCTGATTGTGCGATAATTCTCGCACTTGTCAGCTCTTACCGCCTTCGGAATTGTGTGGATGATGCTTTTCCGAAAGTCAGATGGTATATCACCAGACTCATATATTCTACACACCAACGTGAATAGTCGTTTTGTTGCCACTTCCCCCAATGATTTTAGAAATTCTGATGGAATGTTATCTATCCCTTCTGCCTTATTTGACCGTAAGTCCTCCAAAGCTCTTTTAAATTCCGATTCTAATACTGGATCCCCTATCTCTTCTAAATCGACTACTGTTTCTTCTTCTATCACATCAGACAAATCTTCACCCTCATAGAGGCTTTCAATGTATTCTTTCCACCTATCTGCTCTCTCCTCTGCATTTTACAGTGGAATTCAAGTTGCACTCTTAATGTTACCACCGTTGCTTTTAATGTCACCAAAGGTTGTTTTGACTTTCCTGTATGCTGAGTCTGTACTTCCGACAATCATATCTTTTTCGATGTCTTCACATTTTTCCTGCAGCCATTTCGTCTTAGCTTCCCTGCACTTCCTATTTATTTCATTCCTCAGCGACTTGTATTTCTGTATTCCTGATTTTCCCGGAACATGTTTGTACTTCCACGTTTCATCAATCAACTGAAGTATTTCTTCTGTTACCCATAGTTTCTTCGCAGCTACCTTCTTTGTACCTATGTTTTCCTTCCCACCTTCGGTGATGGCCCTTTTTAGAGATGTCCATTCCTCTTCAACTGTACTGCCTACTGCGCTATTCCTTATTGCTGTATCTATAGCGTTAGAGAACTTCAAACGTATCTCGTCATTCCTTAGTACCTGAACTATCGTTGTCGGTGTTGGTCTGCTGTCGATTCTGATTAGAACAACCCGGTCACTGAACTGTTCACAGTAACACACCCTCTGCCCTACCTTCCTATTCATAACGAATCCTACACCTGTTATACCATTTTCTGCTGCTATTGATATTACCCGATACTCATCTGACCAGAAATCCTTGTCTTCCTTCCACTTCCCTTCACTGACCCCTGCTATATCTAGATTGAGCCTTTGCATTTCCCTTTTCAGATTTTCTAGTTTCCATACCACGTTCAAGCTTCTGACATTCCACGCCCCGACTCGTAGAACGTTATCCTTTCGTTGATTATTCAATCTTTTTCTCATGGTGACCTCCCCCTTGGCAATTCCCTCCCGGAGATCCGAATGGGGGACTATTCCGGAATCTTTTGCCAATGGAGAGATCATCATGACACTTCTTCAAATACAGGCCACATGTCCTGTGGATACACGTTACGTGTCTTTAATTAAGTGGTTTCCATTGCCTTCTGCATCCTTATGTCGTTGATCATTGCTGATTCTTCCGCCTTTAGGGGCAATTTCCCACCCCTAGGACAAGAGAGTGCCCTGAACCTCTATCCACTCCTCTGCCCTCTTTGACAAGACCGTTGGCAAATAGAGGAAACTGATATTTCCACTCTCGAATACCGATGTCGGTGATGTAACAGATTCCAAACATGCCTATAATTTACAAGGTCAACTAAGGTGTTTCTCATGTCTAGAGATCCGGCAAATGTGTCTTCCGCATTCTAGATGCACACACCACAATCCATCTTCTTTCAAGTAAATAAAGGCGCGATTTATAAGGCCAGTTTAGCTTTTAACATGGATACTTGTGTGCACCTGTAGAACCAAGAAAGCTTGTGACAGTAAGATACATTGGTTGCTGTAATCGGGTTTTTTAACATCTGGACGATTACATCTATATTTCTAAGACATAGTGGTAACATTCACAAGAGAAGCTGATGAGACAAGTCCACAAATCTCTGATTTTCTTTGAGTTTTATTTTGTATCATAGGCAACCATTTACTGACGAAGTATTATACTTGGTAGTAGTAGGGGATGCGTGATAGGTTCACATTGAGCATCGTGCTTATAATGAATGTGTTTATGTTCCAACGTATGCAAATTATATGACTATGGAATACTGTGGTAGCAGATGGAAGAGTATGTCAAGGCATAAGAATGATGCAGATATTGCTATTTGCAAGTACACCTGTCAGCGGGCTGTATTTCCAATACTTGGTTCAATGTCGAATGTTGTGTAGTTGAACCCACGATTGTAACATTTAATTGTAAATACAATGGTATAACATATTTGTAACCAGTTTTCTAGGATTATTCTGTGCCTGTATGGCCTGTGGTGGAGATGTTTCACATTTCCCATTAACGGCAGGAGCTGTCAGAATGGAGAGGCCTATGGGATAGGAATGTAGATGACTTAACTGTGTTGTCCTCTAGTCGACCGAATAGCGAACCAATACTTAGTATGTGTTGGATGGCTTTCGTAATCAAGTGGAAATTTGAGAAGATTGAATATGAAGGTGCATTTGCGTTGGATCGTTATTCTCTCCCACGTAAATTGTTCGATTGACTGCTTCTGCACATTTCGCGCCTTTATTTACTTGAAAGAAGATCGATTGTGGTGTGTGCATCTAGAATGCGGAAGACACATTTGCCGGATCTCTAGACATGAGAAACACCTTAGTTGACCTTGTAAATTATAGGCATGTTTGGAATCTGTTACATCACCGACATTGGTATTCGTGAGTGGAAATATCAGTTTCCTCAATTTGTTTCGAGTTCTCACATAAAGTTGCTTGCAGATGGGATAAGCGCTAAGGTTGCAGGTTTGTAGAGAAATAATTACTAGTCCATATCTTCAGAATTATGTTGAGCGAGCGATCGGTAGGGTACTGCAGTGTGCAGTCCAGTGCGATCCATTGCTATCACACCACTGCTGCCTAGAGTGAATGGGTGAAAGTAGCTTCTGTTTTCGAGTATACAGAGTCCTCTGAGTGTTATACTAACGTCACAGAACACCAACATGCGTTCACGCTGGTCCCATATGCGAGACACCTCCGGGCAGCATGTGTGTTTTACCATTGCTGATGCGATACCTGGGGATACTGGTTGGTTGGTTGTTTTGGGGAAGGAGACCAGACAGCGAGGTCATCGGTCTCATCGGATTAGGGATGGATGGGGAAGTAAGTCAGCCATGCCCTTTGAAAGGAACCATCCTGGAATTTGTCTGGAGCGATTTAGGGAAATCACAGAAAACCTAAATCAAGATGGTCAGATGCGGGATTGAACCGTCATCCTCCCGAATGTAAGTCCAGTGTCTAACCACTGCGCCACCTCACTCGGTTGGGGATACTGATTGCACTGAAAAGCATATGGAGATTTGTTCCTAGTGCAACTTGCAAGATGCATCTAACCATACTTAACTGCCCAGCATGACTGATGCAATGCCGCAAAGAGTGTCCGCGTGGCTACAAACCATCGCAAGCCCATCTAACAAGGTTCTCAATCTTATACTGATCTACATGGCTATGTAAAAAATAAGAACCACGTTGACCTCTCGGAAATTGGATAGTGCCCAGAAATAGTTAACGCCCGCTTTATTGATGTCTCAGCTTGTATTCACTGAAATTCTTGCCCCAACAGAACCTGTTTTGGAAAATAGCAAAGAGTAACATCGAATGCAGTCTTCCTCACAGTCCTGATGTGGTGCCCCATCCATCAAGACTCCTATTCAATTACACTGATCTCCTCCCGACGACAGGAGCCTGAATAATAGAACGTGAAACCGATCTCCAACCCATCAATGTATCACTACATTCTGTATCGATGTAGTAAACATATAATTCATATCCTGCACCATAAAAAGTCAGCCCTTTTACATCATTCATATATATATCGTGAAGACAGACAGCACAGTACATATACTCGCAGAATTAGATATTTACCACGAGGTTGAGTGGGAATCCACACCAGATGGGTGGCCACAGCACCCTCACTGGGCTGAAGTCACTGTCAGAACTGTTCTAAAAATTTGGGACACTTCCCCATGGCACAAAGGTGTTACTGTTTCTGGTTCACACCTGCTTGCTTTACCAAATGCAACTCTTTCAAGGCTGAAGGCCTCCAAACAAGAAATCTTAACACATCAACAAGATGAAAATCTAATTAAGATATCAATAAAATAATTAAAAGAAAAACATCACAGCAAAGTAGACAGAACAAACACATGCAAGGTGTAATACCAACGGCTGAAGGCCACCATTAAGTTTCAAAATTTTAGAATGCATTACCATAGACCTTTAAAACCAAAGGACCACAATGATTAAAAACAAGAAATCTTAGAAATCAACAAGACAAAAATACAACTAAAGAGGCAAATAAAATAAATAAATATAACATATCATGGCTAAGTGGAAAGCCTGAAGGCAAAGCAGATAGGACAAAAATATGCAACATGCAATACCAGTGGGTGAACCCACAATTAAGTTCCATAATTTTAAAATATGTTACCATAATCTTTTAATGGAAGAAGGCCGCAATGTTTAAGCTTGAAAGATAAGAATTAATTTTGCCAAACGTTTAAGAAAAGAGAAAAAAATTACCATAAACCTTAAATTTTAAGTAGCTGAAAACAGATAATTAAACAGTGGTGGCACTCAGAAGCCTCCAGGGAAGTCGGTTTGTCCTTGTCCACTTAGGTGAGACAGGTGGTGCACCCAACTACACTTGATTTGTTGGAACCCAACCAGGGGACAGTCATGGACCGACCGACACAACAACTTGCTTCCTGTCAGTCAGTACATGAGAATAGAAAAGGTTACAAAATGTGATAATCCACAAGTGAGGATGTATTAGCTGTCAAAATTACACACCATGTTGGACAGTGACAAGAGGTGAGGAAAGAACGCTGTCTGAAATTACGTTAGTGGCCAGGGCAGGTAACCAGAACACTAATGGCCCCAATGCAGAAAATTCCACTGGTGCACTCGAATTGTAGTCAACCACAGTAGTTAATTGCACCACATGGCGGCTAAATTACAGCAGCAGAAACACTCGGTGTTGCACACAGGAAAACCTCCCCAACAGCAAACCACCAAAACAAACCACCACAACATGAATGTACGTGGCTTGGGTAGTTAAGACCACTACTCAACTTTGACGTCCTTCGTCGGTGAAGCACGTAGCGACTGGACAGCTTCACACACGTTCCAACACTGTGCAGGGACTGCAGGCAGTCCCAGCCGACTCACTGCATGGAGATAACTTTCCTCGTCCGCAACAACCGACTGACTCTCGAAATGCCGACATCTAAAATAATCGTCAGTGTAAGTAACGCCAACTACACACAAAACCAGACAAACACTTGCACGAAGAACTGAACGATACCCAACACTAACTAAAAACACACGAAGACAAATCAGGACTTGATGCACACACACACACACAGCCGACTCATGATAGGTCAGCAAGCCAAAACGCATCGTCCAGTAGGACGACCGATTGACGATCCACCAAGATCGTGGTCCAGCTCAAGTGATGTGTGGCAGCAATGGTCGGGCAAGCCATGTCGATGCAGACATCACTGCTGCTCCAACCCGACATCACTAGTGCTGCACTGCAACTCCCCAACTGGCAGGTACGGACTGTGCTCCAGACGCATTCCACTGACTGGCACCCAAACTCGTGACCCAAACTCGTGACCCAAACTCCCACTGTGAACTCGTCTCCGACAGACAATGACCGGGAAGTCAAAGCAGTCGAGCAAAGGTACTACGAGATAGGATATATCGATATGCTCTGCTAGTGCACTTAGTGAGGTGGAAGTACAATAAAAACAGGGTGTATAAATAGATGATAATGGGAACATAAGCCACACATGGCTCATACAGTTAACGAGTTCCTTTTGTGTCTGCACTTCTGTGTACTGCAGTTTTTAGGAGGAGTTTGCATGTCTGCACTGAAATTATTTCAGTAATTTTGGAGTTGTTTGCCTGTCTGCAGAGCGTTATTTAGGAGTAGTTTACAGGTCTGTGGGCATGTGGTGTGACCCCTAGCATGTCAGAGCCTGTGTTCTTTATCAGTGTGCTAAATATACTCCACCCCTAAATAAATTGTTCCAAAATAAATAAAGTACACTCTTTCCTTAATCTATCCAGCAGCCCAGCACAGGCTGAGTCATTTTCGCGCCATTTTCCCCCTCCAGACCACCATCTTGGATTATGTTACTGGAAGGATGAAAGCACCCTGTGGTGGCAGTACTGTGTACTAGGCCAGTTGGACTCTAGATATCGTGCTGGAGACACTGTCTGCAAAATAAAGACATGTCCAGCATAGGCAGAGTCCTTTACTGCCATTTCCCCTACCCTGGACAGTCATCTCGAATTACATCACGGAATGGATGACAGCACTCTCTGGTGGTGGTACTGTGTACTAGACCCAGACCTCGTGGCAAACACACTGTTTCCCGCCATCTTGCATAATGGTACTGTGTCATCAGCTCATGTCATGGCAGCCATATTGGATTACATCATGGATGAGAGAGCCCTCTAGCGGTGGTACTGTATACTAGGTCATTTGGAGACTGGGACCTCATGGCAACCACACTGTTTCCCACCATTTCCCTCACGATCTTTGATTATGTCACAAGAGGGATGACAGCACCCTCTGGTGGTGGTACTGTGTACTAGGTAGTTGGTGAGCAGACTCCTTAGCAAGCACACTGCTTGGTGGTAGTGCCTCTAATTGCTTAAACAAAATAGTGCATGTAAAACAATAAAGACTTATGTCCTGCACAGGTCATGTCCTATGCCTGCCAATCCATAGGAGGGGGTGGTGGTCGGGTGAATTAGGTAAGGGGAGGTAGCTCAACAGCTCTTTCTTTCCCATCTTTTTCTTAGGTTAGCAGAGATAGCCCAAGTGACCTTTCTTCCCCCCAAAATTCAAACTTAGCACCAATCCCTAGGTAGATGTGGTGGTTGGATGACTTGGGTTAGTGGAGGTAGCGCTACTGCCGTTTCTTTCCAGCCAGTTTCTTAGGTTAGGAGAGGTATGTTGCATTAGCATGATGAAATCTGAACTTCCCGCCATTCTCTGGGGATGGGGAGGGGAGGGGTTTAGGTTAGTGAAGATAGCCCAATTGACCTATCTTCCCCTCCAAAACCAGCCATCTTGAATGGCGTCATGAACGCCATCTTGATGATGTCATGCAATGTTGCCAAGTCTACAGGTGCGACGTCATCGCCGCCATTTTTGATTCATCTGGCAACAATGCTGAGTTCAGCAGAAACCGTTTTGTCCCAATACTTGTCTATTCCGTTTCGTGCAGGTTCCCGTCCACATGGTTAACATTGGCCAATATGTCTTCTGATATGCTTCTTCTGTATGAGTTTCTGTCGTTAACTCGGTGTACTGTGGTCGTCTTGCATGTATATGTGTTGGTAGTCTTGCATTCTCCTCCTGTTTGCTTTGGTTGTACTTTCTCTTTACTCCCCTTGCGTCTCTTGTCTTCCATTGTGTGTGAATCTACATGGCGCCTGGTTCACAGTTCCAATTACTGTGCTAGGTGTCGCGCTACCCAACACACAACATTACTTTCTTCATACCATACTTCAATTTATTGATTTCTTACTAACTCATTTTCCAAAAATTCTGAGCACATTTCATGATATCTCTGGTAGTATAGGGGATGCAAATCTAATTTTAACTCTCATCTTTTGTGTTTCTATACTAGTAATTTTCCAAGAACATCTCAAACTCAGTGTACAACAAACCTTTTTGTTCTTGCTTCTAACACAACATGTCTTCAAGATTCTTCACATGATTTAACGAATTCTGACATTTACCTATAAATCATGTTTTAGTTTCGTAGCAGCCTCCTTCATCTTCTCTGTAACAATAATCTTCACATCCTCTAGGTGAAATGCAGTCTCCTTCAGTCTGTTTGCATCGATAATTTTCACATTCTTTTCTCGAACCTTGGACTGTTTCAAAGTACCTTCCTCGTTCATTGACAATATATCTGAATCCATACTGTGAACCTGTGCATCAGATTCAGTATTATCACTGTCTGTGGATTTTTCCCTTGTTTTGTCAGCTCAGATTGCAGCAGCTGGCATTCTGCTTGGCATCTTAATATCTGAATGGGGTATTACAATTAAGGAGTCAGAATCCGAAGCTAGTTCTAATTGTGACTCCTTACATAATGAACATTCTATGTTAGAAGGCGTATTTTGCATATCACCACATATGTCTGTAAATTTCTCCTTGTGGCCCTCTTCAGATATCTTCATCAATTTCTCTCAATCCCCGCCCCTTAACCACTGATTTTATTTCTTTCACTTAACTTACCTTAAATATCTTCGCCAATTTGTCTCGGTTCTATTCAGAAGCTGATTTTAATTCTTCCCTTAATTCATTCCTTATGTCGCTCACTGCCACTTTTTCACTCTCCTTTAATGCTTTTACATCTCTGCACTGTCCTTCAGTTTTTGTATGGCTTTCTTTTGCTTCCCCAATTTCTTTAAAATTTTATCTTGGCTTTTGTGAAATTGTTTTTCAACTTTTCTAGTTCCTTGACTAACACTGTTGTGTCGTACACACTGATACTTGGAGGTGGTGGATGCTCAGTTTTAGTACTTAGTGGGGTCCCCTCGAAACTAATGTTTTCGTTTTGTTGTATCAAAGTTTTACTTGTGCTTAATTCCGGCGTAAGTCCTATATCTACAGATTATCTGTTAGCCACGTCCTCAAAACTCGACTATTTGAATCCTACACATCACATTCTTCCTGAGCTTCCACAACAGTCTACTGGTTGTAACATTCTTTAAAAAAATATATTTTGTGTTATCCAAATTTACTGTGTGATGTGTTGTTGAGAAAATGGTGTGCTTAATCAGTTTTACTGTATTCCAAAGAAAGATTAAACAACTTAATCTGGAAAACTAGTATGTAATATCTATAATGAAATCAATCCCTCTGAAATTTACTCAGTCTCATGAACATCGAGTTCTATGGCCCTGTGCAATAAACTGATAAAACTCCGTATGCAAAGAACCAATGAAATACATGTTCCTTAGCTCTTGGGGAGCAACGGATTTACTCTTAGTATTCTGTTCTCTCCACAATAGGCATACAAAATTTTCAATCTTGGCTCAGCGAAGTGCAATGTCAGCCATAAAATAGCTTCACACAAAGAATGTCACATGACATGGTAGAGGATGAGGTACTGATAACAGGATATGCTAAGGCCAAATTCTTCGGTTCGAAAATTGTATTCAAAATAAGTTTCTCCTTCACAAAATCTAATACGAAACATTTTACATTAACTTCGAAATCAGTGAACTTCTCAACTGTTCTACAATTCTCACTTACTGACATAGTTAACAATACTTGGATGTTACATGACAAAAGGTCTGACATCGTTTGACAATTTAGATTCCAAAATTTAACTTCCTTGTATCAGGTTTACAAAATGCACATGATAAGAAATCAGCATACCTAATCAACCTATACATTAAATCTGATGGAAGATACTTGGTTCCTAGATTAAAAGGACGATACTGTTAGAATTAGCAAAATCCACATTGTGTTGCTGCATACTTGAAACTAAACATAAAAAATGCATTACCTTACTAAACTGTATTAGGCTGCGTTCATCGGCCAACAACTAAATTCTCACCGCTAGCCACTAGCTTAAAGTCTTGCATCCTACCTTTGAGTACAATGGCAACTACTACTGCATTCTGTGCACCGCTGCTTACAATCGATTCTGCCACTCAGGCAACATCTTTGGTTCAGTGGTGTCAAAGATACAATCTCTTCTACATGTGATAACCATTACATGTCATTTTTCATGAAATATATTAGAAAATAGTGCTCCACATAAAAGTGGACCTCTCACATAACCCTCCAGTAGCTTTTGTTAAATTTTCCATACAGTTTGGATGCGCAATAGACACCAAATGTAGGGTAATTTCTTTTTTGTACATCAAAATTTTCTATATGAATAATAGGTATTACATAATCATTACAATATAATCCTAAAGACAGTACAAATCATTGAGCTCTTGAGCAAACTGGTGCACGGGTGCATAAGTGGCAAAATTAAAGTCTCAGCATGTCATATACAAAATGATCTAAAATCATGTTGTTGGAAGATGCATAATATTAGTGAAACTAAGAGTAAGCATATCCCTTGTCATCTAGAAAATAATGGGAAAATGTTTAAGGAAAGGTTAGTGCATGGTTGAAGCTTATAACCGTGTAGACGTGGCAGCTTTACAATGTACAATTCTTTGCAGACTCACTTCTGAGAATTGGCTGTAGTAGGTTGTAGGTGAAGAGTTTGACAGAGCACTGAAAGACCTGAGTCGAAACAAGGCCCCCGGAGTAGACAAAATTCCATTGAAACTACTGACGGCCTTGGGAGAGCCAGTCCTGACAAAACTCTACCATCTGGTGAGCAAGATGTATGAAACAGGCGAAATACCCTCAGACTTCAAGAAGAATATAATAATTCCAATCCCAAAGAAAGCAGGTGTTGACAGATGTGAAAATTACCGAACAATCAGTTTAATAAGCCACAGCTGCAAAATACTAACACTAATTCTTTACAGACGAATGGAAAAACTAGTAGACGCCGACCTTGGGGAAGATCAATTTGGATTCCGTAGAAATACTGGAACACGTGAGGCAATACTGACCTTACGACTTATCTTAGAAGAAAGATTAAGGAAAGGCAAACCTACGTTTCTAGCATTTGTAGACTTCGAGAAAGCTTTTGACAATGTTGACTGGAATACTCTCTTTCAAATTCTAAAGGTGGCAGGGGTAAAATACAGGGAGCGAAAGGCTATTTATAATTTGTACAGAAACCAGATGGCAGTTATAAGAGTCGAGGGACATGAAAGGGAAGCAGTGGTTGGGAAGGGAGTAAGACAGGGTTGTAGCCTCTCCCCGATGTTATTCAATCTGTATATTGAGCAAGCAGTAAAGGAAACAAAAGAAAAATTCGGAGTAGGTATTAAAATCCATGGAGAAGAAATAAAAACTTTGAGGTTCGCCGATGACATTGTTATTCTGTCAGAGACAGCAAAGGACTTGGAAGAGCAGTTGAACGGAATGGATGGTGTCTTGAAGGGAGGATATAAGATGAACATCAACAAAAGAAAAACGAGGATAATGGAATGTAGTCGAATTAAGTCGGGTGAGGTTGAGGGTATTAGATTAGGAAATGAGACACTTAAAGTAGTAAAGGAGTTTTGCTATTTGGGGAGCAAAATAACCGATGATGGTCGAAGTAGAGAGGATATTAAATGTAGACTGGCCATGGCTAGGAAAGCGTTTCTGAAGAGGAGAAATTTGTTAACATCGAGTATAGATTTAAGTGTCAGGAAGTCATTTCTGAAAGTATTTGTATGGAGTGTAGCCATGTATGGAAGTGAAACATGGACGGTAAATAGTTTGGACAAGAAGAGAATAGAAGCTTTTGAAATGTGGTGCTACAGAAGAATGCTGAAGATTAGATGGGTAGATCACATAACTAATGAGGAAGTATTGCATAGGATTGGGGAGAAGAGAAGTTTGTGGCACAACTTGACCAGAAGAAGGGATCGGTTGGTAGGACATGTTCTGAGGCATCAAGGGATCACCAATTTAGTATTGGAGGGCAGCGTGGAGGGTAAAAATCGTAGGGGGAGACCAAGAGATGAATATACTAAGCAGATTCAGAAGGATGTAGGTTGCAGTAGGTACTGGGAGATGAAGAAGCTTGCACAGGATAGAGTAGCATGGAGAGCTGCATCAAACCAGTCTCGGGACTGAAGACCACAACAACAACACAACAACAACAGGTTGGTCCAACGTCCAAGAACAGCTAAACAAGGCACTGTAGTCTCATTGCAGTACAAAGGTACAGTTGGTACCTGGCACCATATTTACCAACACGCAAATTTGGTTGTTCTCAGTACATTAGTATTGTGATGATCATCGTCATCACTACATTTTAAATTGAAGATTCTTCATCGATCCATGTTGTGCATAGCCACACTGAAGTATCAAATCTGATATCCAATAGCTCCAATGCCATGAGCAGAGGGAGGAAACTGGACGATGGATGGTGGGAAGCAAAAAGACAGGTAAGGTAGTGGAACATATCCTAATAAATTTAGGAAAATGTCTGTGGAAGGTCTAAATCAGTCTAAACTGACTGTTGCAATATGCCAACTTCTAATAAATGTGGGAACAGTGAACAGTAAAGATGCAATATCCTAATAAAACCATGAACTGGACTAAGCCATAGTGCTGTACACTATGACATGTCAATTCTATACAATTTAATGAGAAGTGTGGCAACAGACTGCCTGTAAGTATAACAATTCTCAAGAAATGTAGCATAAGTCGGTCTCTGAGTATATCAATACTAGCATACATGCTAAATAAACAAGACATAAAGATGTAAGCAAACAAGACAAGACAATATTATTGGTAATAGATGATCATAATGACTTATAGTGGCCTATATACCTATCATAATGGATATAGCAGTGGTTAGATAGTAGAAAAATAGTACGATGTCTACAAGCTCATTTTGCATAGTAAACATCATGACAAAATCTTTAAAAAGTTAGTAAGAAATAATCATCGTAAGGCTGCATGTGACAATTATCTGAAGTATACATATTAATGGAAGGTCATAAAATTGGCTAAGTGACTGTTACAGAGTAATCACGAGTACACAGCTACCTGAAACTGTAGTTTAAATTTAAAGTTCCTGGCTCTCAATCACCATTTAACATAAATGCTTACACAAGCTCCTCAAAAAATGTCATGAAAATTAGAATGCTGGCTCTAAGTGGCCTTGTTTATGCAATACTGTGACATAATTACTTAAGGACACCTAACAGTAAAGTCAAGAATAGAATGGCTCCAGGTGGCCTTCTACATGGAATACATGCACATTTTAATAATTAAAACAACTGCAGAGAAAATATCGATCAGAGGTTCCAAGTAGTCTTCCTACACACAAACATGCTGATCGTAGTAGCCATAAAATGAGTTTGACTCCAGGTGGCCTAGTACATGAAATACATGCAAATCTTAATATCTACAACAGTTGAGTAGAAAATGTTAACCAGTGGTGCCAAGTTTCTTTCCCACTTACATAAATGCTGATCTTATCAGCTATAAAAATGTTACAGACATTATATTTCTGGCTCAAGTGGCCAAGTTTTACAAAGACATAATTGCTGACATTAACTAAAAAGTGAGAAACATTTTCTTTGAGACACATAGTGGAGTGGTTTTACATGAAACAAAAGCTGATCTTAATTGTTAATGTGACAGAAATCATCTTTCTGGCTCAAGGTAGCTTAATTTTACATAGCATAAACATCAAAGCTAGCTTGGCTTGGTTTTTTACAAGAACAAAGTCCATAATAGCAATATTATTTAAAACTACGACTCTGTATGGCCTGTACAAGTACATATTAGACAAATAGATCATAGAGTAAAGACACAAAAGTTATAGGTTGTGTAGAACACTTGGGGTTTCATAAAACTAGCTATTGAATGAGCTGTATCTCTAACAATGCACTTATCTACAGGGAAGGTTATGGGAATTATTGATAAGGGCAGCGAACTTACCTATAAAGAAAATCATTAATAGCCAATCGCCATTCATCTTGAGTCAAGAACTGCTATGACCAAAGTAAAGAAAAAATGTGATTATACACTCCTGGAAATTGAAATAAGAACACCGTGAATTCATTGTCCCAGGAAGGGGAAACTTTATTGACACATTCCTGGGGTCAGATACATCACATGATCATACTGACAGAACCACAGGCACATAGACACAGGCAACAGAGCATGCACAATGTCGGCACTAGTACAGTGTATATCCACCTTTCGCAGCAATGCAGGCTGCTATTCTCCCATGGAGACGATCGTACAGATGCTGGATGTAGTCCTGTGGAACAGCTTGCCATGCCATTTCCACCTGGCGCCTCAGTTGGACCAGCGTTCGTGCTGGACGTGCAGACCGCGTGAGACGACGTTTCATCCAGTCCCAAACATGCTCAATGGGGGACAGATCCGGAGATCTTGCTGGCCAGGGTAGTTGACTTACACCTTCTAGAGCACGTTGGGTGGCACGGGATACATGCGGACGTGCATTGTCCTGTTGGAACAGCAAGTTCCCTTGCCGGTCTAGGAATGGTAGAACGATGGGTTCGATGACGGTTTGGATGTACCGTGCACTATTCAGTGTCCCCTCGACGATTACCAGTGCTGTACGACCAGTGTAGGAGATCGCTACCCACACCATGATGCCGGGTGTTGGCCCTGTGTGCCTCGGTCGTATGCAGTCCTGATTGTGGCGCTCACCTGCACGGCGCCAAACACGCATACGACCATCATTGGCACCAAGGCAGAAGCGACTCTCATTGCTGAAGACGACACGTCTCCATTCGTCTCTCCATTCACGCCTGTCGCGACACCACTGGAGGCGGGCTGCACGATGTTGGGGCGTGAGCGGAAGACGGCCTAACGGTGTGCGGGACCGTAGCCCAGCTTCATGGAGACGGTTGCGAATGGTCCTCGCCGATACCCCAGGAGCAACAGTGTCCCTAATTTGCTGGGAAGTGGCGGTGCGGTCCCCTACGGCACTGCGTAGGATCCTACGGTCTTGGCGTGCATCCGTGCGTCGCTGCGGTCCGGTCCCAGGTCGACGGGCACGTGCACCTTCCGCCGACCACTGGCGACAACATCGATGTACTGTGGAGACCTCACGCCCCACGTGTTGAGCAATTCGGCGGTACGTCCACCCGGCCTCCCGCATGCCCACTATACGCCCTCGCTCAAAGTCCGTCAACTGCACATACGGTTCACGTCCACGCTGTCGCGGCATGCTACCAGTTTTAAAGACTGCGATGGAGCTCCGTATGCCACGGCAAACTGGCTGACACTGACGGCGGTGGTGCACAAATGCTGCGCAGCTAGCGCCATTCGACGGCCAACACCGCGGTTCCTGGTGTGTCCGCTGTGCCGTGCGTGTGATCATTGCTTGTACAGCCCTCTCGCAGTGTCCGGAGCAAGTATGGTGGGTCTGACACACCGGTGTCAATGTGTTCTTTTTTCCATTTCCAGGAGTGTATTTAGAAGTTATATCCATTCAAACACATACTTGCATATGCTTACACCCGTAAGTCAATCATATTTCACACACTCTCATATCTCTAAACGAGTGCCATTCCTGGAATCTGTATTCTGCAGTAAAATTACAACCTCCTTTTGATCACACCCTACACATCCTCCAGTCGCACCCATTTCTACAGCTTTTCAGAAGTGCTAGTACCAATTTAAGTAAGAGAAAGACATATCCAACACCTTCTGCAACCCTCGTTGAAACAGATCAAGCTGTGTTACTGCAACAGGACCGTGTTTGGGGCATTCGGTGGAAACGCGCGCAATGTGGTGCGTATCCAAACTAGATGCAAGTACTACAGATCCCCAACATGCCATCTTCGTTATTCTATATGCATCCCAACATAGAAAAATTACTAACTATAAAAGCTCATACGAATTAGAAATCACGTAAGCATCGATACGTTCGTAATGGCACATAGGTGCGGTCGGGCTCCAGTGGGAAGAAAGAGATTTCACAATACGTCCCCGGAATAGCGCAGCGTGGAGCCATTAAAGCATTCCTAGCGGTATTGCCTCTTCCTCACCGGCTCTCACTTCAAACTGCCACTGCTACTCCTGCTGTGTTAATGACACGATTCTATTAAATATACAGAAGCCACATAGACCACTTTAAAGTTATATCACTCATACTCTAAGCAAATTATCGTATGAGATGCTCCCTCTGCTCCTGATTCAAACAATTTCCTAACACGCTTTTGTACACTGCCAAAGATTTCGTTTTCTACCATGACTTCGAGATCGGTGTCACATTCTAAACTCACATTAAGAAGCTCTGATCCACGATCTCCCACAGAAAACTACACATCACATCGTGTAAATAATATTCTTACGGCGGTAGCATAAGAATCGATCACTTTTAAGTAAAACACACAACATACGGAGACTGGAAGAGTTTGGCGACGTTCTGGAGAGTTTCCAAACGGCGGTCCGAAAATGATGGAGTAGATGATGGCTCTGCGTTCCATTTCCACTCATTCCTCATGTTGACTGCATGTACATGTAGGTGAACACATATTTGGATAGGAATTTGTCAGGTGTTAAGTATGAATGGGGGTGCCGCTACCTCATGCTTGCGGAAGCTGAGCAGGGGCAGTGCGCGGTTTGACGTCTGAGGGATGTGTCACTTACCGCTACCTCCTGTCTACTCTAACGGAGAGGGGGCAGTGGACAGTGCTTGCGCATGTTGATTGCATTATTTCGGGAGCAAGTCTGTAGGCCATGATATGCGCTATTTGGACAGTTTACGAATACTTAGCGTGTCTACACATCAATGTGCTGTATTACTTAGGAGCAGTTTGCAGGTCTGTACTGAAATTATTGTTTGCCGCCACACTGTCTGCCGCCATAATGGATAACTGTACTTCCGTCATCAGCAGGAGTCACTGTAGCGTCCTCTGACGGCAAGGAAATGTACTAAGACAGTTGGGGTCTGGAGCTCGTGGTGAACACACTAGGTAGCGCCATCTTATGTTACGGCACTTGCGTCACTACAGCGTCCTCTAGTGGCATCAATATGATCTAATTTAGTTGGGCTATGGACCCAGTGGCGAATACACTTGGGGGTGCTTCTGCCTCTAGTTGTTTAAATAAAGGCTGGTGTATGATTTCGACAGCTAACCATTATCAAGCAGAGTCTTTTACATTGATTATTATTTTGACAATTTACGAGTTGTTTGGCTGTCTGGATGTAAATTCTCTGGTGTGTTATGTAGGAGTAGTTTGCAGGCCTGTATGATGTGAGGCCATGTCAGAGCGTGTGTTCTGTGATAGATATAATCAATTCCTAAATAAACTGCTCCCAAGTGAATGAAGTACACTCCTTCGTCTCTCCATCAGCCTAGTGCAGGCTGAGTCCTTTTACCACCCGCCCCTAGGAAGAGGTGGCAGCCTGGTGACTTAGGTTAGTGGTGCTGATGAGCTTTGTTTGCAGTAATTTTCTTACGTTGGTAGCGAAAGCACAAGCGACCTTTCTTTGTTGCCAAAACTCAAACTTGGCACCGGGTCCTAGGAGGAAGTGTCGGTCGGGTGGCCGAGGTCACTTCTTTCCCACAATTTTCTTACGTAGAGTCATGGACCTATTGGTGCAGCATTCCGTGGTTGGGGGGCAGGGGGGTGCTAGGTCATGACTGAACGCTGGTGGTGGGAAAATGTGGAGCTTCTAATTAGATCAATGTATATTGAAATTGTAAATTGAATTATTGAATGTGGTTAAAATAGAAATGGAATTAATTAGTTAGGTAATTGATAGGTTAGATGAGCGATGTGAGTGTTAGCATATTTACAGAAGACTATGTCCAGTTCGTGTATGGATGTGGGTGTCGAGGGTGTGTGATGTAAATGGTCGGACACCCGCGGGCTGATGGCACTGCGCATGTCTGGTTATAACGCACACGCGACAGAGAGCGGATAATCTTGAGTCATCACGCGATATCGCGGTGACGTTCTCTGGTGTTGATAATATGAACTAAGTCAGTTGGTCTACGGAGCTGGCGGTGAACACAGTGCATGCCGTCATCTTGAATAACTGTACTTGCGTCATGACTGGACATCAGGAGAGCGCCCTCTGGTGGCATCGATATGAATTAAGCCAGTTGGAGGCCAGACTGAGTGGCGAACACATCTGCCTGAAATTCATTAACTAATAAAGTGCATTTTCCTAGGTGTGACACATTATCTTGTTGGAATTTGAACTTTCCGCCATTTCCTGGTGTGTGGGGGTTTAGGGTAGTGGAGGTAGGCCAGTTGATGTTCTTCCTGCCTAAATTCAAACGGCCCGCCAAAATACGCCATCTTGGATGACTTCATGGTCGTGCTCTCTGATGGCGACGATATCAACTAAGCCAGTAGGGCTCTAGAGCTCGTGGCGAACACACATGTTTGAAAGTGGTTAAATAATAAATACAAGTACATTTTTCCCGCCTTTTTTCTTGGTGTGACACATTACCCTGTTGGAATTTGAAATTCCCGCCATTTTTCGGTTCGAGCCAAAATTCAAACTTCCCGCCAAAATCCGCCATCTTGGATGACATCATCGCTGCCAACTTAGATGACGTCATCGCTGCCATCTTGGATAACAGCACTTTGGGGTGGTACTCAGGTTGTTCGAATACTTATGTGATAACACCAAAGAAGGCAGTACTCCTTGTAGGTTTATCGTCATGTTATATTGCTGCTTCCATTTGTTGGCATGCTTCAAGCACATGAGAACATGGAATCGACGGGTTCTGGCAGGCACAATAAACGTCGTGCACGATATGAATGGCTCCATGCAATTAGTGTCTGAAAAAACAGACATATTGTTCATTTTCCCGAACACTGACTTCAATTACTTTGTGAGGGGAAACGAACATTTTTGCAGCAAGACAAGAGTTCACACAGGTGCTGTTATCTCCTAGAGCACCAAGGACTGCCAGATTTTCTTCAGGCAGCAGCGTATGGTGGCGCAACCGAGACTGGTGCGCCTGACGATAATAGTGGCCACTTGTTTGGCACCACGATGACTTTTCAGGCTAGTTTTGAACTGAAACTTCCTGGCAGAATAAAACTGTGTGCCGGACCGAGACTCGAACTCGGGACCTTTGCGTTTCGTGGGCAAGTGCTCCACCAACTGAGCTACCCAAGCACGACTCACACCCCGTCCTCACAGCTTTACTTCTGCCAGTACCTCGTCTCCTACCTTCCAAAGCTGGTAGAAGTAAAGCTGAGAGGACGGGGCGTGAGTCATGCTTGGGTAGCTCAGTTGGTAGGGCACTTGCCCGGGAAAGGCAAAGGTCCCGAGATCGAGTCTTGGTCCGGCATACAGTTTTAGTCTGCCAGGAAGTTTCATATCAGCGCACACTCCACTGTAGAGTGAAAATTTTATTCTAGTTTTGCATTTACATACAACATCACAAAGGACAAATCGGTGGGTGCAGGCTCAGAGGAGAATGGGCCTTGGCAGATCGTATTTGACATAGCGGAACTGGGCCAATATTTGGAATGATAGTATGGGGTGCCAACGAGCTCAAAAATGATCACCTCCAGATCGCACAGCAGGTAATCTGGAGTGGAGTCACTACATTTATGACGTTTAAGGTGTCGGCCGTGTTGATGTGACATAATCCGGTAAAGAGATTTTTTGACTATTGTCCCAGCCAGCACGCCACCACAACCTATCCCTGGTTAAAGTCATGTAGACATTGATTGCCAGTGAACTGTCATGTTGCCACCACTCGTCAATATCTATAGTTAATGCCTGTGTTATGGACTTGTGAAGCAGCACAGAATACAGGGATAGTTCAAATTGATGTCCAGCCATGTAAGACGCATAGTTGTGGCCAGATGCGGTAACCCTGTGTAATAAATCTCGCATCCTGTATGCACTGAATCACCTACAAATTTGATTATGTACTATTCCTACTGTGCTATATACGTGACATGACTAAAATGTCTTTAATTACTGTCCCATCTGGCATTGTAATTATAATGTCAAGCAGTGTCATTTTGTGTATGTGCTACATAGTACTTTAAATTTGTACAAATAATTTTGATAAGCATCATACAGGTTGATTTTAGGCACATATTTTAGGTTTTTGGTCGATTAACGGAGAATAATGAGCACCTCACAGTGTGTGAGGCTGTGCACTTTCATGTGAAGCTCTGTCGAAAAGCTTTCAAGAAATTAAGTAAAAAGTTGAATCTGGAGATTGTATTTGGAATTTTAATTTTTGGCATCGGTTCACAGGCAGGGAGACGTGGATGCAGCTGCAGTGGGCAGGAACCGCTGCCGCCCCGCGGTGGTCGGCGGAGACGGGCACGAGCACCCTGGGCGGAGGAGCCAGCGCGCTGTTCGCGCAGTTGGCAACCCTGGCGCACGCACAGTGCGCACTGTCGCACCGCAGCGCCTACCCGCCGGAAACAGGGCGCCCACTGCCAGAGTATGACTTCGTGGTGGTCAGCGCCGGGTCGGCTGGGACGGCGGTGGCCGCCCGCCTCTCGGAGAACCCCAACTGGACAGTACTGCTGCTCGAGGCCGGCGGCGACCCGCCGCCCATCGCGGACGTCCCCACCCTCTTCCCCACTCTGGCGAAAACGGAGGTGAGCACAGTAGCTGCCGCTGTTCCAGCTGCTCGGTGGGTACGTTGTGATCGAGCTCCTTCAGCTGTGCCTTCGCGCCAGGCACTCTCCTACGATTCCCACATAAAAAAGGAAAATACACTGATCAGTGAGAACATTATCATCACCGACCCACTGTTGGTATAAACCTGTCCAGGCAATAGCAACGTCTCCTGGTGAAGGATGACTGCTAGTTGGACACACGCACAGTCAACGTAGTATCAGATGACCTTGATGTCCGTTTGTGGAATGGGGAAGCTACGAGATCCATCTGAGTTTGAACGAGGGCATATTGTGATGGCCCAGAGGCTTGGGAGGCAGTTCAGGGAGCGGTATGCGAGTGTCTTCAACACATTCCGAACGAAACAGGACAGGTGGTGAACTGTAGTGGAACTAACATCCGAATTGATGCACAGAGTCCAAGTGTGTCTTACCACACTGTGCACTGAACACTACTAATGATGGGCCTTCGCAGATGACGATCCATGTATGTGTGAATACTAACATCACAACACTGGCATCAGTACTATACGTTAGTACTGGGGCAAGGCCGTTCTGGTTCAAACTACCGTTATGCAACATGGCGGCGATGACGTCATCCAATATGGCGGTGATTACGTCATCCAAAATGGCGACCATGACATCATCTAAGATGGCTTTTGGTGGGAAAGTGCCAGGCCCCCTCCCCTCCCCACCCCCAGAAAAATGATGGGAAATTTAAATTCAAACAGGATAATGCTTCACACCAAGGTTATCTTTACTAACCTAAGAAAATCGCGGGTAGATAGGTCACTTGGGCTACCTCCACTAACCTAAGTCACGGGACTGCCACTTCTTCCTATGAACTGGCGCCAATTTGAATTTTGGCAGTAAAGAAAGGTCAATTCACGTATCTCTACTATGCTATGGCGTGAAAGAAAGGTTACCTCCTCTAACCTAAGTCACCCGACCGCCACCTCCACCTAAGGATTCATGGGAAAAAGACTCAACCAGTGCTGGACATAAGTCTTTATTTAGGATGCACCAGTCATAATTTAAACTATTTCATGCAGCACAGCCATCAAGTGTGTTCACCACAAGGTAAAGACTCCAACTGACCTAGTACACAGTACCACCACCAGAGGGTGCTCTCATCGGTGACATAATCCAAGATGGTTGGGGGGAAATGGCGGGAAACAGTGTGTTCACCATGAGGTCAGGACTCAAACTGACCTAGCGCCGATCACAGCTGCATGAGAGGCAGCAGCAGCACCTGCCCTCGCAGTGCCACAAGCCCTCTGGCGCCCATGGGCAACTCACCTGGCAGAAGAAGACGAAGAATGGCTTCTGTCTCACACCTCACTGGTTGGTAATGGTGACATGAGACCCTGGAAGCCATTGCCGCAGCCTGGTTGTTACTACTGAACATCACCACCTCTGCCTCAGACAGGTTGCCCCAGCCAACAATGAAAGGTTTTTGTAACAAGCTGCATATGCCTCCTAATAGCTGATGCACCCTCACCAGCCCCATCATCGAGAGGATGGACTCCTAATTGTAGTAGTAGTACTAGTAATATTAATTGTCCTATGTGTAGTGGTAGTGCTCTCCCCATCCTATTGATATTGAAGGACATCAGAATGTATAATGACCCCTATAGAATACTCAGCAGTTTCTAGGGCTTTTGAGGGGCGCATCTCATTCACAAGGATTAAGAATCTGGGAGGGAGATACCGTGACCTGGTCGGGTTTTTGGAAGTGTGCCATCCTGTCTTGGAGACCGAGCTCCTCAAAGTCCTAGAAGATCTGAGATTTAATGCCAGTAAATGCAGCACAGTACTATGCTGTGCTAAACATCCAGGTGATTCTGAGGGTACAACTCCACACTATACATGGGGTGATAATGACGTTATTTCTCAGAGCACATCCATTGCTGAGTGGTATCATGAATCCACCTTGAGCACTATTATGGACCAATTTTCCGAGATGGAAGTACGCAGGTCCACTAAAGCGCTCAGCCATATACCACACCTTGATATCCATATACATGCCTATGATCTGGTAAATGGTGGGTCCAGTTATGTTAAGCTCCCTAAAGATATAGGAAACAAGAAGGCATGCATTAATGTCTAAAATAGGTATGATAATACTTATTTTGAAGGGTCCTGGCTTGCAAAAGAAATATCAAACTTTCATAAGAGTTATAACTTTGATGGTGTAGAGTTCCCAGTAAAGATACAGTACATACCTATATTTGAGGCCCAGAATACCGGCATATTGGTTCACGTTTATGGTCTGGAGAAGAAATGCAAGTCAGATAAGCAAGAGAAGCACACCGTCATTGGCCCCCTCCATTTCTCAAAATTTGCTGGTGAGTGGGAGCTGCATGTAAACATGCTGCTCTTCTCTGAAGGTGATAATTAACACTGTGTTTGGATCAAAGACATGTCCTGACTCCTTTCCTCCCAACTAAATAAACATGATCGTAAACAGTGCTTAATTTGTCTGAACTATTTTTCATCAGAAGAGTTATTAGCGATACATCTATTAGATTGTGCTTCCAAGGACGCTGTACGTGTTATTATGCCTGCAGAGGATAATAACTTCATTAAATTTCAAAATGCTCACCACCAGCAGCGATATCCGTTTGTAGTGCATGCCTACTTTGAATGCATGCTAGCTCCTATTACTCGCTGTGAAGGGAACCCCTTAGCCTCACATACAACCTTCACACACAAACACATACCTTACGTGATGGCATTCCAAGTTGTATGAGGATGATTCTAAACTTAACCGCTACGTTTCTTATGTCAGTAACGATTCTGTGGTTTGGCTCCTGACTGAGCTTAAAAATCTTTCATGGGAAGTGGATAAGTTCTACAGCACCATCATTCTCATGACCAAATCTAAGGAAGATGATCATTTGCATGAGAAGGCGGGTAATTCTAATATTTGTGGGCTACCATAAGACAGAAAGTGGAATCTCCCCATGGAGGCCATTGCCATGTTACTGCAGCTCATAACGCATGCAGTTTGAAGTATAAGTTACCATAGCATATACTTGTCTTTCTTCGTAATTTTAGTGAGTATGACACTTATTTTCCCATTGAGCACTTGGCTAATTTCGGTATGATGAATGATCGTGTCAGTGCCCTCTCTTGAAGTGTTGAGAAGTACATTCCTTTCTCAAAACGAATGATGCCAAGAATTACTTTATCTCAGAATGATATGCATATCACTCGATCTGCATTTCCTGATGAGGAAAAGGTCCAACTTGCGACTAGGAAAGGAGTTTTCCCATACGAGTATGTTGATTGCATGTCAAAACTCAATGCAACCAGGCTTCCCAATATATCTGCATTTACAAGTACTCTCACAGGCGATGCTGTAACTATAGCAGATTATGAGCATGCCGTGAATGTCAGGTGGGAATTCAACATCCCCAATTTGGGAGAATATGCAAGACTATACATGGACACACACATGTATTTGCTTGCAGATGTTTTCGAAAAGTTCCGGAGTGTATGTATCGCCATGTACTCTGTGGACCCGCCTTTTATTACATGGCACCTGGGTTATCCTGGGACGCTATGCTCCAAAATATGGGGTGCAGCATTGAACTTTTGACTGATGCTGCAGTGCTTCTATTTTTTGAGTGCGGGATCTGCGGGGGCCTTCGTCAATGCGTTCACAGGCATTCCAAGGCAAAGGACTCATGGATGTGTGTTGGACTTAACGCATTCCATGATTCGAGTTACATTATGTGCTTATATGGGGACACCATGATGTAGCCACTGCAAGGTGGTGGGTTTTGATGGGTGCCCAAAAACGAATTGAAGGGATTAGGTGGAAAAATAATGGGTCTTGCAGCCGATTCTGATGTAGGGTATGTGCTTGAGGCAGACATTACATATCCTAATAATTTGCATGGAGAGACAAGCGACTTGCCATTATGTCCAGAGCAGCCAATTCCGCGAGGAAGCACCATCCATAAACTGTTAGCTACTGTTGGAGAAAAGCAGATGTATATTATTCATGATCATAACCTCCAGCAATACCTCATCTTAGGGATGAAGCTTGTTAGAATCACCCAGGCAATCTCCTTCAAGCAGTCCCCATGGTTGAAGGAGTATATTGGACTAAATATCGAATAGAGGGCAGTCACGGGTGATGATTTTGAAAAAGATTTTTATAAATACGAACAATTCCATTTTCAGGAAAATTATGCAGAATGTCAGAAATACACAGGATATTTTGATTAGAACTGTATAAGAAGGGCGTTATGTTGTGAGAAAGATTATGACCAAGCCAAATTTTAAGCATGCCACCATCTTCAATGAAAACTTTGTTGCTGTGGAAATGTCAAAGACTGCAGTAGATTTTATCAAGCCTATTTATTTGGGGATGTGCATACTGGATATCACCAAATTCTACATGTACCACTTGCACTACAAGTTTGTGACACCTTATTTTGTAGAACCAAAGTTGCTTTATGTGGATACAGGCAGCTTTATCTACTGGGTCAAGAACTGCAATCTATATGAAGTAATTAGGTGCCACAGTAAAGAATTCGACACATTTTCTTATGAGGTCGATAATCCTTACAGTATTGTTCCTAAGAACAAGAACGTTATCGGTGTCATGAAAGATGAGGTGAATACTTTACCGAATCTAGAGTTTGTGGGATTGAGGTCCAAAATACACTCCTGGAAATTGAAATAAGAACACCATGAATTCATTGTCCCAGGAAGGGGAAACTTTATTGACACATTCCTGGGGTTAGATACATCACATGATCACACTGACAGAACCACAGGCACATAGACACAGGCAACAGAGCATGCACAACGTCGGCACTAGTACAGTGTATATCCACCCTTCGCAGCAATGCAGCCTGCTATTCTCCCATGGAGACGATCGTAGAGATGCTGGATGTAGTCCTGTGGAACGGCTTGCCATGCCATTTCCACCTGGCGCCTCAGTTGGACCAGCGTTCGTGCTGGACGTGCAGACCGCGTGAGACGACGCTTCATCCAGTCCCAAACATGCTCAATGGGGGACAGATCCGGAGATCTTGCTGGCCAGGGTAGTTGACTTACACCTTCTAGAGCACGTTGGGTGGCACGGGATACATGCGGACGTGCATTGTCCTGTTGGAACAGCAAGTTCCCTTGCCGGTCTAGGAATGGTAGAACGATGGGTTCGATGACGGTTTGGATGTACCGTGCACTATTCAGTGTCCCCTCGACGATCACCAGTGGTGTACGGCCAGTGTAGGAGATCGCTCCCCACCCCATGATGCCGGGTGTTGGCCCTGTGTGCCTCGGTCGTATGCAGTCCTGATTGTGGCGCTCACCTGCACGGCGCCAAACACGCATACGACCATCATTGGCACCAAGGCAGAAGCGACTCTCATCGCTGAAGACGACACGTCTCCATTCGTCCCTCCATTCACGCCTGTCGCGACACCACTGGAGGCGGGCTGCACGATGTTGGGGCGTGAGGGGAAGACGGCCTAACGGTGTGCGGGACCGTAGCCCAGCTTCATGGAGACGGTTGCGAATGGTCCTCGCCGATACCCCAGGAGCAACAGTGTCCCTAATTTGCTGGGAAGTGGCGGTGCGGTCCCCTACGGCACTGCGTAGGATCCTACGGTCTTGGCGTGCATCCGTGCGTCGCTGCGGTCCGGTCCCAGGTCGACGGGCACGTGCACCTTCCGCCGACCACTGGCGACAACATCGATGTACTGTGGAGACCTCACGCCCCACGTGTTGAGCAATTCGGCGGTACGTCCACCCGGCCTCCCGCATGCCCACTATACGCCCTCGCTCAAAGTCCGTCAACTGCACATACGGTTCACGTCCACGCTGTCGCGGCATGCTACCAGTGTTAAAGACTGCGATGGAGCTCCGTATGCCACGGCAAACTGGCTGACACTGACGGCGGCGGTGCACAAATGCTGCGCAGCTAGCGCCATTCGACAGCCAACACCGCGGTTCCTGGTGTGTCCGCTGTGCCGTGCGTGTGATCATTGCTTGTACAGCCCTCTCGCAGTGTCCGGAGCAAGTATGGTGGGTCTGACACACCGGTGTCAATGTGTTCTTTTTTCCATTTCCAGGAGTGTATATGCATATCGTACACTCAGAGGTGGGCAAAGAATGTTAGAAGTGCAGCATCTCTAGCTGTGAAGGTTGAAGACTATTTGCAGTGCACGGTCGCAGCGTTCAAGGCGCTCCTCCATGCATTGTTCGGAAAACTAGTATTCGATTGCTAGGTCATGAAGTGTACACTGTACTGCAGTCTAAAGTCGGATTGTCTCCTCATGACGATAACAGAGTAATTTGTGAGGAGTGGAAACCGTCTCATACTCACACTATATATTTCAATCAAAAGTAGGGGTGGGGGACTCTGATTGAGAGAAAATGAGTGTGTGAATGGGGTGAGGGGCTTTATGCATCAAATAGTATGGCTCTTTTATCATAATGTAATTATTGGGTGAGTGTGTGGTGTGACTGTGTGTGTGTATGTGTGTGTGTAAAAATATGTATGGATGTGTGCATGTGTGTCTGTGTGTGAGAGAGAGTGTAAAATATGTATGAATGTCTAGATACATATATAAAAGCACCATGTGCTTAAAAATAAATACAAAAATTATTTCCTTATATATATATATATATATATATATATATATATATATATATATATATATATATACACTCCTGGAAACTGAAATAAGAACACCGTGAATTCATTGTCCCAGGAAGGGGAAACTTTATTGACACATTCCTGGGGTTAGATACATCACATGATCACACTGACAGAACCACAGGCACATAGACACAGGCAACAGAGCATGCACAATGTCGGCACTAGTACAGTGTATATCCACCTTTCGCAGCAATGCAGGCTGCTATTCTCCCATGGAGACGATCGTAGAGATGCTGGATATAGTCCTGTGGAACGGCTTGCCATGCCATTTCCACCTGGCGCCTCAGTTGGACCAGCGTTCGTGCTGGACGTGCAGACCGCGTGAGACGATGCTTCATCCAGTCCCAAACATGCTCAATGGGGGACAGATCCGGAGATCTTGCTGGCCAGGGTAGTTGACTTACACCTTCTAGAGCACGTTGGGTGGCACGGGATACATGCAGACGTGCATTGTCCTGTTGGAACAGCAAGTTCCCTTGCCGGTCTAGGAATGGTAGAACGATGGGTTCGATGACGGTTTGGATGTACCGTGCACTATTCAGTGTCCCCTCGACGATTACCAGTGCTGTACGGCCAGTGTAGGAGATCGCTACCCACACCATGATGCCGGGTGTTGGCCCTGTGTGCCTCGGTCGTATGCAGTCCTGATTGTGGCGCTCACCTGCACGGCGACAAACACGCATACGACCATCATTGGCACCAAGGCAGAAGCGACTCTCATCGCTGAAGACGACACGTCTCCATTCGTCCCTCCATTCACGCCTGTCGCGACACCACTGGAGGCGGGCTGCACGATGTTGGGGCGTGAGCGGAAGACGGCCTAACGGTGTGCGGGACAGTAGCCCAGCTTCATGGAGACGGTTGCGAATGGTCCTCGCCGATACCCCTGGAGCAATGGTGTCCCTAATTTGCTGGGAAGTGGCGGTGCGGTCCCCTACGGCACTGCGTAGGATCCTACGGTCTTGGCGTGCATCCGTGCGTCGCTGCGGTCCGGTCCCAGGTCGACGGGCACGTGCACCTTCCGCCGACCACTGGCGACAACATCGATGTACTGTGGAGACCTCACGTTGAGCAATTCGGCGGTACGTCCACCCGGCCTCCCGCATGCCCACTATACGCCCTCGCTCAAAGTCCGTCAACTGCACATACGGTTCACGTGCACGCTGTCGCGGCATGCTACCAGTGTTAAAGACTGCGATGGAGCTCCGTATGCCACGGCAAACTGGCTGACACTGGCGGCGGCGGTGCACAAATGGGCTGAATCTGGGTTTATTATTTATTCTTACTATCCTTTTTAAAAATAGATCTGACTTTCTCTTTTAACCAATCTTTTGTACCTTGTTGCTCCCTCCAGCTTTGATTGAAGATGTGAAGAGCCATTGAATGTAGATATAACCCACCACCTTGTCATAGTTCCATCTGGAATAGTGCTTTTCCTATTCTTTCTGCATGTTAGAGCTTCCTTCAATTCTGTAAAATCAGTATCAGCTAGGCCGCTGTGTTATTTACTTCAAGTGATGTCTGAATTAGAGTATCATCACATCATATTCTTCTATAATACTCTGACAATTACTTATAATCCTATACAATTAACATGTATTTCTGGAGGTAATACGATTTCATTTTGTGATCAGTACAGACTTTGTGCCACGGCTAGACTATTGTTTTCTTCCGACATTATTAGCCCCTAACTGCAGACCATCGAAAAAGATTGTGTCATTACTAGTTTCGTAGTCCCAGTATTCACATACTGCGTCACGTGAGGTTATAAGGTGATTTTCCCTCAACTGTAAGCAATTCCTGGGGTAATATGCACGCCACCAGACAAAGAATAAATTATAATCGATTCTGATAAAAAAAAGTAAATTGGCAGTGCACAATAAAATAAATTACGAAGTATCAGAACAGGATTCAATCTTTCTCTTCTGTATAGTTGAGAAGGGGCACACTGCAGCCCCTAAAACGTCTGCTCACTCCCTTCTAGAATAAGGCCTATTGGAAAAAGTACAGGCAGGTAAGCATATTTTCTACTTCTGTTTGTTATGTATACATGTTTTTCGTCATAGAAGAAAAACCGTAAATCAATTTGTAAGACATGGTTCAATACAAATCAGAAACGGCGTAAAAGGAAATGATTTAGAAAACACACACTTACGAGGGAAACACTGGAAGTGCCATAACCAGATTCCCCAGAAACTTCGCTCAGTGGAAGAGGAGTCAAAATAAGCTTATCTGTAGATACTCGACCGTTTCTGAAAAAACGACGGTCAAAATTTTTGACGTAATTTAGATGATGTTAAGCACGTGACAATTTCAGCCAAAGTGGTGACACAATGGCTGCCCTCACTACCTATCACTTTTGAGCCTAGCGATGGGAACACGATTGTTGTTTTTGCTTATTCTACTTCAGTTTCTCATTTATCTATCGATTTCCGTGGAAGGTAATTACATGAATGTTTCTTATCAAGTTATTGAACTCATGGGTGTTATATTAAATTTAAAATTACATCTCGGTTTTACAGTAAGTGTCATAGATTTGTTATATAATATGCATATCGATGGTAGGATCTGTCAGTGAAAAACTCGGTATTCCAGTAACCAGCAACTCATTATCAAAGAGAGATTTTAAAATGCACACATTTCTCTAATATGTCAACTATGCTTCTACTATATAATTACACATGTAGCCACTTTACATGTATCACTTTATATCATTTTTAAGAATCTGTTTTTACTCCTGAAAAATTTAACAGAATGGAGTTATGAGGTATCCATTTGCTACCATGTGTGTATGGCATTCTCAGTGGTTAAAACCGTTTTAAATTCTCACAGTTGTATATTTAATGCTCATATTAATTATTATGTTAATCCTTATACTTCATACTTATGTTTATTTATCTAGTAGATTTGGTGCATACCCTTGGATGACACCGACCACAGAAACATTAGAAACACAAATTTCAAACACTACGAGCATCGTGCAAAGCCAGTGTCACAGTGAAATTTTGTAATATCCTAGTCGGTTCTGTAGTGTCTTGTACCGCAAGGAATCGAGGGAGAGGATGCTGTTATGGGTGGCTGGTGTCCTCTTTTTATAACACAAATGCACACTTGGATTAATACGGTTCTTTATTTACATGGACATTTACTTAACTGTAATAGAGTCCATGTGTCATGGCACAAGCTCATTAGTAGTAGTCCTCTTGCAGACAACATCGGTAATCATGATATTCCAAACTTCAGTCTCACTGCTAGTATGCTATAGGCACTAATTGCTAAGTACTGACATAGCCTCCGACCCACTCTGCGAATAAGTGACAGACGCCAACACACTGTTTAACGCCATTTCCCCACAGAATCTTGGATTACGTCACGGAACGTACAACAGTGCCCTGTGGTATGGTGTACTAGGTTGGTTGGGCTCTGGGTATGGTGGCGAATAAATTGGATGGCTGTAGTGCCTAAAATTGTTTATTTGTGCATTATTTAGACAGTTGACGATTAGCAGGCATGTTTGCAGAGTCTTTTAGTGGTTTGCAGGTCTGTAGGCTGTGTGGCATGGCCCCTAGCATGTCAGAGCGTGTGCTTTGTATCAGTGTACTAAAGACATTATTTCTCCAAATCTGTCCATAAATAAATTGTTCCAAAATAAAGAAAGTACATTTCCTTCGTCTCTCCAGCAGCCCAGGCAAGGCTGGGTCCTTTCCTCTCCAATCCCTAAGAAGAGGTGGCGGTTGGGTGACTTAGGTTAGTGGACGCGACCTTTCTTTCTCGCCATTTTCTTAGGTTAGTAGAGATAGCCAAATTGATCTTACTTTACCACCAAAATTCGAAATTGGCGTCGGTTCCTAGGAAGAGGTGGCGGTCGGATGACTTAGGTTAGTGGACGTACCCCAAGTAACTTATTTTCCCGCGATTTTCTTAGGTTAGTAGAAGTAACCATGGTGTGGTGCAGTATTCTGTTTGAATTTGACCTTCCTGCCATTTTTCTGGGAAAGGGGGGGGGGACGGGGTGGCTAGGTTAGTGGAGGTATCCCAATTGACTTATGTTCCCGCAAAATTCAAACTTCCTGCCAAAAGCCGCCATCTTGGATGAAGTCACGGCCGCCATCTTGGATGACGTCATGCACTGACGTCATTTCCGCCACCTTGGATAACGGTACTTTGGGGTAGCACTGCCCTTGTCCCAATACTCCAGGCTACCCCACGCATCACATAGTGGAAGAAAGGACACTTTTGTATTATATACTTTATTAACGTGTCTTTACACAAAGCTCGCAGCGAATAACAAGTACAACGTTTGAAACTTTGCTGACCAGAATGTACACTGGAAACAAGTCAAGGAAGTCCGTTCTCACATATCCAGCTACAGTCCAGGAGTACCGAACAAAGTCTGTGAAGACTGGAGAAAAGAACTGATTGTGCAGAATACACATCAGTAATGAAACAGAATCCCTCGAAGATGGTGTGAACCGATATTTGTAAGGGATACAGTGATCTTCATTCCGCTTCAGAACTGTCGGAATAATAACGCATCAAATAGCTGTATATAAAGTGAGCACCCAAGAGGCATGTTCTTGACTTTATATACCTTGTCTTGCCATCCGATAGCATGGATATGAGTCCTGTTACGATATGTCTCGAGCGAACCAACCAGATTAAGAGGCTCCTTTTCTGCATATGAGGAGTAGACATCTCGGAAGAAACGCGTCATGATTTGTTTCGTGACTAGACCATTGTATTGTATGTATGGTATCGTTTGTTAACCGGGGACCTAGAAACGACGGAGAGACTCCATCTCCATCGCAGCCTCAGTGGTCCACTTGCCCATGACGACTACGGCAGTCCACTTCACCCCTCTGCCGCCCCACACTGAACCCAGGGTTCTTGTGCGGTTCCGACCCCGGTGGACCCCACAGGGAACGTCTCACACCAGACGAGTGTAGCCCCTATGGTGGTGTACGCGTACATGGAGAACTTGTTTGCGCAGCAATAGCTGACATTGTGTAACCGAAGTAGAATAAAGGGAACCAGCCCGCATTCACCAAGGCAGATGGAAAACCGCCTAAAAACCATCCACAGACTGGCAGGTTAACTGGACCTCGACACAAATCCGCTGGGCGGATTCGTGCCCAGGACTGGCACTCCTTCCCGCCCGGAAAGCCGTGCGTTAGACCGCACGGCCAATCGAGCGGGCGATTAGGCCATTTGAATCAGATTTTGCGGTTTCAGTATGTAATACACTACTCACACTCCACACTGACCTCTAGATTCCCGGTAAATTACCAGCATCTTTGAAAAAACGTAACCACTTTTCGAGGTAACCGTCTGCATGATGTAAGAATGAGATGTTGAATGATCACTCCGCACCGAACTTCTTACCGACGTCTCTACTTTGAAATGCAGAGTTCGCGATCAGTGAAGTTCGTTCCGTATACACTTTGCTCGGGATAATGAATCTATTTACGATCCATTCTGTTTGTCAAGGACGTTACGTTCTTGTGAAACTCGTCACGTATTTCAATCGTGTGGGCGGATGTGTGTGTGTGTGTGTGTTTTGGAGGTCGCAGATGCCCAATGGCGAGGCGCGGACGGGGGAGTCTGTTCCAGTTCTACAAGGCTCTGGTGTGATCGCAGCTCGACTTTGGGTGCACAGTGCACGGGTGAGCGAGGCCTTACTACCTGCAGGTCACTGACGCTGTACGGCGTGAGGGGAACGGGACAGCCACAGGCACATACGTGCCCAGCCCCACAGCCAGGCTGGGGAGCCGCCACTCACCATCTGGCGGCGGCTGCTCACGGCGTGTCAGTTCCTCGCTACTCCCACTTCCCCAGCACGCCATACCGCTGCGTAGAGACGCTTTATGCTTTTTAAAATGTTGGGAAGCGAAAAGATCTCGATATGTCCATTTGATGCGACGCGTTCATCTGTATAGCACAGACTTGTTTCATTGCTTTGAATATTTTGTAAAAGGAAAATTTTGCCCTACGGGGACGAAACGAGATGTTAATAAAAGAACAAGGTTCCAACAAGACTGTTTATAATTCAGATACCTGTGGCTAAGACACTTCAGAATGTTCAGTGCCTGCTCGTACCTTTCCTTCAGTTCTTTCAGATGTGGAAGCCAAAAAAGTTTGGAGTATAAAATGAGGCCCACAAACTGCAAAGAGTCTTTGAAAGGGAAAAGGGTGTTCCACATACGCCGAGAACTATTAAAATGAACACACACATACACACACACACACACACACACACACACACACACACACACACAATCTCAGCAGAAATGTAAAACCGGTCTTTGCAGTTCACCCCTCCAGCATCTTTACTGTAAGTTGCAGTTGATGAGCTGCTGTTGCAACAGTGCAACAGTAAACGGCAAATTCGTCCTCAAGTAAGACGTGTTGTGTGGGACTCCTTACTACAGATGTGATTCTGTTGAAGGATATGGCAAAGAACTTAAACCAATGCCATCAGGGACATCATTCTTAAAAGTATTCGACGCATATCACCATCCCGGTACCAAATTAGCGCTTTAATAATTATGACCGAATAAATGTCGGAAGATGACCAAGGAAAGCCCAGTGGCGTAGCTGCCCTAGAATATTGCGCCGCCAAGTAGTTTCGTATGCCTTACTGATATCAAAAAAGATACCTATACAACGCTGTTGACGTTGCTGAATACCCTCCTCTAGAAGGGTCATTTTGTTGACGCTGGATCGAAATCTCTTGAATCCACAATGAGAGCGACTAAGAAGTTGCCTTTTCTCTAACATTCACACCAGGCGACTGTTAAAAAAACAGTCACACCAAACCGTTTCCTACGAAGTTCATTCACTTGGTAAATACTGGGCAATGTGCAGTCCTTTTCCAGTTTGAGAAGAGGTACCAAAATTGCCTCCCTCCACGAATTGGGTAAGTTGCCTGTCTGGAATATCGAGTCGAGCTCCCACATGGAGAACAGGCAGTTGTAGGACACCCAATTGTTAGAACTGAAGTTCAATCCACTACTTTCCATGGTGGCACGGTAACGACAGAGTGCTAGATCATCGCTGACAGAGTTAGTAGTCAGCGCAAAATGCACTGCCATTCTCAGTGGATGTCTCCATGGGTTGTTTGGAGACACTGCCTTTACCGAAAATCGTCCTAATGGCTTGGCATACCGTTGTAAAACACGTGGAACGGTTGGCAGAGTCGTGGAACACTTGCTATGACTCTTTCTACTCTCCTTGATGATGCATCGAGCCTTGAAATGATGTCAGGTTTTCCTCCGTTGGGGGGACACTAAAACCGTCATAGAGCTGCACGTCTGACCTGAATGACTGAACGGCACTCATCAGTCCACCAAGTTATAGGCGACCTGCTAGGATGATGAAAGGTCTCTGGGATGGAGAAGTGAGTGACGTGGTGGATTACTCGTGTGATGTGACCCATCAACTCCTGGATGGTGTCACGGAATTCAAACACAGCCAGGTGGCTTAACAGTGTTCAGATGGCTCTACTGGTCATCCACAGTGTCTGCATCCTTTCAGGGAGAGCTCCATCCTGTAGGTGAATAGAATGGGAAGTGATCACTGGAATGAAGGTCTTTAATGACTTCCCACTGAACAAAGTTCTCAAGGGTTGGAGACCAGAAAGAGAGGTCGATGGCAGAGAATGACCAAGAACCAGCAGACAAATAGTCTGTCTCTGTTGAGGATGAATAGCTCATTAAAAGTTCATGAGGCTCTTGAAAACCTGACCCTGATGCAAGTAGAGGCCAAGATCCACAGTACATGACAGGCATTGAAGTCTCCCAATAGGAGAAAATATCGGGGGAGTTGTTTTATTAGATGCATTAGAGCTTGAGAGTCAATTGCATCCTGAAGAGGTAAATACAGCAAACAAACAGTGATCCTCTGACACACATGAAATTCAACAGCAGCCACTTGCAGGTCAGTAGGAGTGGGGCGCGTTATCGACCCATCCCTTAGCCCTTTCCCCAGCCAGGTTGTGATAGAGTGTATTGGCCCATAATACAGGGGCATCCGACGCTTTAAAACGCATTTGCTGCAAACACAAGCACATGGGACGTTCCGGTGCTTGGAGTTTCAGTTCTTCCACGTGTGCTCTGAACTCATAACGTTCCACTGGACGATGGGAGTCTTGTATCACGAGTGTTACACTTTCACCCTTTCTTTCAACCTGGAAGGGAAGCCTGCAAAGTGTGGAGGTTCAGCCTTGGGGCGAGATGGTTGCCCTAGCTCGACATCAAGGTCCATATGCTCTGACGAAGAATGGAGGGATACGTGAGAGCATGACTACGACGTCGTTGGACAGTTGACCTCCCGGTTCTGTCAGTGGTTGACACTTTGGCTTTGATAATTTGCCTTGGGTGGGCTTTGGAGCCACAACTGTGGTTGTGGTAAGAGCAGCACTGGATGATGGACCACACTGAACCTGAGGGGCAGGAAACTCCACATCAGCGGTAAATACGGCCCTTCCCTGTGTCCTGGTGGGAGGTATAAGCTTGGAAATAACTGCATCGGCGCAGGTACACTGACAAACGCAGGTACTGGTGCTGACACTGGCAACCTCCGTTAATTTAGCATCGTTTTTAGGTAATAGCTAAGCAAAGGAGGCGGCCAACGTGGGCGGCTGCATGGCTCTGTAGATTTTTCGTGTGTTGCTTTCTTCAAGGAAAACACTCCGTCCTCAAGGCAGGGTGATCTCAGAGCAATTTACACACTTCAGTGTAGAGGAACAACCGTCCCCTTACTTCCTGGGCCACAATTGCCACAAGTTACTTCTCCCTTACAGCCAACAGCAGAGCTCCCAAAGCTCTGGCTGGCACTTAAAACGGTACACTGGTTTGGGGAAATCGGCCGCACGCTTAGGGAAAAGGAACCTGCCTCGACTTTCTCTCAAAATTTCGTGCTGATGAAAGTAAGTATAAATGAGTCTGATTTCATTAGGCCGCCATCCACCGTTCTCATTATGTTTTGCACATCAACAATGCCTTCCTGTGACCACTCACCTTTCAGTTCGTCTCTGGTAATGTCAACCAGATCCCTGCAAGTCACAACACCTTTGCTGTATTTCATTGCGTTGATTAGTTAAGTTTTGTATTACATACTCATCGAAGCATTGTATATATCTGTATATTATTCACTTGTTGGAAAGTAGACATTTCTACCAACAGCATCCGTTTCGTAAGCGCTTTAGAGATTCTGCAGTCCCACCCCTCTAACCTTCTTGTTATGTCCGGCAGCTGTGAACAGATATGCGAACACTCTCAAGTTCAAACACTCCTCGGGTCACATGGGGGAGGTTACCGTTCACCATGAAGTACTAGCGTTACCCACACTATGAGCCTTACAACTCCAGTTCGAAGTGCCACCGGACGTAGTTACCTCAGCTTACCGCCCTTGTGGGACGGTAATTAGCCACGTGACCGAAAAATGGAATACCTTCGAGGCGTAGCCAGTCCTCAACGGCGTCCGACAACTCAAAACTGAATTAAAGAAACACGTGCCATCCCACTTAGTCATAGGTGGCTGTCGAGCAATCGTAATGTACGACGGACAGCCTCATACTTGTTCTGGTTGCAACCGGGAGGGTCCATCACGCTCAGCGTGTATTCAACGTCGGGTTACACAACTTCCATCAGATGACCAGGCCCCACCTCCTACGCTCACGGCCCTCCCCCTGACACACGATCGATGGTCATGTCAGACGAAAGACCACTTGTAAGATAGGAAGCGTTATGATTCACTCCTGTCGCCAGTCCTGGATTGACCAACAAAATTACAATACATAGATTTCAGTAAGCCGCCCATCGACAGCACAAGAAGATTCGGACGAGAGAATGGAACTCGACGCTAGGATTGTGCCGACCTCTGCTTTTCTCCCTGAGAGGAATGCGATGCGGGAATCACAAACTCTTCCGGACACTGAAACGCACATCCGCAAACAAAGGTCACTGAGAAAACATAAAAAGCGACGTCGCACACCCTCAGACGATTCCCTCCAGCGGACGTCTTCTCCAGTTAACGAACGAGACGAGAACAATGGATGACACGGGCTCGACCTCGCCTGTCACTTTGTCTGATTTCAACAAACCCGTTTGCGCTCTCTCGGACAAACAGATCACAAGCACAGCGGCCGCCATTGGTACACAACCGAGTACAACTGCAGATTCACCCTTAGTCACTCAGCCTACAAGTGTTCTACTGCAGCCATTGTTAACTTACGGACCTTGGGCGGACGACATTGAAGACGATTCTACGCTCGCCGTGGTGAATGAGGAGAGGGGTCTCTCCTCCCACACCTCGGCCCCTCCCTAGAAGGTGACGGCCCGGACGGGGCCTACAGATTACTGGCCCCACCTTTTACGGCGACGCTGACGGCTGCCCACACCGCAGGAGACGATATACAGACCTATCGCTTAGCGACCATCAACATTAACACCATTAGGAGACGTACGAAGACGTCGCTGCTGCAAGACATGCTCAATGCAGCAGACGTTGACATTGGCTTTCTCCAAGAAGTCTTCGTCGCCGATTTCCCGGGTATGTATGATTGTAAGGCCGATGTGTCCCACTCCACGCCAACTAACAGTGGAGTCGCAGTTCTCCGCAGAGAGGTCCTCGAGGCGGACGAAGTCGATATCTCCCCGACGCTAGAGGAATGACCGTAACGCTGCTAGGCGATCCAGATTATCAATGTGTCCCTTCCTTCCGGAACAAATCGCCGACACGACCGATCGCTCTTCTTCGCAGAAGGAATAGCACGCTTTTTCAGGGCAGGCACGATGATTTGATATTAGGGGGCGATGTCAATAGCACGCTAGAACCTGAAGATCAGCTGCCACGTCATTCACTGTGCCCCGAACTTGCGACACTCATCGGCGATCTCCAGCTGGTAGATACATGGGAACATGTCCGAGGAAATCAACCGGGATACACTCATTTCGCGAGTCACTCGTTTAGTCGTATCGATAGGATTTACGTCTCCTATTCTCTCAACAGTGAGTGACGCGGAGGTGTGGCCAGTAGCCTTTTCTGATCACGAGGCCTATATATGTGCCGTCACCCTTCGTCGCCAACGGGTGTGGTGCCGCCGACATCCTGGAAATTAAACCTTGCTCATCTCGCTTCTCCGGAACGTCCACGCGCCATCGAAGACACGTGGAGTTCGTGCGTCTGCTGGCTCCCGCCGTATTCTACATCGATTAGTTGGTATTTAAACTGCGCCAAGCCGGCCCTACGGAGAACCTTTTTACGTGTGGTCGTGAGACCGCTGCTTGGAGGCGGCACACCTTCGATTTTTATTTCACCGTCCTTCGCAAATGCGCCTCCTTGCCACCCACACATGAACGACAGATGACAGTACAGTGTGCAAAGGCGTAGATCGTAGCCGATATGCGCCGACACCTCGATGAGACGATCGTCCGAGCGCGAACACATGACAGACTCGCATAGGAACGACCCACAATGTACCACGTCATTCGAGAACGTACACTGCGGAGACGGGCGCTGATACATGCCATCACCACTAAGGACGGCCGTCATCACACCACACAACGCGATATTGGTACAGCCTCCTTCGAACATTATGCACGACTTTATTCTGCTCAATGTTCCGACCCGACGACGGTGACAGGAACCTCACGACTGGCAGGATTCGAATCTGCGACCGTAGCGGTCGCGCGGTTCCAGACTGAAGTGCCTTTAACCGTGTCGTCAACAGCGACATGAAGATATTCATCAGACTATTAGCAAACCGTATACGACCGACCCTACCTTACGTCATCTCACCAGATCAGGCTTTCCTAGGGTGTATCAATAACATCCACACAGCACTGTGTCGATACCGTCACATACTGAGCCCTAGCGAGGGCACGTCGCATCCCGAGAGCGCTGGTTGGTTGTTGGTTTGAAGATTAAAGGAACCAAACTGCATAGGTCATCGGTCCCTTGTTTCATAAACACACAGAGCACAATGAAACCATCCATTAGTCATTCGAAGCACAAGAGAAAAATTCCAGGGGAAGAAAATACCCATGGTCAATAATAAAGCAACATGGAAAACGGAACACAGCAACAAAAACAACATAGAGAAGAAAGTCAGAAAGAATTAAAACTGTACAGCAGAGGATCGTGGCTGGCTGATCACAAAAATAAAAGGATGAGACAGCCACTCTGCAACACGTTAAAACCTCCAGCCTAAAAGATTAGGGTGGAGTCGAATTACACAAAACTGATTAAAAGGTACAGCTCAAAAGAGGGTGATGTAATAAAATTAAATTGACCTGTAAAAGCCGCTTGCGCGAATAAACCTTAAAACCCAATCTGTCATAGAGACATTCTCACCTAAAAGAGATGATAAATCACCCTGGAGATTAAAAGCTCGCCTGAGAGCGGTTAAAAGAGGACATTCCAACAACAGATGGTCCACCGTCACGGTTGCACCACAGCGACAATGAGGGGGGTCCTCCCGACGCAGCAGATGACCATGCGTCAGCCCAGAGTGACAAATGCGGAGCCTACAGAGAACAACAGAATCCCTGCGAGAGGCCCACATGGAGGAACCACACACGGTCGTGGTCTCCTTTACTCGCCGCAGCTTGTTGGGTGCAGATAGAGTGCGTCATTCGTCTCCCCACATCCCAAAGACCCGACGGCGCAACACCGATCGGAGATCAGTTGCCGGGAGGCCGATCACCAACGTCAGTTTGCGGGTAGCTTCTTTGGCTAACTTGTCGGCGAGTTCGTTTCCCGCTATCCCAACGTGTCCAGGGGACCATATGAACACCACCGGACGACCACGCTGTTCAAGAGCGTGAATGGCCCCTGGATGGCACCAACAATGGGATGGCGTGGGTAGCTCTGGTCAAGAGCCTGCAGACTATTGAGCGAGTCACTGCAAATGACGAAGGACTCTCCAGTGCTGGTACTAATACGCTCAAAGGCACGAAAAATGGCTGTCAGTTCTGCAGTGTAAACACTGCAGCCTTCCGGCACGGAGCGCTGGTCGACATAGTTTGCATGAGCATAAGCGTACCCCACACGGCCATCAACCATCGAGCCATCTGTATAGATAACCTCCGAGTCATGGTATGCGCCGAGGAGAGCAAGGAATTGGCGGCGCAAGACTGCAGGAGGAACTGAATCTTTGGGCCATGGGGAAAGTTCCAGCCGAAGCTGCGGCCGACGAATACACCAAGGTGGTGTATGTGGGCGGACCTGGAAAGCAGATGGAAGAGGCAAAGACTCGAGTTCACTAAGGAGCGACCAAACACGGATCCCAATTTTATGGCCTGATCGCGGCCGCCGGCGTGGGATATGGACTGCCGCATTAGCGAAAAGGAGACGGTAGTTAGGGTGATGGGGCGAACAACGGACATGGGCAGCACAGTCGGCTAACAGTAGTTGACGTCAGATGCGAAGTGGAGGAACCCCACTGGGCTGGTGCGGAATGCTCCTGTCGCCTGCCGAACCCCACAGTGGTGAACGGGGTCCAGCAGCTGCAACGCTGAGGGCGACGCCGAACCATACGCCACACTCCCATAATCCAGTCGGGACAGCACGAGGGCTTTGTAGAGCTGCAGCAGCGTATTACGATCTGCACCCCAAATTGTGTTGCTGAGGCAGCGCAGGGCATTCAGATGCTGCCAGCACTGACGCTTGAGCTGACGAATATGTGGAAGCCAAGTAAGCCGGGCATCAAACAGCAATCCCAGGAAACGGTAAGTATCAACAACCCTGAGCATGGCATCCTGAAGATAGAGCTCAGGGTGGGGATGGACAGACCGACGCCGACAAAAGTGCATAACACAAGTCTTTGCAGGAGAAAAGTGAAACCCATGGGCGAGGGCCCATGCCTGCGCCTTGCGTATGGCTACCTGCAACCTACGTTCTGCAACACTAATGGTGGAGGAGCTGAAAAAGGTGCACAAATCGTCACCATATAACGTGGGTGAGATAGACGACCCCACTGCTGCTGCAAGGCCATTAATGGCCACAAGGAAAAGTGGCACGCTCAATACAGAGCCCTGTGGTACGCCGTTTTCCTGGACATGAAGGGAACTATGGGATGTGCCAATTAAAACGCGGAATGTCCGAACAGATAAAAAATTCTGAATAAAAATGGGAAGAGAGCCCCGGAGTCCCCACCCGTGCAACGTGGCGAGAATATGGTGCCGCCACGTTGTGTCATATGCTCTGCAGAGGTCGAAATAGACGGAGACGAGGTGTTGGCGCCTGGAAAAGCAGTGCGGATTGCAGACTCAAGGAAGACCAAAGTATCGGCTGTGGAACGGCCCTGACGGAAGCCGCTCTGGCACAGAGCCAGAAGACCCCGAGACATGAGCAGCCAACACAGCCGATGACTCACCATACGTTCCAGTAGCTTGCACAGAGTGTTTGTCAAGCTGATGGGCCGATAGCTATCCACATTAAGCGGGTCCTTACCAGGCTTCAGCACCGGAATGTTGGTACTTTCTCGCCACTGCGACGGAAAGACACCATCCCCCCCCCCCCCATATGCGGTTGAAGATGGCAACAACACATCGCTGACAGTCCGGGGACAGGTGTTTGAGCATCGGATTGTGGATGCCATCTGGCCCAGAGGCTGTATCGGGGCACTGTTCCAGGGCGCTTTGGAGTTCCCACAAACTAAATGGGGCGTTATACGCCTCAGGGTGGCGAGAAGCAAAAGAAAGCCGTTTACCTTCCTCCCAGCGTTTTAGAACGCGAAACCCAGGCGGGTAATTCCCCAACGCAGACGCCCGAACATAGTTCTGAGCGAAATGCTCAGCGATTACATCAGCATCGGTGCATAGCGCCCCGCTGATGGAAAGCCCTGGGACACCTGTAGAGTGCTGCAATCCATAGATGCGCCAAATCTTCATCCACACCTGGGAGGATGAAGTACGGGACCCAATGGTGGAAACGTACCTCTCCCAGCACTCCTGTTTCCGCCGTTCGATGAGCCTCCGGACATGAGCACGGAGACGTTTGAAGAAAACGAGGTTCTCCAAAGACGAGTGTCGCTTATGGCGCTGAAGAGCCCGCCGACGCTCTTTAATGGCTTCAGCGACCTCCGGCGACCACCAAGGCACTGACTTTCGCCGGGGGCACCCTAACGAACGAGGAATGGTGCGTTCTGCAGCAGAAACAATCGCTGCAGTCAGTATCTCAACCGCCACATCGATGGTACCGTGGAGGAGAGGTTCAACAGTGGCAGCAGAGGAGAACACTGCCCAGTTTGCCTTGCTAAATACCCATCTGGGCAAGTGTTCAGGGTAGCGACGCTGGGGTAGTGAAAGGAAGATGGGAAAATGTTCACTACCACACAAGTCGTCATGGAATCTCCAGTGAACCAATGGTACAAGCCCTGGGCTGCACAGCGACAGATCTATGACCGAGAACGAGCCATGCACCACACTGAAATGTGTGGCGGCGCCAGTGTTTAAGCGGCAGAGGTCGAGTTGGGAGATGAGATCCTCGACAGCCCGGCCTCGGCCAGTAATCTTCGTTCCACCCCACAGGGGATTGTGGGCGTTAAAATCTCCCAGGAGAAGAAAAGGCGTGGGTAATTGCGTGACTAGTGCAGCCAATTCGGTCAGGGGGACTTTACCACCTGGAGGGAGATAGACACTACAGACCGTTATGTCCTGGGTAGTCCTTACGCGGACAGCCACAGCTTCCAATGATGTTTGAAGCGGTACAGGAGCACTATATACAGAGGTAAGGACATACACGCAGGCTCCACCTGACACACTACTGTAAGTGCTACGGATACAGTAACAGCCCCTGTATCCACGAAGGACAGGGGTCCGCATTGCCGGGAACCAGGTTTCCTGGAGGGCAATGCAGAAAGCAGGTGTCATGCTTAGAAGCTGGCGTAGCTCAGTTACACGGCTAAAATAACAGCCACAATTCCACTGGAGAATGGTACAAAGCCTGTCCTGTAGGGGCATGAAGGCACTGAAAAGGCAACTTCGCAGAGTCACATGCTGCTACCGACTGAGTGACTGAGGTCGCAACTTCCATCGTTTCTGATAAGACTGCGAGATCCAGGTCATCAGGAGACGCAAAGAGCACGACCTCATCATCAGAGGCTGAACTGACAGGAAGTGGTGGCACGGGAACCACTGGGTCCTTATTCTTTTTAGAGAGCTTCCTCTTCTCTCTCTTGTCTTTGGGAGGAGGGCGCGCATGCTGGGAGGGCTTTCCTGACGTATTGTCAGGAACAGAGGAAGAGCGTGAAGCCCTTTGACCAGCAGCTGGTGGCCTCTTCAGCCACTGGCTAGTGTCTTGTGAGACATTGGTAGAGTCCTTGGAAGGAACTCCCCCAAGGGACCCCTTCCGAGCGAAGGAGGCCGGAGGAGGCTGTTGCATCTCTGGCGGAGTAGCCGGAGAGGGCTGTCGCTTCTCCAGCTGTGAGGTGCGGACTGACGTCCCCGGTTGTTCGGACCGCACTGCTCCCAAACTGGGCGTTTCGAGAGTAGTGGAAGAGAGAGTGGCCCTTACCAGAGGTGGGGCAGGCGTAACTTGATTTCTCTGCCGGCCAACGGAGAAGGGAGCCTTTGCAGGAACTGGTGGCGTCAGTGTGACGGTAGCATAACTCCTCAACATAGGTGTGGGGTTGAGTCGTTCCAGCTTCTTCTTTGCCTCTTGGTGAGTTAAACTGTCCAAGATCTTAATTTCTTGTCTCTTACGCTCTCCTTGGTAGACTGCACAGTCTGGTGAGCAGGGAGAATGATGCTCCCCATAGTTAACGCAGGTGGGAGGCGGAGCACATGGAGCATTAGGATGCGAAGGTCGTCCACAATCACGACACGGGGGGCTGGCAGTGCACCTGGAGGACATGTGTCCGAATTTCCAGCACTGGAAGCATCGCATAGGGGGCGGGACATAGGGCTTGACACCGCACCGGTCGATCATGACCTGACCTTCTCAGGCGAGCAGTTGCCCTCAAAGGCCAGGATGAAGGCACCGGTAGCGACCCTATTATCCTTGGGCCCCCTAGAGACACGATGGACAAAGTGTACACCTCGTCGTGCCAGGTTCTCCCGTAGCTCGTCATCAGACTGTAGCAGAAGATCTTTATGAAAAATAATCCCCTGGACCAAATTTAAGGACTTATGGGGAGTGACGGTAACAGGCGAGTAATGCCCAGGACTGTGCAGATGAAGCTGCTTATATCAGAATGGCCCCGCTCCTCATTTTGGAAAGAGACGCCACTTCCCCAAACGTATCTTCGAGATTGTGCACAAAGAAAAGAGGCTTAGTCCGCAAAAACGAATCCCCATCAGTTCTACTGCACACAAGGTATCGCGGTGAATACGGCTCCTGTCTGTCTGCAGCCCTACGTTCCTCCCATGGTGTGGCTAGGGAAGGGAGTGAGTTGGGGTTATAAGTCACAGCATTAAATTCCACCTTTCCACGCTTAGAGACATTGGCGGTCGGGCGACCACCAGATTGAGATTTCACCCGCTCCATTGCAGGGAATCCGCCCCGATGCCACCCACTCCGACCAGGGGCTCTCCCCACGGGCGCCACCCAGCCACAGCAAAGGCCACCTGGCAGGATGGCCGTTGCCGGGAGTCCCTATGGCCCAGAGAGACAGGCATCTACTCCTTGGCTTACGTGGCGAGGTGGCAGCTCAGGCATCGGCAGTACGATCCCTGTGTTGTCAGGGGGCTACAAGCTAGAGGGTACATGACGACCCCACCACAACGGGCTGGCTACCGTGCTGGATTTTGGGTGCAATGGGTAGTCCTTAGTGATCGTGGGTGCAGATGGTGACGCACTAGGGGCGTAACTTACACAATCCAACAGGTATGTATGCCCAAAATGAGGGATGGAGGGTGCAGTTACGACGCCAAGACGATAAAGAGCGCCAAGGTCTTAGGGCACAGAGGACAGATGGCGCACCACGTAAGGTGCCCTTCCCCAAAAGGCTCGTACTTCTGTCCCCAATGGGGATCATCACATTAAAGGGCGAAACAGTTGAGACTCCTTTTAGTCGCCTCTTACGACTGGCAGGAATACCGCGGGCCTATTCTTACCCCCGAACCCGCAGGGGGCCCGGGAGCGCTGGAATCACTAGATTTTTAGCCAAGCTTTTGATCGAGTGGGTCACGCGTACCTAACGTCCGCTCTACAACAAATGCAGTACCCACAACAATTCACAGACGTCGTGTTGCGCCTCCTCCGAGGGGCGACTTCCAAAGTGATCGTTAACGGGCGTCTCTCGCAGTCCCTCCCGAATTTCCGATCCGTACGTCAAGGGTGCCCCTTGTCGACGTTACTCTATGCTCTGGCACTGGAACCGCTCCTCTGTGGCCTCCGTCAACGCGCCACCAGTCTCACCCTACGTGACGTCACATTACGATTCGCCGCATATGCGGATGACCTGGTTCTCGCGCTCCGCAATCGCGACGATGTAACCACCTACGGTGTGGCTTCCGGAAGCTGTCTCAAAGTCACCGAATCGGTCGCCATGGCCATATGAGCCGGTTTGATCGCAGCTTGTGTCGAACGCCTACGGCTTAGTGGCGCTGTCACATGTCTCGGCATAGAGGTTCACGACGACGCACTGCGGCCCTTAACTACCGCCGCTTGTTACAAAAAATTCGGGTCCAGATCTTCAACCTTCGTCTGCGGACCTTCGATATTCTTGAAAGAACACACTTCGTCAATGTTTCCCTCGTATCGCGCCTTCCACATATGGCACGTGTCCTTCCAATACCGTTACTGATTGCTCGACATCTATTAGCGGCTTTCGGAGCGTACGTCAGTACTTTGAAGAGCTTCGAAGTCAATTACGAGTCGCTGACCCTTCCCCCAGAACGGGGAGGTCTTGGCCTCGTCCATGTTCACGGCAGAGCTGTTGCCCTGTTTGTCAGCTGCGGCACCATCACTCGGAAAGTTTGACAGGTTTTCTGCCGGAGTCTTCAGTTCCGTCCTCCCTTATGGCCCCACTGACGACACAAGACATACCTCCACTCTTCTACTACTTCGGGCACTTTTATGTTTAGCACAGTTATGTCCGTATCGCAGTACCACCGACGAAACAGGCGTCGGCGCGGGATATATATGACGTATATATCATGTATATATCCCTGTTTCGTCGGTGGTACTGCGCCACGGACATAACTGTACTAAACATAAAAGTGCCCGAAGTAGTAGAAGGGTGGGGGCGCCCGCCTGCAGAGGCGCCCGCTAAACATCGTGGAGGCCAAAAAGCCTCAGGTTAACTGGAAGGTGGTGTGGCGGACGATACAACCGGGTTGACTGGATGCAGACGTCCGATCCACATGGTACATCACAGTCAATGGTAAACAGATCACCCGATCACACCTCCACAATATAAATATGCCGGAATCGCCTCTATGTGTAGACAGCGGAATACCGGACACGGACGAGCACAGTATCGCATGTGGTGCGACAGAAGACGTATGGTGCTTGGTGCGACAGATTTTGTCGATTTTCTACGCCTGACTCCGGAACACATCACACTTCGGTTTCTACTATTTCCGGATGAGCAGTATTTCCCACTCATCAAAACCAACGCAGTCACGTGGAACCGTGGGCATGCGGTACAATACTCATTTCAATGATGGACCTAAAGATATATTAGACTTTTGGAACTACCTACAAGAACGTCACTGCAAGATCGTACGGAACCCAAAATATGGACAATATTTTTCTAATTACTTAGGGAGTGCCCTACGCGACCCTCCACGCAGCTGGATCATCAACAGGTGGGAGAAGGTACCCATTGACTGAGCTGACAAGACTATGTCCGATTATCGGTGGAATAACATACGATATACGTGAAGACGTATCTGGATGATGAAGCGCAAAGAGAGTAGCGACGCACCCTTCTGCATCGTGTACGAAGTACTTTGTTTTCGTTTTCCTCGGTGTAGGAAAGTACAAAGATATTATTTTCTTTATTCAGAGCATGATGCGGTGCTAGATACATTTATTTTTCTTGTGGTATAAAGTGAATACAAATTACGAATACTTTAAAATAAGTGAATAAAAGAAAAATACATAAATAAATAAAAAATCGCACAGCTGATTTCCCCTTACTATCCCTGATACCTTGCCGGTCGAGGGGAACACTGTGGCCAGGCCTCGGGTTATCACCCCTACCCACTCTGCCCTCCTCGCACTCCCTACCATCCCTCCATCCGTAAAAAGAAAAACGTCTTCGGTCCCGGGTTCGAATCCCGCAGCTCCTTAAATTTTGAATAATAATCAGCAATGGCGGCCGAAGACTTCCGGCATAAGACGTCACCCCACATTCTGCCAACGGCCTTGTCAAAGAGGGCGGAGGAATGGACAGAGGTTCAGGGCACTCTCTTGACCTTAAGGTGGGAAAATGCTCGCAAAGGCGGAAGAATCAGCAGTGATCAATGGCATCAGGATGCAGAAGGCCATGGAAACCACTGCATTAAAGACACGTTAAGTGTATCCACAGGATATGTGGCCTGTGATTGAAGAAGTGTCATGACGATCTCTCCATTGGCAAAAGATTCCGGAATAGTCCCCCATTCGGATCTCCGGGAGGGGACTGCCAAGCGGGAGTTTACCATGAGAAAAAACATTGAATAATCAACGGAAGGATAACGTTCTACGAGGCTGAACGTGGAATGTCAGAAGATTGAACGTGGTAGGGAGACTAGAAAATCTGAAAAGGGAAATGCAAAGGCTCAGTCTAGATATAGTAGGGGTCAGTGAAGTAAAGTGGAAAGAAGACAACGATTTCTGCTCAGATGAGTATAGGGTAACATCAACAGCAACAGTAAATGGTATAACGGGAGCAGGATTCGTTACGAATTCAACGTAGGGCAGAGAGTGTGTTACTGTGAACAGTTCAGCCACAGCGCTGTTCTTATCAGAATCGACAGCAAACCAACACCGACAACGATAGTTCAGGTATACATGCCGACGTCGCAAGCTGAAGATGAAGAGATAGAGAAAGTGTATGAGGATATTGAAAGGGTAATAGAGTATGTAAAGGGTTATGAAAATCTGGCATGGGAGACTGGAATGCAGTTGTAGGGGAATGAGTAGAACAAAACGTTTCAAGAGAATATGTGCTTGGGAAAAGGAATGAGAGACGAGAAAGACTAATTGAGTTCTGTAACAAGTTTCAGCTGACAGTAGCGAAAACTCTGATTAAGAATCACAAGAGGAGGAGGTATACTTGGAAAATGCCGGGTGATACGGGAAGATTTCAATTAGATTACATCATGGTTAGACAGAGATTACGAAATCAGATACTGGATTGTAAGGCGTACCAAGGAGCAGACATAGACCCAGAATACAATATAGTAGTGATGAAGAGTAGCCTGAAGTTTAAGACATTAGTCAGGAAGAACCAACACGCAAGGAAGTGGGATACGGAAGCACTAAGGAATGACGAAATACGATTGAAGTTCTCTAACGCTATAGATACAGCAATAAGAAATAGCTCAGTAGGCAGTACAGTTGAAGAGGAATGGAAATCTCTAAAAAGGGCCATCACAGAAGTTGGAATGAAAATGTAGGTAGAAAAAAGGTAACTGCGAAGAAACAATCGGTAACATATGAAATACTTCAACTGATCGATGAAAGGAGGAAGTACAAAACTGTTCCGGGAAACTCAAAAATAGAGAAATACAAGTCGCTGAGGGATGAAATAAATAGGGAGACATCGAAAAAGAAATGATTGTCGGGAGGACTGACTCAGCATATAGGAAAGTCAAAACAACCGTCGGTGAAATTAAAAGCAAGGGCGATAACATTAAGAGTGCAAAGGGAACTCCACTGTTAAATGCAGAGAAGAGATCGAATAGGTGGAAAAAATTTATTGAAAGACTCTATGGGGGGGGGGGGGTATTTTCTTGACGTGATAGAAGAAGAACAAAACGACTATTCACGTTGGTGTGTAGAATGTATGACTCTGGCGACATACCAGCTGACTTTCGTAAAAGCATCATACAAACAATTGCGTTCGACAATGTAAAATGGTGCAAGATGTTCGAAATTTTGAGAAAAGTATAGGTAAGCTATAGGGAGAGACGGTTCATATACAATAATGTACAGCAGCCAAGAGGGAATAATAAGAGTGGACAACCAAGAACAAAGTGCTCGTATTAATAAGGGTGTAAGACAACGATGTAGCTTTTCGCCCCTACTGTTCAATCTGTACATCGACAAGCTATGATGGAAATAAAAGAAAGGTTCAAGGGTGTAATTAAAATTTAAGGTGAAGGGATAGATCAGACTAGCAGTGGCAAAAAGGGCATTTGTGGCCAAGAGAAGTCTACTAACCGGCCTTAATTTGAGGAAGAAATTTCTGAGAATGTCCGTCTGGAGTACTGCATTGTATGGTAGTGAAACATGGTCTGTGAGAAGACCGGAACAGAACAGAATCAAGTATTTGAGATGTGGTGCTACAGACGAATGTTGAAAGTTAGGTGGGCTGATAATGAAGAGGTTCTGCGCAGAATCGGAGAGGAATGGAATATACGGAAAACACTGATAAGGAGAAGGGACAGGATGATAGGACATCTGTTAAGACAGGAGGGAATGACTTTCATGGTATTAGTGGGAGCTGTACAGAGCAAAAACTGTAGAGGAAGACAGAGATCAGAATACATCCAGCAAATAAATGAGGACGTAGGTTGCAAGTGCTTTTCGGAGATGAAGAGGTTGCCACAGGAGAGGAATTCGTGGTGGGCCTCATCAAACCAGTCAGAAAACTGTTGAGCAAAAATAAAAATAGGTGAACTCACGTTGACGTCTCAGAGACCAGATTCCCCTTATGCAAATCCTATCGATGCTATCTGATTCTCCATCAGGCACTATTACCGCATATGGAAATCAACGGCCTGTTATGTACTCAAGCTACATACCTTCTGCGTAGACATATAATGCCACACACATACTTCCACAAACATACCAACAAAATTGTAGATCCCTGATACACACTGTACTTGGTTCAGGAGACGAACAAATACGCTATTAAGTAGGTGGTCACAGTGTCTTGTCTCATCGGTGCTCTTTTATTTGACAAAATTTCCTGCTCTCATTTAATTTCAACCTGGACGCCCACTCTCAAATCGTAACTGCTCAACAACATTACACTTAATACCATGGTTTTATTTTGTAATAAAAACGCATTTACTGCGTCAGCAATTGCATGCAGCTGTTGAGTAAACCATTCCACTGAATCACTGCCTTGCTGCAATATTAAACTGATCTTAGCTGCAATAGTAGGCGTTACTGACTGGTATATGCAAATGTACTCGTTTGGAATATGAATCAGTGTTAGTATTATGAGTACAGCCAGCAACTGTTGAAAGATGCATTTCGTACCGGCATGAACCATAAGTGGTACTTTCAGTTTATTACTAAATTTTGTGGATTTTACAGTGTCGTTTTATCAAAAGGCCACTTTAAACAGTGCATCTATTTTTTGTGGAAATGAAAATAACACATGAAGCGTTCACATGTGAAGATGAACTCGCAGTGAGGAGTAATACTGCTCTGTGCAAGCCTCAGAAAGTTTCTGGCGTAGTAGAAATGGCATACATCTGTATTTTCACTTTCAACATTAATAGATATTGTTCTGTAATATTTAACGGTTGTTGTTGTTGTTGTTGTGGTCTTCAGTCCTGAGGCTGGTTTGATGCAGCTCTCCATGCTACTCTATCCTGTGCAAGCTGCTTCATCTTTCAGTACGTACTGCAGCATACATCCTTCTGAATCTGCTTAGTGTATTCGTCTCTTGGTCTCCCTCTACGATTTTTACCCTCCACGCTGCTCTCCAATGCTAAATTTGTGATCCCTTGATGTCTCAAAACATGTCCTACTAACCGATCCCTTCTTCTTGTCAAGTTGTGCCACAAACTCCTCCCCAATTCTATTCAATACTTCATCATTAGTTCCATGATCTACCCATCTAATCTTCAGCATTCTTCTGTAGCACCACATTTCGAAAGCTTCTATTCTCTTCTTGTCCAAACTATTTATCGTCCATGTTTCACTTCCATACATGGCTACACTCCATAAAAATACTTTCAGAGAGGACTTCCTGACACTTAAATCAATACTCGATGTTAACAAATTTCTCTTCTTCAGAAACGCTTTCCTTTCCATTGCCGGTCTACATTTTATATCCTCTCTACTTCGACCATCATCAGTTATTTTAACGGTACAGTTTTAAATTTCATGTCATTCACCTGTCATCCACACGTTACCAGAATACTGGATGTCGTACACATCTACGGAAAAGGATTTTTTCTGCTTTTAGAAAACAGAGAACTTGACTTCTGTATGTTGGCAAAGTTTAACTTTCCTCATGTCCCAATGTTTATTTTCACTTTTTGCACGGTAGCAGCCCATTTTATATTTCAAAACGGGTGATGAAATCGAGATCATATTATAGGTGGTCAGTTAAACCGAGACAATCAGCCACAGGCGAAATACACTGACGGAAAAAAATCGCAACGTCAAAAAATAATTAATGTAGCGTAGTGAAATTCCTGGGATACGTTTCTGTAGGTACCACATAGAAGTGATTAACATGCAAGATCACATGTTAATGTAAGCACTAGGTAAGCCATTGCGAATTTGAATTGCTGCTACATTAATAACCAGTGTAATCGCCAGAATGTTGAATGCAAACATGCATGCACTGTGCTGTACAGTCGCCGGGGCCAGCTCATGCGATGGAGTTTCGTGCCTGTTGCACCTGGTCAGTCCTGTTTGTGGATGACGCTGGAGTCGTGTCCGATGATGTCCCATACGATCTCGACTGCAGACAGATCTGGTGATCGAACAGACCAAGGCAACATGTCGTCACACTGTAGGTAGCAACAGTGATATGTGGGCGAACGTTGTCTTCTTAGAAAACACCCTGTTGAATGGTCACTCATGAATGGCAGCACAGCAGGTCGAATACCCAGACTGTCGTACGCCTGTGCAGTCAGGGTGCATGGGGTTACCACGAGACTGCTTCTGCCGTCATACGAAATCGTACCCCAGGCCGTAGCTGGAGGTGCAGGTCGAGTGCGGCCGACACGCAGGCAGGCTGGCTGCAGGCCCTCAGCTGGCCTCCTCCTGACCAACACACGGCCATCACTAGAACTAGCGGCCGTCGGAGAACACACTGGACCTCCACACTGACCTCCAGTGACCTCTCGCACGACAGCTTCTCGTAGCGCTGTTACACGAGCTCGTTCAAACTCAGAGAGGTGTTGATAGTGGCGTCCTTCTTCCCTTAAAGACTTTCTTGAAAATGGTTCAGATGGCTCTGAGTACTATAGGACTTAACTTATGAGGCCATTAGTCCCCTAGAACTTAGAACTACTGAAACCTAACTAACCTAAAGACATCACACACATCCATGCCCGAGGGAGGATTCGAACCTGCGACCGTAGCGGTCGTGCGGTTCCAGACTGTAGCGCCTTTAACCGCTCGGTCACTCCGGCTGGCGTGAAATTTCATTAGTCATTATCTTTCAGATGTAGAAACACCTCTATCAACTTGCGTTTATATCACACAATTTCTTCTTGGTTCTGCGATTCTTTTTTTGCGTCAGTGTATAACTTAAGTTGAAATTTCCAATTCGAATTTCAAACCAAACGAAATGCAGAGAGCAATCACAATACAGCACCTTATAGTTCACTGTCGCTGGACACATAATGATCATCGCATTACTTAGACTATCACCACAAATCCTGCGGACAACTCTTGTGCTCCCCTGCACAAGAATTCACCACAGAGATGACGGCTTCAAGCCCCACCATCCAACGGCATCAACTGGTGGCTTTAAAAAACATCTCTGCTACTCAGAAGCCACAACCGAGCTGCCCCTGTGCGTCACTCCACTCGACTCTGCACTCGCCTGCTGCGCTAGCCGTGTATCAGGGCTCGGCGGACCTGTCATTCCCAGTATGGAGAGCGCTATGGATATCTTCAAATGATCAGCTGGACAGCAGGCCCAAAAATGTACAGGAAGCAAGCACATAGCGATGTGTCTGCGCATGTGCCATGATGCAGTTGTGTACTTCACCAACTCTAGAAAGCAGGATATGTCGGAACTTCCAAAAATGCAACAGTCTTCGAGTTCAGGCTTGTCACTGCACAAATTTTATATTTCACTAATGACCAGTTGAGACTTGCAAAAAAAGGTTTTGTCAGCAACTTCTGGCTTGCTGCTGACCATGTGTGTTTTATATTACGCCGAACTGAGAGTAAGATGTTTCCTTATTAGAACATCCAACAGACGGTATTCTGATTTTTGCAAGTCTTTATTAGGACACAAAATTCTGCATCCCCCGACTAGCCGTGGACCTTGTCGTTGGTGGGGTGGATTGCGTGCCTCCGCTGAGGCATACCTATACGTTACGTGCACCCATAACAGAGGGGTATCTGTTGAGAGAATAGACAAACGTTTGGTTCCTGAAGAGAGGCAGCAGCCATTTCAGCAGTTGCAGGGTCAACAGTCTGGAAGATTGACTGAGAAGGCCAGCCGTGGTGGCCGAGCGGTTCTAGTCGCTTCAGTCCGGAACCGCGCGACTGCTACGGTCGCAGGTTCGAATCCTGCCTCGGGCATGGATGTGTGTGAATGTCCGTAGGTTAGTTAGGTTTAACTAGTTCTAAGTTCTAGGGGACTGATGACCTAAGATGTTAAGTCCCATAGTGCTCAGAGCCATTTGATTTGACTGAGAAGGCCTTGTAACACCAACCAAAACACTCTTGCTGTGCTGGTACTGCTAACGGCTGAAAGTAAGTGGAAATTACAGCTGTAATTTTTACCAAGGGCATGCAGCTCAACTTTGGAATTAAATGATGATGAGCCCTCTCAGGTAAAGTATTCAGGGAGGTACAACAGACCCCCATCCCGATCTCCAGACGCGCCTACTCAGGAGCATGTCGTCGTCAGAAGAAACAAAACTGGCTTTCTATGGTTCGGAGTGTGGAGTCTTAGATCCCTTAACTGGGAAGATAGGTAAGGAAATTTAAAAACCAAATGAATAGCTTGAAGTTTTCTGTAGTGGGAATTGGTGATACGGTAAGAGGAACAGTTTTTTGGGTCAAGTGAATACAAGGTCACAAATACGAAATCAAATAATGGTAATGCGGGAGTAGGTTTCATAATGAAAAAGAAAATAGGAATGCGGGTATGCTACAATGAACAGCATTGTGAAAGCATTATCGTAGCCAAGGTACACACGAATCTACACCTACCATAGCAATACAGGATTATATATCGACTAGCTCCACAGATTATGAAGAGACTGAAGTCATGAATGATGAGATAAAATGAATAATTCACATAGTTAATGGAGACGAAAATTTGATTGTAATGCGGAAACTGAATTCGATAGTAGCAAAAGAAAGAGAAGGACAAATATTTGATGAATATGTTGTGGCGGAAAGAATGAAAGAGGAAGCTGCTTGGTAGAATTTTGCAAGAGAGTAACTTAATCGACGCTAACACTTGGTTTAAAAATCATGAAAGTAGGTTGTACACGTGAAAGAGACATGGAGACACTGGAAGGTTTCAGACTGATTATATAATGTTAAGACAGAGATTTAGGAAGCAGATTTTAAACTGTAAGAAATTACAGGGACAGGTGTGGACTCTCACCGCAGTTTATTGGTTACGAACTGTAGATTAAAACGGAAGTAATTGCAAAAAGAGGGAGATGGGACCTGGATAGGCTGAAAGAGGGGGGCATCGAGCAATGCTTGAGAAGAACAGGGGGAAGGAATACAGTAGAAGTCGAATGGGTAGCATTAAGAGGTGAAGAGATGAAACAGTGATGGCAGCAGCGAGTTGGATAACACAGAAGATATTGAATTTAATCGATCAAAGGAGAAAATATAAAAAAAGCCGCGAATGAAGGTGGCGAAAGGGAATACAAACGCCTAAAAAGTGAGATTGACCGGAGATACAAAACGGCTAAGCAGGGAAGGCTAGAAGACTTACGTAAAGACTTAGAATCATAATTCACTTTTGAAATGTGGTGCTACAGAAGAATGCTGAAAATTGGATGGGTAGATTACACAACTAATGTGAAGGTACTGATCAGATTGGGGAGACGAGAAATTTGTGGCACGTCTTGGCTAAAAGAGGGGATCAGTTGATAGGACTCTTTCTGAGACATCAAGGGATCACCGTTTCAAATTGGACGGGAGTGGTGGGGAACATAAATTGTAGAGGGAGACCAAGAGATGAACAGAGTAAGCACATCAGAAGAATTTTGGCTGTAGTAGTTGCTCGGAGATGAAGAGCTTTGCACAGGATGAAGTTGCGTGGAGAGCCACATTAAATCAGTCTTTGGGTTGAAGACCACAACAACACAAAACTCTGAAGGGAGAAAGACAAACACAAGAAAAGATAATTTTTGGGGTGTTGTACTAGACTTTATCAAATTCTCCTATCTTAATGTCAATATACGTTTCAGTAACAACATTGTGGATTAGCTTTCTAGTGTGCAAAAGTTGTTGTTGTGATCTTCAGTCCAGAGACTGGTTTCATGCAGCTCTCCATACTACTCTATCCTGTACTTACTGCAACCTACATCCTTCTGGATCTATTTAGTGTATTCATCTCTTTGTTTCCGTCTACGATTTTTACCCGCCACGCTGCCTTCCAATACTAAATTGGTGATCCCTTTATGCATCAGAGTATGTCCTACCAACCGATCCCTTCTTCTAGTCATGTTGTGCCACAAATTTCTCTTCTTCCCAATTTTATTGAATACCTCCTCATTAGTTATTTGATGTACCCATCTAATCTTCAGCGTTCTCCTGTAGCACCACATTTCGAAAACTTCTATTCTCTTCTTGTCTAAACTATTTATCGTCCATGTTTCACTTCCATACATGGCTACACTAAATACAAATATTTTCAGGAACGACTTCCTGACACTTAAATCTATTCTCGACGATAACAAATTTCTCTTCTTCAGAAACGCTTTCCTTGACATTGCTAGTCTACATTTTATATCCTCTCTACTTCGACCACCATCACTTATTTTGTTCCCCATATAGAAAATCTCATTTACTACTTTAAGCGTCTCATTTCCTAATCTAATTCCCTCAGCATCACCCGATTTAATTCAACTACATTCCATTATCCTCATTTTGCTTTTGTTGATGTTCATCTTATATCCTCCTTTCAAGACACTGTCCATTCCGTTCAGCTGCTCTTCCTGGTCATTTGCTGTCTCTGATAGAATTACAATGTCATCGGTGAACCTCAAAGTTTTTATTTCTTCTCCATGCATTTTAATTCCAACTCATAATTTTTCTTTTGTTTCCTTTACTGCTTGCTCAATATACAGATTGAATAACATCGGGGATAGGCTAAAACGCTGTCTCACTCCTTTCCCAACCAATGCTTCCCTTTCATGCCCCTCGACCCTTATAACTGCCATCTGGTTTCTGTACAAATTGTAAATAGTCTTTCGCTCCCTGTATTTTACCCCTGCCACCTTCAGAATTTGAAGGAGAGTATTCCAGTCAACATTGTCAAAAGCATTCTCTAAGTCCGTAAATGCTAGAAACGTAGGTTTGCCTTTCCTTAATCTATTTTCTAAGATAAGTCGTAGGGTCAGTATTGCCTTACGCGTTCCAACATTTCTACAGAATCCAAACTGCTCTTCCCAGAGGTCGGCTTCTACCAGATTTTCCATTCGTCTGTAAAGAATTTGCGTTAGTATTTTGCAGCCGTGATTTATTAAACTGATAGTTCGGTAATTTACTCATCTGTCAACACCTGCTTTCTTTGGAATTGGACTTATTATATTCTTCTTGAAGTCTGAGGGCATTTCGCCTGTCTCATACATATTGCTCACCAGATGGTAGAGTTTTGTCAGGATTAGCTCTCCCAAGGCTGTCAGTAGTTCTAATGGAATGTTGTCTACACCCGGGGCCTTCTTTCGACTCAGGTCTTTCAGTGCTCTGTCAAGCTCTTCACGCAGTATCGTATCTCCCATTTCATCTTCATCTACATCCTCTCCCATTTCCATAGTATTGTCCTCAAGAACATCGCCCTTGTATAGACCATCTATATACTCCTTCCACCTTTCTGCTTTCCCTTCTTTGCTTAGATCTGGGTTTCCATCTGAGCTCTTGATATTCATACAAGTGACTCTTTTTTCTCCAAAGGTCTCTTCAATTTTCCTGTAGGCAGTATCTATCTTACCCCTAATGAAATACGCCTCTACATCCTTACATTTGTCCTCTAGTCAACCCTGCTTAGCCATTTTGCACTTCCTGTCGATATCATTTTTCAGACGTTTGTATTCATCTTTGCCTGTTTCATTTACTGCAATTTTTATGTTTTCTCCTTTCTTCAATTAAGTTCAATATCTCATCTGTTATCCAAGGATTTCTATTAGCCCTCGTCTTTTTTCCTACTTGATCCTCTGCTGCCTTCACTACTTCTTCCCTCAGAGCTACCCATTCTTCTTTTACTGTATTTATTTCCCCCATTCCTGTCAGTTGTTCCCTTATGCTCTCCCTGAAACTCTGTACAATCTCTGGTTTAGTCATTTTATCCAGTTCGCATCTCCTTAAACTCCCATATTTTTACAGTTCTTCAGTTTTAATCTGCAGTTCATAACCAATAGATTGTGGTCAGAGTCCACATCTGCTCCTGGAAATGTCTTACAATTTAAAACCTGGTTCCTGAATGTCTTACCATTATATAATCTATCTGATGCAAAAGTGAAGGAGACAAATTTCATTTCAGTGATGAAATCAAGTTAATTAATAATGAGCAAAAATATACAGTTATTTGCTTAATGAAGGTGGTATCAGTTTTTCTATTGTGCAGGAAGTACAGCCTCTAGGAAGTAGAGAGATGCGTTTTTAAATTGTCACACCACTTGCTATTGTGTGTTTGTGTGTGTTTGGAGCTTATGGGCTCTGAACGGCGAGGTTATCAGCGCACTTACACCCATTAAAACAAACGAAGGGGTATAAAATCGCTGAATTTGTTGCACGCAGTGAGTAGGAAGTCTATGGAATGATACACATTCACTCACTGCCACCTCACTCACGTAGAGCCGCACAACCACTCTATCTCATACGCCTGAATACAACTAAGAAAGGGATTAAAACAGATGCAAAATCATATAAGAGCTAAAATAAAGGCACAGGGAAATGCGAGAGTGACCACTTACAAAAGACGAGAGTGAACCAGTCACCCTGTTAGCAAATTAAAAACAGCTCCCTAAAATTTTCGGAAACAAATTGCGAACACCCCAGAAGCTTAAAAGCCGCACCACGTTCTTTTCAATGTCATTTAAAATAGAGGGCAGATCTGCCATCAAATCAGCCGCTGCACTCTCATCCGAAAACAAAAGACAGTCTAGTAAAATGTGGCACGGAGTGACATATACGCCTCAAGCATCACACATAGGAGGGACCTCCACAGGAGAAGAAGCCATGCCTCAGCAGACAGAGGACTATGAGAAGACGAGTGAGGGAGACCTCACCCCGCCTGTGCAAAAGAGGTTCACCGAGGCCGTGCACTGGGTTCTAAGAGACACGCCTTGTTATCTGTCACTTTCCATCGTCTCATGACTCTGTACCTCAACACTGAGGTGATGGCGTGCAGTGGGATGGCACGCTGGAATAACTGAGAATAGCAACATGCCTTCTTGGCTGCTACATTCGCCCTTTCATTTCTTGCAATAACTATGTGCCCTTGCGCCTATGAGAAAGTCACCTTCTCCAAACGCTGTAACGGGAGGAGGGCGACCTGGATATTCTGAACCATTTTATCTGCAGGGCAGGATCAAGGGCGCTCAGGAACTCGGAACAGCAAGGAAATTAGCACGCGAAGCAGGCCTCATCCACTCCAGTGCTCGCAAGATCGCGTATAATTCCGCGTCAAAAACAGCGATGTCTCGATGAAGAGTAACTTGAGGGCACGATCAGCGAAACAACAGAGCAACCAAGAGAGTCTCCCCGTTTCGGCTCAACCGTAAACACAGCTGTGGGTTGTGGTGCCCACTGATGCAGGAGTACAATCTCTCGTTTACAGCACCAAACCGAAAATTACTCTGGGCCTCTTTAGGAACCACAATGGATGATGGCAGGCGGTTAAAACCCAGGATTTGGGGTTATAGGTCCTCCGCACCAAGTGACTCCAGCAAATACTCTATGCGAAACCCAAATGGCCCTTTTGTTCTTGGATTGGAGAAAAGGCGTTCCAGACGTGGACGATCAACATTACGGTACACAGGTTAATTAGGAGCTGCTGGGAACTTACAAGACTGACGCTTGATGAGGAATTGCCGTCGGATTGTAAGTGACAGTTCACCAGCCTTAGACCAGAGACAGGGTATGGGGATGGTCCTATAAGTTCCCGTGGCCAGCCGAATTCCCTCATGGTGGACAGCATCAGCGAAGGAAGTGCTCGCCGATCCGTACACTCGGCACCCATCGTCTATTCGTGAAAGCACGACAGCCCAATAAAAACGGAACTGGAGAGTCCTGTCCGCTCCCCAAGACCTGTGACTAAGGCATTCTAAGATATTGAATGCCTTCTAGGTTCTGGCTTTCCAGTCTCTCAGGTGGCGTAATCATGACAGTTTCGAGTAAAAAATGAGGCCCAGACATCTAACTGAGTATTTAAAATGTAGAATACGCAAGTCAGGTAAATTAAAAGTACGACTAGATCGATTAAAGTGAACAGACAAACTGTCATCTGCAGAAAACTGAAACCCGTGATTGCAGCCCACTCATCTAACCTACGCACTGAAAGGCGCAACTGATGAGTCGCTCTTGCTGCACTGGAGGCGGAAGAGAAAACACCAGAATCGTCCACAAGTAAAGGGCATCGTACGGGATTCCGTACAGCAGACGCAATACTGTTTACGGATGTAACAAAGAGGGTAATACTTAAAGCACCACACTGAGGGACATGTTTTTCCTGCGCAAAACGATCTGACAACACTTCACCAACTCGGGACCTAAAAAACCGCTTAAACAGGAAAGACTGTATGGAGATGGGCAAGTGGCCACATAAGCCCTATTGATGTAGTTTCGTGGGAATACTGTGTCTACAGGTAGTGTCGTTGGCCTTACTGCTATCAAGGAATACACCGAGACAGCCATGTTTACGTAGGAAAGCCTGCTGGATAGCCGCTTCCCGTAGTGTCGTCAGACTGTGGACCGAAATCTGCGGAATCCACACTGAGAGCGGCTGAGGAGTTGGCTGGTCTCTAACAACCAGACCAGACGTCGGTCCAGGGTCTCTCCTACGCAGGCTGTTAACCCGATATTCTGGTAACTACTAGGCCATGTTGCGGTCCTTTCCTGGTTTGAGGAGAGGTATCAAAATTGCCTCTCTTTACGAGTTGTGAAATTGGTCTGTCCGCCATATTAAATTAAAAACAATCGAGTAGGATTTCATTTGACACTGCACGCAGTACCAGAGTTAGTGGTGACCATGTGCAGTATCAGGACTCTCAGACAGTGCCGATTTCAGCTCCCATATAAGACTCGTAACTTAAGGATGTGAAGCCCCTCCAAATAATCACACTGTAGTGGCATTGGTGGTAGTGTTTGCAAAATTTTCTGCCAAACTTGTTTGAGTCTCGGAGTGAGATGATAGCCCCAGTCCTGCACTGGCTCTGAAGAAGGTACGACAGAGGCGTGAGATAGGATGACGTCGACGTCGTCGGACTGGGTACTTCCTACCTTCATCAGTGGGCGATTTTCACCTTAGACTTTGACGTTTTGATCTGAGGCGGCTGTGGAGCACTGGATGTTGGACAAGATTTGATATTTTCAGGGGCAGAAAGTTTCACAATGTCAGAAACTATAGCACTATCGGAAGTTCTTGGGGGAGGGGCAGGTTCGAAGTAACTGCAGCAGCACAAGTGCATTGACAAACGCAGGAACTAGTGCTGACATTAGCAATCACCATTTGTGCAGTGGCACCGGTTTTCTGGACTGGCTATTTGAGAATAGAAGCAAAGGAAGCAGCAAACGTGGGTGACCGCATGGACTTGCATATCTTTTGGTTGCACCACACGGAATACGCTTTGTCGTTTTTATTTCCTGGATCTTCCGTTCCTTAAGGAAGACATTGCAGCCTCTACTCCAGACAGGGTGATCACCAGAGCATTTTACACACTTCAGGGGAGAGGAACAACCAACTGCATCATGGGCAGCTTTACCTCATTTGCCGCAAGCAGCTTCTCCCTTCCAGCCAAGAGTAGTGCGCCGATAGCGCTGACATTTAAAACAGCGCATTAGCCGAGGTGAAGGGAGCCAACCTTAACGTGCTCCGGAAGTTTCGTGCTCCTGAAAGCCAGTATAAGCTAGTCTGATTTCACCAGATCGCCATCCACCCTTTTCATAATATTTTGCACATGGAAAATGCCTTCCTGGGACCACTCGGCTTTCAGTTATTCTTGGGGAATGTCAACCAGATCTTTGCTGTAGTTCAAGGCATGCAGTTCAGTTACAACTGCATACTGCCCGAGGCACTGAGCTTTTTGGAGGTTCTTCACTTGTTGGTAACTTGAGTTTTCGACCTACAGTGTCTCATTTCGCAAGCACTTTCCAGATTTTAATTTCCAGCAACGTCCTGCAGACCTTTCTGTACATAAATTTGTAAAAATTTATCGAAACTGACCTATTTTCTTTTAATTATTATCAACACAGTCTGAGAAACAGCATGTTCTCTGTTACCATTGACTGAGTCAGAAGGACTGGTTACCCAAGCCTCCTTGTTAGACTGGGTGTTGGTACCTTCCAGAGGCCACCCATTCTGCTTGGAGGAGGAAGGGAAAATTTTGAAGGCTCCAGCCCGGTTCCACGAGTAACAAGGGAAATATAAGTTCACGTAGACAGAGCCCTGTGTGTGTGACTAAGCCTCATACAACGGAGGTGCGGCAGTTTCCCCAGAGGTTGTCCATTAACAACTACTCCACCTTAACAGCCACACATCTCATCAGCAAGCAGCACACCTTGAGATTGATGGGTTTTTACATTTTTAGCACCCTAGCTGTCTGGGCGGTCAAACCAAGATCCCTGGTCCATGTGACACACAACATTCCACTACCACTCCACACAGTGGTCACTGAAGCACCCACAGAGCTTACAGTGACAGCGGCCTGCTGGCTCTTACGAGTCCCCAGCTGAGGAGCCCAGAATCGCCAAAGCCTATACCCAACAAATGGAAGCTGAGCCCCTGAGGGCCTGGCACTAGGCTTTTAGGAGGACAGATGTTAGCAGATATCTCGTGTGGCATGTGTTGCGTTCACATGCACGCAGCCCACACTCGCAGCAACTGAGTCTCGTGAAACTTACTGTGGTGTAGTTCAGAATATTTCTTTCGGTAAAATAAGCAGCTGTCTGAATACGAAAGACATGTCACACAGAATTTTCGATTGGGTAAGCTAACTAGACTACGTGAAGTTGAAAGAGAGTTGCTGGCACTGAGTTGTTGAAATTAAAATTTTAAAGTGAGATGCTACAAACCATATGTGATACTATTTGTAGCTTACATATGTAAATATCACTGTGTAACTAGAGTTACAATAGATTCTTTCAGAATGTTCAGAACCAAATCAAGTATCATTTGCTGATTTCAATGTAGTTTCATGAGGTATAAGAAAATGTGATTCTAACAGGTGGCATTGATGCATTACTAATTGTTTTGGTAATTATGTAGGGAAAGTAGCTATAAACTATTTCGAGTTTAACCATTGCTGTTATGAATGTAGTTTTATAGTTTTAAAGTTAAGTTCTTAGCACAGCATTACACAAAACTCACGTAACAATCGTAGTCAAACCCCTCCTGGGGACACCATCCGTGGAGAGGCTTGCATGTCTGCAAGAAGCAGAGGAATATGGAGCGGTAGCACAGCTACTGGTAGGATCTTCCATGCTGCACAGGCCTTAGTGGATGAACCAGACGGTTCCCCACAATGCACTATCACTTCAGTATAATGTACTATCACTGAAATATCGAATTACACAGTCCTATCCCATCTTCCCAGACACCTAGCAAAAGGTATGATGCGGACCATGTCGAGAGATGCGTGGCACACGGGAAAAAATGTCATTAATGAAGCCTCAGGGATACCAGGCGGCCTCCATAAGTAATTAGCCTAGCACGGTGAGGGGTTCTGTGATGTTACAGAATATGTCCCCAATTCCACTGAACCAAAATGTAGAAAATCGAAGAAGAAAAAATAAAAGCTGAGGCTCTTGAAGAGACCTCTAACATCCTAAAATCGGGTCTGAAATCGATGAAAGGTGTTTCCGCAACTGGATCAGGTCATAGACCAGTCTAAGGTGCGGAAACTGAGAAATTGGATCAGGTCAGGATTAAAGCCTTGTCTGTTGCCCAGAGGAGAAAACTTCTCAAAGAACTGAAGTAAAAGGAGGGTAAAAAATGGCTTCCTAAACAAAAATGAAGCGAACTGAAAGGTCTTTAGCATAAGACACCCCTAAAGCACTGTCCCGGAGTGAAGATCGTAAACAGGTCTCTTCCATCTTCAATAGAGGAACAAGGGATTCTGACTTCTCAGGATGACGCTTATCAAATGGGTATATCCACTGGTCAACGTCAACTCCCAGCATGTGGTGCTTGTTGAGAAGACTGGCTGGTTCAAATGGCTCTAAGCACTATGGGACTTAACATCTGAGGTCATCAGTCCCCTAGACTTAGAACTACTTAAACCTAACTAATCTAAGGACATCACACACATCCATGTCCGAGGCAGGATTCGAACCTGCGACCGTAGCAGGCGCGCGGTTCCGGACTGAAGCGCCTAGAACCGCTCGGCTACAACGGTCGGCTTGAGAAGACTGGGGGGGGAGGGGGGAGGGGTGTCCCAAGTTAGGATTCAATCTCAGGAGGATCTATCTTGACAATGGGAATTCATAGTTCTCAAAGGCTAGTGTCACGGTAAGACGGCAAGATGGAAACTAAGTGTTCCAAATAAACCCACAAAACTGTAAAGGGACAACTGCTGCTTTTTGTGAAGACAGGAAGTAGACATGGTCCTGATTCAGGAACACTATGTATATAAACTACAAAAAAGGCGGGGGGGAGGGGGGGGGGGGTTGGAATTCAGGCATCAGAGGAACTGGAGAACTGGAGGTTGGTGCTAGAAATCTAAGAAACTCCAGAAATGTGTTTCTGTCACAAATGGAATTTCTTTCATGCCAATGACAGACTTCTGTTCCATGGACTTAGCGGCCATCAAGACGAAACAGCATTAGGAAGGAAGCGCCACTAAGTTATATTCATCTCAGCTTACTTTCCTTACAAGGACAGTCTTACTGCTTCCCAGGAAGTGAAGAGACTGACAGACAGCTGTTCACACCTCAACGAATAATTACTGATTGATTGTGATGGCAATGCTCACAACCTTGTGTGGGAAACCAGTGACAACAGCAGAGGTGAGTACCTTCTTGAAGATTTACTCAAAAGCAACGTGGAGATCCTTAACAGGGCAGCGAAGCTACATCCAGGAACCTGAGAAGGAAAGATATAAGAAAAATTACGTTTGGGTCCATTGTAATTGGCAGTTATGCTAAAAAACTAGAATATGGTGTAGGTGCTTCAAAGTTCATAATATTTACATTTACTGAGACAGATCAAAGATCGTTGCAGGATGCCACGTTGACCTTGTGAGACTAAAGAAAAGCAACAGCGTAAACTTACTGTGGATCCCTGGTCGCTCAGGAATCAGTAGCAATGAACAAACTGATAGGCTGGGCAGGCCGGGTGTGAAAACTGCATATACTGGACTGGAACTTTTCCTAACCATCACTAAGGCCATGGTTAAATCAAAACTACGACACATGATCCGAAGACAGCACTTTGAATATTGGACAATGATCCAAAAATAAAAACATGGCACTCTAAAAATGCTGAATCCATACTTAAAAAAATTTCTGTAGTTGTTTGCTTGGACAAGAATCAAAATAACCTCATTGTAGGACTAATGACAAGCCACGGGATCTTTAAGAAGCGGCTACACACGATGAACATAGAGAATGTGTAGGCTGTGTGGTAACGGTGACGAAACCTCACTGGACCTTCGAGTGTGAAGCGTTGGAGACCGAAAGACACAGAATATTTGGGTCACGTCCTGAAGAAATTGTTTCTAAGAAAGAACTAGCGAAGGTTCTCCTATTACTCTTTCAGGGTACTGGATTGCTGTACTATAACCAATAAATCCTGCTTCGGTGGGGGCAATATTGGGCTTAGACTGCTGTTGTTTTTACCTCTTTGTTCAAATGAAATCAAATCTAGAATAGTGTTGGTGGTATGTGCAGTACACTAAACTCACTCGACAGATATTACTAGTGGACACTACTACATCTGTATGATTTCATTACTTCTTTACTTATGAGATAGACGCTATATATCAACCTCTGCTTCACAGAACCTAAAAACTCTTCGTGTCACAATAAATCTGAGTCATCTTATAGGCTTAAAATCCAATAGCTAACATCCATTGCACTTACACACTCTCAGCTTCTGGTGACAGAATACTATTTAAGAGTCACAAAGAAGCATCACCAACTTGACCTCACATTCTAAGGAGAAAAAGCGTATGTGCAACATATATGCCACAGCAATCGACACCGCGAGAAAATCGGGAACATAATTCTATTAGTACGCAGTTATGATCTGAATTATAGGTTTTAAATTTTGAACACATAAACTGTTTATCACACGTCCCGCGAAACTGCGCCCATCCAATGCCCGGGTACGAAGTACTATACATTGGAGTGGCTAAGAGATTTTTGTATTACTGGTTTGGCACTGGTAACATGCCTTATTGATTCTGTCAAAGTGTGCTGTTCCTAACCTGTGGCTAGTGTCAGAGATGGTTTTCTTTGACCATTTTTATGTTGTGATTCACGAATGAATGGAACTAGTTTGTGGGTCATGAAAGAAGCAACATATCATTGCGTAATTATTAACATGGCGCATTATTTTCTTCGGATTTTAGAGCTGGCACTGTGAAAGTGAAACACATCTGCAAGACATGCGCTGTTGTTCAACGTGATTGGTATGCTTCAATAGTGAGTCGAAAATTATTAAGTTCATTTCATAATAAATCTTCAGTTTCTCATGTTTATCCATTTTGATTCTCATGCATACATATAGCTGCATAATATCAATACGAGTATAGAGTTAAAGTAATGTTGAGGTTATATTTGGGTGAGTTTTACGTGTTATGTACTCACATAACTTATTGTTATTAGCTGGGAACAACGAGTTCTCAAACAAGATTTCAAAACAAGTTGGGCAGATGTGTGTGTCTTCTGCCTCCTTTCTCTCACTGTCAGCATCCTGAGCCTAAGAAGACTGTGGTCTTCAGTCTACTGAACAGTACTTCGCTCTGAGGCACTGGTCAGCTGCAGTGGGGCTCAGCGAGTGATGTCCATGAAAGTTTAAAAACTGTACTTTTAGGAGGTCATAACTGCATAGTATCAGAATCATCCTCCATACGAACGCTCTATTAGTGAGGCTGATATCTTACAAATGTGCATTTTTTGTCCTCAAAATATATCACATTGGTGATGTTTCCTTGTCAGTAGCTGACATCCACCACACATACAGACTGTCAGGTTTTGGTAATACAATACTAGTGGTCAGTGGTGCTCAGTGGACAATGATCACCAGTGCTCAATGAAGGTCAGTGATCAATGATGGCCAGTGATCAATGTTGGCCAGTAGTCCGCCAGAGTCAGTGGTATGCTTAAAATCCAGTAACTAGCACACACTGCACATACGCGTTGTCCATTTCTTGCGACAGAATACTATTTAAGACTCAAACAGTGTTATACAAACAGGTAACAATCCTAGTTAGTAGACTAAGCTGAGTACATATTCCCAGTGGGCACTACTACAACACACATCAGATCCTGGGAACAGATGGTGAAAGATCATGTTAGATTCCAGAGGAGAATCGAAAATATAAGTATATTATTGAGCCAATATTACAAGCTGGTCATCACACAGGGTAGAACGCAGATGCATGAAAGTGCGTGTGCTTGTAAGTTTACGACGCCTGTTGGAAATAATGTGAATGCTACTATTAAATGCATCTGACAGAGACGATTACATTTGACTCTTAACTTGTTGTATCCAACTTAAATATCAGCTAGACCCAGCTCCCCAACTATCTATTTTTACAATTTATTCTGAGAAAAGCACGAATGCTTTTTTGTCAAGTGAGGGATATATGGTCGATTTTGGAAGTATTGACTCGCTAATTACTTTTGTATGTCTCAACTTGTCAGACACTGGTCTTCCAGCAAGAACATATGTATGAATACTAGACAACTATTAGCAGAAAGTAAGTAATTAGAGTTCATGATGCTTCCTTCTCTTGTGTACATCCCTGAAATAAAAAAAATTAATTCTATCGTGCACTATACTAACAAACTTTTAATTTTTTGTCATCAGTCCTCACTACCAGTTTCTTTTCTTTTTTCTGAGAACCATGCACGAGAACATATTTGATTGTCAAGGATTCTGCATCACAGACAATAATTTGTTCCGTATTACACTGAATTTGGGATTTTGTGTAGTTTTCGAAGCAGCATGGTTTCATCTGGTGGCTTTACGAGTACTTGGAGATGTACTAAATAGTGACAGGTATAAAATGTGACATGCATAATAATGAAGACAAGGATATCTCTTCATTTCCTGCCCTTTGATAAAAAAAAAAGAACATTGACTGATGAGTTAACTCTGACGTAGCTGTAAGCATGTACGTCTACCCGACAGAACGTTCACAAAGCGATGGGCTTACATGTATGCCCAGTAAGCGGAATGTCCAGATGGCTACATGCATTCATTTACTCACAGAAGATAGGGAGGCCTGACCTCTAAGAGCCTAGTTCCTGGAGTAGGAAAACATGCATAATAGAATGGCAACTCGCTGGAGCCTGCATCTGAGCGTACCTCACAATGCTCTCATTATCTGCCCTTCTTTGTAATTTCGGAAAGCACCACAGCATTCACCTCCTCCTGGCACCTTTCTACTTACAGGTCGATCTGATAGACAAACTGGGTCTCCTGACCTACACACAACCACACATAATCTGAAAGGGCATGAATTACCCTGCAGGACTGATGCGGCAGGTGTCGGAAGAGGTGAACAGTGCAGCACTCGCTGCCGCACGGAACTACAAACGGCACCTTGACAGCCAAACGAAGTATGATTTCCAAAATTTACAAAGTACACTTGATGCAAACACATGTAATCAGAAAAGGCATGAATTTTTTTACAGAAATGACGTATCAGGTGTTGCAAAAGGCGGACAGTGGAGCTAAAATATGCGGTTTCTCAGCATCACTCACCATTGTGCGGATGAGAAGATGGTCAGAGTTTCTGGTGTCTTGGCTAAAAATAGTTCATATTAAAACTATATATCCTGGAACGTATTTGTTCGATGTTAACGAAATTTGAATCGGGTATAGTGATGTAAGTTTCAAGTTACAGAACGGTCCATTAAAAAATAAACGCGTTCTCGTCATTTTACTAAAATACCTATTTCTCAGCGTAGGATAAACTTATATTACAAAGCGTGGTTTATGTTTGAAGACCTCTTCTGAGATTATCAGAAACTGAAGCCACTGTCACTGTACAGTGTGATACGGATTTAATAAACAGCGTTATTGGACAATTTTTCTCTTCGGGTAGGAACTTGCGCTTAGCCTACAGCGGCTTTGGCCATCAGGTGTTATCAACCGACCGCCGGCCAGACACACAACACGTCAGCTGCCGTAAGCCAACTGGCCCGACAGAATGACCGGCCCCAGCAACGGCGAAAGAGTTATACATGATGCTGTTCTGTACTCATGTTGAAAATCCAAAAACACCTTCACTGTAAGTTGCTTCAGATAGTAAATTTCTTGAAAAAGGATCTTCGGTAAACTTAAATTTTACGTATAGTCAAATACAAGGCCGAACATGTTTCTGCTTTCGTTACTCTTTTTAGTCGTCTCATTAAGGGCAGATGTGAATTTTTTAAGGTCGCCTCACGCACACCATCAATTCTTCAGTCGAGACTCTTTTTGCAGTATCATGTAAATGAGAACTACGTATGCGCACCTTCTCCTCCTCGCAAAAATATCAGGTGTCAATCTGTCGTTTTCCAAACTTTAGGTTAAAATTTTCTTTGAAACATGTATTAAAAAACCCAGGATATTTTACCTTAAACAAGTCATACGTTTTCTTGACGGACAGTTCAGATGAGAGAAACGTAAAGTTTGTATCAGACGCATAGTGCGTTTTTCGCACACTAAATGAGCTTATATGTTCGTGCATCAACGGTTCGTTAGGGCCAATATTTCTTGCTCAAGGATGTCTGCCACGTTTCTCGGGCGGCGACTTCCCTTACAGGAATAACTGTCTGGGGCGTTTAATTCGCTTCTCGGCCACATCATACAGCCCGAAAAACAGCCTCCCGACAATCTTCTACCTTGGTTTCACTGACAATCACATGGAATTTATATGAGTGCATCCTCAAAGAAGCGTCATCATTCCTTGGGCGTTGTGCTTAACATTAGTCTCCTCTATCATCCGTTGCGAATGAAAATCTTGCTCATATTTAGATTGAAAATAAGCATACAAAGTGATGTATATCAACCCATTTTCAGTGCCAGCAAATTTGGTAAAACAGCATTTCTTGCACCTAAAACCAAATAAAAAGAAATTTAGGCCTAGTTAACTGATAAGTTTGGAGGAAGCATAAATTATGAGTGTTCCCCGTACTAATGATAAGTTTTTTCTTGTTCTTATAGATATAAAGCCATATAGCTGAAACCATTTACCGTTAGAGACAAATTTACAAACTATCCTATTCATTGTGGTAAACCATCTATCTATATCTTTAACATGTATGCTAGTAAGTTTCAGAGAACTGCATCACTACGTTTTACAATAATTAGTTGAATGAGATGTTCATTCTGCAGCGGAGTGTGCGCTGATATGTAACTTCCTGTCAGATTAAAACTGTGTGCCGAACCGAGACTCGAACTCGGGACCCTTGCCTTTCGCGGGCAAGTGCTCTACCAACTGAGCTACCCAAGAACGACTCACGCCCCGTCCTCACAGTGTTACTTCTGCCAGTACCTCGTCTCCTACCTTCCAAACTTAACAGAAGCTCTCCTGCAGACCTTGCAGAACTAGCAATCTTGCAAGAAACGATATTGCGGAGACATGGCTTAGTCACAGCCTGGGGGATGTTTCCAGAATGAGATTTTCACTCTACAGCGGAGTGTGAGCTGATATGAAACTTCCTGGCAGATCAAAACTGTGTGCCGAACCGAGTCTAGAACTCGGGACCTACTTCTTACCTGCAAGGTGAACGGGTTGATCTTGGTCTACGCTGCTTTCCTCCGAGTCCAGTGTAATCTTTACCTTGTAATTTCAGCTTCTTAACAACATTCCTTTTGTAGGCTTTTAATGGACTGTCACTTAAATCGCTACGTTCACTCATTTTGTAATAATTACCATAAGTTACTGGCACCATAATAACATTATTTCCACTATTTAACAATCAACACAATGTACGCAGAGCAACAAACAAAGAAAAGGGGCAAAGAGATACAACTACAGAAAATAATTTGTAGTGTTACCAACAGTTGAGTTTGATGATGTTTGTCTTGTGGGGCGCTCAACTGCGCAGTCACCAGCGCCCGTACAAGTCACACTTTTGACACAGTCCAATTTTTGTTACACAATCCAGTATAGCCACTGTCACGAGTGACGATGATGAAATGATGAGGTGAACACAAACACCCAGTCCCCGGGCAGAGGAAATCAAAAATGGCTCTGAGCACTATGGGACTTAACATCTACGGTCATCAGTCCCCTAGAACTTAGAACTACTTAAATCTAACTAACCTAAGGACATCACAGACATGCACGCCCGCGGCAGGATTCGAAGCGCGTGGTCCTCAGTTTTGATGTTTAGTTCACGGATAATATAATTTCTGATACTATTCAATACTTCCACATTTCTTCGTTTTATCCTCAACCTTTATTGTGTACCAGTTATAGTGTTCATTCCATTCAGGACGTCCTGTAATTATTGTTTATTTTCACTGACGACAGCAACGTCCTCAGCGAATTTTAATATCCTTTCACCCTGAATTTTTATCCCACTGTTGAACCTTTGTTCTACTTACCCCATTTCTTCTTCGACATATAGATAGAACAGTAGAGCAAAAAGGCTACGTACCTGTCTTACATCTCTCGCATTCCGAGGACTTTGTTTCTGAGCTTTCATTCGTATTTTTCCCTTTTGGTTGTTATTCATGTTGTGTATTATCTGCCTTTTCCCATAGCTTACTCCTATTTTCATCGGAGTATCGAACATCTCGAACGAGTTTATTTTGTCAAACGGTTCTTCCTAGTCGAAAAATCCTAAGAACCTGTGTTGCATTCCTGACTTTGGCTGCCATTATCAAATCTAAAGTATACGCCTGTAATACTTTATACTTGTTTGATAGCCTTCGAAGCAGCTCAGAGATATCCGTTCGACTGCGATGTTGATGTCTCTAGAACGTGGTTCTGAATGTGGTCAGCAGTTTCCTGGCGTGAGGAAATTCACAGTCAATATTTTCCTTTTTTGAGTAAACGGAACAAAAAGAGGTCGTCAGGCGATAACTGAGCAGAGTACCGGATATTAAACATTAGTTTTATGTTTTTCTACGTCAGGAACCAACTATCTTGGATGTAATGTGACATCTGTCACTGCCGTAATGAAAAGTGGCGCGCCGTTTTCGGTATTTTGTTTTTCCTCATTTCATCGATAGCTACGCCCAAACGGTCCGTTTTGTACCATTCTGCGTTAACCGCTGTTTGATTCTCCAAGTCAATGAGCGCGACGTGTCTACGCGTCGTGTCGCGTTAACAACGAAAAGACAAGTCTTGAAAACAACGTAGAAATGTGCTGCAGAGAGTGTTAAGCAGTGGCACCAGAGGCGCGGGGAACCAGGAGGGTCCTGGGAGCAAGTATCGTGATAGCACTAGCGGACGGAGGACGTTAAGCGGTAAAGGAGAGGGTAATGTGACAGAATTGACTTAGGTTAACATTAAGTTTAGAAAAATGTAATTTTGCGTAGACGCATGTCAAATATTTAGGTCACGTAATTAGTGAACAAGGGGTTCCAACGGATCCTTAGTTATCAGAGGCAGATCAAAATTTTCGGACACCACGTACAACGAAGCAATTACAATCGCATATTGGGTTATGTTCATGTTATTGTAAATTTGTAAAAGATTTTGCTAGAATGGCCGAGCCATTAACAAAGCTTTTAAAGAAAGGGGTTAAATTTCAATGGACGGAGGAATGTCAGGAAGCTTTCGATGAATTAAAGATAAGATTAGTATCTGGTCCGGTGTTGGTGTTGCCGAATTTTGAAGAAGACTTCATCTTATCATGTGACGCTTCAAATGGCACAGTAGTATGTGAAATATTGAATGAACAGGAGCGACCGGTTGTCTATGCTTCTAGACAGTTAAATAGGGCAGAGCGGAATTATTCCACAACGGAAAAGGAGATGTTGGCTGTAATATATGGAGTAACGTATTATCGTTGTTACCTTTATGGTAGGAATTTTTAGGTCGTGACGGATCATGCAGCGTTGAGATGGTACTGGGACTCAAGAATCCTTCTAGTCGATTAACACGGTGGACTCTAAAATTAAGTGTGTTTGACTTTGAAAAAATTCATAAGCCAGGGAAGAAACACGGGAATGAAGGTGCATTAAGTCACAAATTAGACGCATTAGAAGTAATGGGTAAGAGTGTCGCGGAATGGCAAAGGGCACAAGCAGAGAATGAGGAGTGCCAGAGATTTAGAACTCAACCAGATTTCATTGTGGAGGGATACTTCTTGTGTAGAGTTACCATGTGCAGACCACGGGTAGTGGTAACGAAGAGTTTGGGAGAATAAGTCTTAAATCAGGCCAATGATCATGTGCTATCGGGGCATGGTGGTCGTCGAGCAACGGGAAGACGAGGACCAGAACGATTTTGGTGGCGCACTCAGAGAAGGGATGTCGAACAATACGTAGCAAATTGTGTGCCGTGTGCGCAACGAGCGGATGTGATGCGCGCAAGAATTACATTGCAACGGTTACTAGAGGCTTCGAAACCATTCGAGTTTACCGGGCTAGATATCTGCGAGCCATCGGCAGGGAAACGTTACGTTTTAACTATAATTGATCACTTTTCGCGGCTTCTAGCCATGGTCGCAACACCAACAGGTAAGTACAGTAGCACAAGCTTTAGTCAATAACTGTGAAACGCCCCGCAGAACCCGCAGGACACGACAGGTAGTTTAAGTTGTGGAAAGGGGCCAAAATAAGGGGCTGCAAGTTACACTCGAACGTACAACTTTATTATTTGATCAAACATTATAAGAGCCCGAAAAAATTTTTTTAAACACACACCTTTAATCTTTGGGACTTTATTACCGGCTGAAAGCCACTTTAATTTAAAAACGGCTGAGGGCCAATAACATAAAACGCAAGCATAATCAGAAGTTTAAAAGGCAAGCCTTATCTTACAACAGTTCTTTATTTAGGCCGAAGCCCCAAGGATATTTTCAGAGGAAATAATTTGAATTCAAAATCGGCTGAAAGCCTAACACTTAAGGCTAAACAACATTAATTTAAAAAAAAAACAAAGGTCTTACATAAAACCGATCTTAATTAGGCAAAACTTAACCAAAATAGAAATTTAAGAGCCAAAGCCTTATCTTAAGACAGTTCTTTAGTTAGGGTGAAGACCCAAAGAATCAGACACTTCAAGAGCAAACAAGTTAAATTCAAATCAGCTGAAGGCTCCATAACATTAATTTTTTTAAATTCCAAAGGCCTTACATGAAACAGGTCTTTAATTTAGGCTGAAGGCCTTAAGAGCAAAACAACTCAAACTCAAAATCGGCTAAAGGCCCAACACAAAAAATTCAACAATATTAAAGTTTTTTAAATGCCAAAGGACTTACGTGAAACAGTTCTTTGAACTAGGTTGAAGGCCTTAAGAGCAAAACAACTCAAACTCAAAATCGGCTGAAGGCCCAACACTTGAAATTCAACAACATTTAAACTTATAAAATGCCAAAGGCCTTACGTGAAACAGTTCTTTTAATTAGGCTGAAGGCCTGAAGAATCTGACACTTTAAGGGCAAAACAACCTTAATTTTAAAAAATCAGCTAGAATCCATACAAATACAAACAACAAGAATAAAATAAAAAAGGCAGTACACCCAAGGGCGCTAAGATGTTCGAGGGTCGGCCTGGAATTGAAACACTAACGCTCGCTTAGGTGAGACGGGCAGTTGGGCCAACCATTCGCGATCCGACGACAACCCAACCGACCGTCATTCAACGGACCCACTGACAAGATAATTTCCACTTCACCCAAACAGGGCACCAGAAGGAGTTCAACGGAACAACATAGAAGATATTGGCGCCCACAACCAATCTAACTACCAATCAAACTACACACCGTGCTGGACAGCAACAACACAATGAGAAAACTACACTGCCTGAAATTTACATCAACGACCAGGGCAGGTAACCGGAAGGTTAACAGCCACAAGGCAGAAGATTCCGCTGGTGCACTTCAATTTAAATAACCAAATACAGTGAAACTCCGCCAGAGGGTGGCTAGAATATTCCAACTTGAAAACCACATTGTTACTCGTGGAAATATTCCAACAGCTGACAACGAACTCCAAACGACACAATGTGAACAGCCTTGACTTGCTGGTAGATTAAATCAAAACTCAACTTTCGTGTCCAGGGTCGGTGAGCCACGGGCCTCGTAGCAGTGGGAACAGCCCCACACACTCCGACACTGCAGAGAGGAGAAGGAGATTAGTGTTTAACGTCCCGTCGACAACGAGGTCATTAGAGACGGAGCGCAAGCTCGTGTGAGGGAAGGATGGGGAAGGAAATCGGCCGTGCCCTTTCAAAGGAACCATCCCGGCATTTGCCTGAAGCAATTTAGGGAAATCACGGAAAACCTAAATCAGGATGGCCGGAGACGGGATTGAACCGTCGTCCTCCCGAATGCGAGTCCAGTGGACACTGCATAGAGACCGCCAGCGGCCCCAGCCAGACAACGTCCCGTGGAGAATTCCTCGCTGCTCCGAGCCAACCGACTGCCCAGGCCCGGAAACGGAGAAAGGACCAAGTATACGTCACCTGATGAGACGACCAACCGAACGACCAACCAACGGTCTTCCCACTCCAGTCTCCCTCCGTCGGGCAGTTCATGCGTGTCGCCAGCGGTCGGCGAGCGCTGGCTGTCGGTGCGTTCCCCGACTTCACTGCTGCTGCGTCCTGACTATTCTGCTGGTCCGTGCCGAACAGACTACCAGACACACGGCGACCCAGAAATACTATCGGTCGCTCCAGAGATGTTACGACAGTGCACTTATCGATACACGCTGCTGCCACTCACGGTCAAGTAAGGCAGGAAGTTAGTGACGCCAGCAAATGGAATAAGAGGCGGCAGTACCGTAATAGAAGATGAAAAACAATAAATGGGATAAACATGAGCCGTGCATGGCTCAAACTGGTTATTGAAGTTTCTGGTGACTGATACCATAAATACGGATCAGAGAACGAACTTCATGTCCGAATTAATGTCAGAGCTGTGTCGTTTGTTGAGAATAAAAAATTACGGACCAATCCATTTCAACCGCAGGCAAATGGGAGAACGGAGCGAGTACATAAGACAATTTAGAAAATACTAAGTTATTATGTGAATGATAACTGGGACGTTTATCTTCCATACGTAGTATCGAGTTATAACACTAAAATACATTCAGGGGTCGGAATGTCACCGTTCGAGGTAGTCTATGGAAGAAAGATGCCATCGCCATTTGACGTTCTATGTACGAAATCGGGAGCTAAAGGGGACGCAGTGAGAGAATTTGCACGAACAATACGGAAAGTCTGGAAGAGGGTACAGAAGGCCAATACGAAAGCGTTAGAGAGGCAGGAAGAACCGAATAAGCGGTTGGGACCTTTACTATAGAACAGGGTAGGTCAATGGGTATTAATCACCAATCCTTATACACCTAAGAGAACGACGAAGAAATTCTTGACGAAGTACCACGGACCATACCAGGTCGTGGGCATGACTTCACCAGTGAATATTAAAGTGCATCTGCCAACAGAAACGTCCATTATTCACGTGAGTAGAGCAAAGCCTTTTAAAGGAATGGTGGACGCGTTACCTCAATTACAAGGAAGTGACCCGATTGCAAGAGGCTAGGCAAAGCAAGCGGAGGAAGGGGCCTCGGCGAAAGGACAACAGCGGACACATAACGTTCCTTATGCATTACGGTCTGTGATATTCGCTATTTTTGACTTCATTAAAACAGCAAATATGAGTAGTTAATAGTTTCAGCCAGAAGGCAAACACTTGTTTATAAATAATGATTAATGTATAATGAGGCGTTGCATGGCGACTGTGGAATTTTCTAAATAATGTAATTCGTCGTCTTTGGGCGGCAATATAAACAGAAAAATACGGATAGATATGCTATCCTCCACTATTTTGTTCGCTGGAGAACAAATGAAGCCTTGAGCGCTAAAGACTTGTACTGTTTTTCTCAAGAAAGACGGACGCAGATTTGTGGCAGTCTGATCTAATTTTTACTAAATGTATAAAAACGTGTTATGTCTAAGTTTGAGTGAAGTGTAAAGAACTGTTATAACTTACCGTGACGACGCACGAGCGACTCAAAGAAGACAATGGCTATATAAAAGAGCGCTCAATGGACATGATACGGACATAAAAATCTACCGTCATTGTAGTACTAAGCTTAAGGTACGATATAGGTTTTAGTTATAATAAATATTTGTTCTGGGAATACTGAATCATATAGCAGTGCTCATTCCTATTATCTCCTCAGTATTGTTTTCATTTTAATTATGCATTTTGCTAATATTACAGACACCAAGATCAGCAGTCTAATGTGCGTGTTACATTGACAAAAAGAAAACTGTTTTATCGTCATCTTGCATCAGCTTTAATATTGAATTTCCCTTTTGTGTGCTGTTACAGTTGTTTTTGCGCCCTTAAGAACTTTCTGGTCCCTTAGGAAATTGTTTTGTCATAACAATAACTTCACAACCGGGTATGATCGTATCTACGATCATGAAGTAATTAGAAAGAGGATAACGCAATTTCTTAATCAATAGCACGCTAGTTGTGACTGCCTCAAGCCACGCGAAACTGCAAGTAAAAACTATTCACATCTCATAATGCAATATTTTATGACAATGGTCAATCCATGATTCTTAAGCGAATTGTGATTGATAAAACAGTAAGCTAAATCTCAATTTCCAACTTTCCATTGAATAACAACATCACTTTTATTTTGTAACAACACAGGTCATGGAGGGAGTAAATTATTGTACGTGTAATAGTCTATGGCATGTTTACATTTTGTGTTTTTGTATCAAGAGTTAATTTGCGTTTTTAATAGTTGCGCTTTTCTTGTTTGTTGTTTTAGTTTTTTTGTCATTGTATGGGGGAGACTATTTTCTTTTTTGACCAGAGAATTCGATAGGGCCAGAATGAATTGTCGGGATTTTTTGAGGATGTTGTAGTAACCTGTAGTGGAAAAGAGGTGGTACAGGCATGTTTCGTCCCTTTTCTTCACAGGGGCGAGTGATGATTTGCCGTAATCGACAAGTTGTTTCAAATAGTAGTACATGCGAAGTTGGACGAAATACGGCGTGGTGGGTCCCGGCTTCAGCTCGTCCATCTGGAGTCCCGGATTCGACTCCCTGACACTGCAACACTGTACTTCCTATTTATTTCATTCCTCAGCGACTTGTATTTCTGTATTCCTGAGCTTCGCGGAACTTTTCTGTACTTCCTCCTTTCATCGATCAATTGAGGTATTTCTTCTGTTACCCATGGTTTCTTCGCACGTACCTTCTTTGTACCTATGTTTTCCTTCCCAACTTCTGTTGTGGCCCTTTTTAGAGATGTCCATTCCTCTTCATCTGTCCTGCCTACTGAGCTATTCATTATTGCTGTATCTATATCGTTAGAGAATTTCAACCGTATATCGTCATTCCTTAGTACTTCCGAATCCCACTTCCTTGCATGTTTAATCTTCCTGACCAATGTCTTAAACTTCAGAATACCCTTCATCTCTACTATATTGTGATCTGAGTCTATGTCTGCTGCTGGGTGCGCCTTAGACACCAGTATCTGATTTCGGAACCTATGTATGACCATGGTGTAATCTAACAGATCTTCCCACATCACCCGCTGTTTTCCAAGTATACCTCCTCCTCTTGTGATTCTTTAACTTGTTACAGAACTCAATTAGTCTTTCTCGTCTCTCATTTTTGTCCCAAGCCCATATTCTCCTGTAACCTGTTTTTTGCTCTTTCTCCTACAACTGCATTCCAGTCTCCCATGACTATTAGATTTTCATATCCCTTTACATACTGTATTAGCCTTTCAATATCCTCATACACATTCTCTATCTCTTCATCTTCAGCTTGCAATGTCGGCATATATACCTGAACTATCGTTGTCTGTGTCGGTTTGCTGTCGATTCTGATAAGAACAGCGCTATGCCTGAACTGTTCACAGTGGCACATCCTCTGCCCTACCTTCCTATTCATAACGAATTCTACTCCCGTTATACCATTTACTGCTGCTGTTGATGTTACCCTGCACTCATCTGACCAGAAATCCTTGTCTTCTTTCCACTTCACTTCACTGACCCCTACTACATCTAGATTGAGCCTTAGCATTACGCTTTTCATATTTTCTAGTTATCCTGCCACATTCAAGCTTCTGGCGTTCCACATCCCGCCTCGTAGAGCGTTATCCTTCCGTTGATTATTCAATCTTCTTCTCATCGTAACCTCCCCCTTGGCAGTCCCCTCCCGGAGATCCGAATGGGGGACTATTCCGGAAGCTTTATCCAATGGAGAGATCATCATGACACTTCTTCAATTACAGCCCACATGTCCTGTGGTTACACTTAACGTGTCTTTAATGTAATGGTTTCCATTGCCTTCTGCATCCTCATGCCGTTGATCATTCCCATTCTTCCGCCTTTAGGAGCAGTTCCCCACCCGTTGGACAAGAGAGTGCCCTGAACCTCTGTCCGCTCTTCCGCCCTCTTCGACAAGCCCGTTGGCACAATGAGGGGTGACTTAATGTGCCGGAGGTCTCCGGCTGCCAATGCTGATTATTAATCAAAATTTAAGCAGCGGCGGGATTCAAACCCGGGACCGAAAAAGTTTTCATTTTGAATCAAAGACACTACCCCAGACCACACGCACTCTCCTAGCATAGCCCTATAGACTATAAAATACTTCAACGTAAAAGTCGTTGAAACCAAATATAGCAGATGGAAGACCATATAACAACGAGGCCAGGATTAATAATCAAGCAGTCGAACACTCTGACGTTATGTCCTGGAAAGGAAAGTGTTGAGAGTGTTTAGACTCCGTATAATTTCAATGTTTTCCCGAATGTTTGAGGTCTGACCATTTACTTCTCTGTGTAGGACTTTGAAATTATTAGTTACACCTGTTATGGAGTGACCAGAATCACGTATGTGGCTACTTAGACTTCGAATTCCTTAGACTTTGATGTTCTCGGAACTCAATACCAAACCCTCTGCCAGTCTGCCCTGCAGACCTAGCAGGACAACTCTCGCAGCTGATGCACACTAACCGAATTTAAAAAAAAAAAAAAAAAAAAAAAAAAAAAAAAAAAAAAAAAAGAAAACCCACCATCACTGAGTAAATAAACTGTAAATACCTCGTAATGGATTTAAATTGCAAATAAATGAGAACTGCTCAAGTTGAACTAACACGAAACATTCACAATAATAGTCACTTCGATAAATGCAATCTCCCAATCACAAGTCACAATTTATAACTGTAGTTCAAGTCCAGGATCAACAACTAAGCAGTTCTTCATATCAATATGTGCATAGTGCCAAACGGGTCCCCTAAGTACCACGTTGTTGTTGTTGTTGTGGTCTTCAGTCCTGAGACTGGTTTGATGCAGCTCTCCATGCTACTCTATCCTGTGCGAGCCTCTTCATTTCCCAGTACCTACTGCAGCCTACATCCTTCTGAATCTGCTTAGTGTATTCATCTCTTGGTCTCCCTCTACGATTTTTACCCTCCACGCTGAACTCCAAGACTAAATTGGTGATCCCTTGATGCCTCAGAACATGTCCTACCAACCGATCCCTTCTTCTAGTCAAGTTGTGCTACAAACTCCTCTTCTCCCCAATTCTATTCGATAGTTATTATCATTAGTTATGTGATCCACCCATCTAATCTCCAGCATTCTTCTGTAGCACCACAACTCGAAAGCTTCTATTCTCTTCTTGTCCAAACTATTTATCGTCCATGTTTCACTTCCATACATGGCTACACTCCATACACATACTTTCAGAAACGACTTCCTGACAGTTAAATGTATACTAGATGTTAACAAATTTCACTTCTTCAGAAACGCTTTCCTTGCAATTGCCAGTCTACATTTTATATCCTTTCTCCTTCGACCATCATCAGTTATTTTGCTCCCCAAACAGCAAAACTCCTTTACTACTTTAAGTGTCTCATTTCCTAATCTAATTCCCTCAGCATCACCCGACTTAATTCGACTACATTCCATTATCCTCGTTTTGCTTTTGTTGATATTCATCTTATACCGTACTTTCAAGACACTGTCCATTTCCTTCAATTGCTCTTCCAAGTACTTTGGTCTCTCTGACAGAATTGCAATGTCATCGGCGAACCTCAAAGTTTTTATTTCTTCTCCATGGATTTTAATACCTACTCCAAACTTCTCTTTTGTTTCCTTTATTGATCGCTCAATATACAAATTGAATAGCATCGGGGAGAGGCTACAAATCTGTCCCACTCCCTTCCCAACCACTGCTTCCCTTTCATGTCTCTCGACTCTTATAACTGCCATCTGGTTTCTGTACAAATTGTAAATAGCCCTGTGTTTTACCCCTGCCACCTTCAGAATTTGAAAGAGAGTATTCCAATCAACATTGCCAAAAGCTTTCTCTAAGTCTGCAAATGCTAGAAACGTAGGTTTGTCTTTCCTCAATCTTTCTTCTAAGATAAGTCGTAGGGTCAGTATTGCCTCATGTGCTCCAACACTTCTACGGAATCCAAACTGGTCTTCCCTGAGGTCGGCTTCTACCAGTTTTTCCATTCGTCTGTAAAGAATTCGCGTTAGTATTTTGCAGCCGTGACTTATTAAACTGATAGTTCGGTAATTTTCACATCTGTCAACACCTGCTTTCTTTGGGATTGGAATTATTATATTCTTGTTGAAGTCTGAGGGAATTTCGGCTGTCTCATACATCTTGCTCACCAGATGGTAGAGTTTTGTCACGACTGGCTCTCCCAAGGCTGTCAGTAGTTCTAATGGAATGTTGTCTACTACCGGGGCCTTGTTCCGACTCAGGTCTTTCAGTGCTCTGTCAAACTCTTCACGCAATATCGTATCTCCCATTTCATCTTCATCTACATCCTCTTCCGTTTCCATAATATTGTTCTCAAGAACATCGCCCCTGTATAGACTCTCTATATACTTCTTCCACCTTTCTGCTTTCCCTTCTTTGCGTAGAACTGGGTTTCCATCTCAGCTCTTGATATGCTTGCAAGTGGTTCTCTTTTCTCCAAAGGTCTCTTTAATTTTTCTGTAGGCAGTATCTATCTTACCCCTAGCCTCTACATCCTTACATTTGTCCTCTAGCCATCACTGCTTAGCCATTTTGCACTTCCTGTCGATCTCATATTTGAGACGTTTGTATTCTTTTTTGCCTGCTTCACTTACTGCATTTTTATATTTTCTCCTTTCATCAATTAAATTCAGTATCTCTTCTGTTACGCAAGGATTTCTACTAGCCCTCGTCTTTTTACCTACTTGATCCTCTGCTGCCTTCACTATTTCATTCCTCAAAGCTACTCATTCTTCTTCTACTGTATTTCTTTCCCCGATTCGTGTCAATTGTTCCCTTATGTTCTCCCTGAAACTCTGTACAACCTCTGGTTTAGTCAGTTTATCCAGGTCCCATCTCCTTAAATTCCCACCTTTTTGCAGTTTCTTCAGTTTTAATCTACAGTTCATAACCAACAGATTGTGGTCAGGGTCCACATCTGCCCCTGGTAATGTCTAAGTACCACAGAGTCACGTAAATAATTCAGGGCCGGCCGGAGTGGCCAAGCGGTTAAAGGCGCTACAGTCTGGAACCGCACGACCGCTACGGTTGCAGGTTCGAATCCTGCCTCGGACATGGATGTGTGTGATGTCCTTAGGTTAGTTAGGTTTAAGTAGTTCTAAGTTCTAGGGGACTTATGACCGCAGCAGTTGAGTCCCATAGTGCTCAGAGCCATTTGAACCATTTGAACCAAATAATTCAGGGTTAATATCAGCTAAGTGTGGCTAGGCGCTATATAGCCTCCAGTAGAGCGGCTCGTAACGAGCAAAACAGAAATTGACAATTTTTTTCTTTTTTCGGTTGAAAATATGAAACCAGCGTCGACGGGGAACCCCGATACGCTATCCACCCGGCCTCGTGCTCTTCGCTGCTGGTCGCCGGTTGGAAGACAGACCGCAGTGCCCCACGGTACGTGTGCTGCAGGCTGCAGCATATTTCCCGTGGTTGCACCCTCAGCTGTCCCTCTGTCAAACAAAGAGCAGCTCGCGAGTTGGCTTACGAAATAAGTTACCGCTGTCACAACAGTCGACCCCTTACCACTTCTGCACATCAGGCACTCCGCAAGTTATCTGACTGTACGTGGTGCGAATTGCTTTTATACTAGTGCCCTTTTAACCTTTTACTGTTCCATTAGGGAACTAAATGCGGGAACAGCCACATCTTCACGCTGTGTTCATGTAGCTATAGCTGATTGAGGACGCAATACGTTGTCTGACTGTTGTTGGAATGTACGATATCGGAATTTTAACAGTAAAAATTCTCGTATTGCCTCTCTTGTAGCGTCTGCCAAAGGAGGCTGACGAGGACGTTGGAGGTGCTCTGGCGCTTACTGAACCAACCCGTCGCGAAACGTGGTGCTGCGGTTCTTCGCATCTTCCCCAACCCTTCTGTTAATCCTACATGGTTAACTGTTGAGCAATACTCAAAAGAGGACTGAACGAGAGTTTTTGAATTGCTTTCATATAGAATTTACTTGGAATTCCTCATGAATCACATTGTGGAAACTGTCCATCTACGTCTAGTTCTTCTGGACGCTTATTCCTGGGCATTTTATGGTCGTTACAATACAGTATTGATCCCCAACGGTATATTCGGACAGCAACAGATGCTTCCGCCGCTTGACGGGCGGTACGCTATATCTGTTTATCTTCACGGCCTGCGCTCTTCCTATCTTTCGCTTCCGTTGCCTGTTTTTCCGATTTCCTGCGATGTCCAGCAGGCCATAAGTATTACCAACAGTAGCTGTCATAGCAGTGGGCAACAATCTACTGGGTCATCTTTAGAAGATAAAATTTATTTCACGCAAAGTGGCGAACATCTGGAAATGGATATAATTTTTCACAATGTGACAGACAGTCAAGAAATGTGTCTTGTAAACTGCTGAAGCAAATGCTCAAAAGGTTGACTGAAGAAACGCAAAAGCGTATATACACTCACAACAGAAAACGAAACTTGGACTTATTGTACGACAGGCAAACTGAGTAACAATAGATTGTGTGGGTAACACAAGGTTAACGGAAACCAACAAAACACAAATCTCTTTACGACGCTTCTGGTGGAGAGTATCTGCATAACCACTGTTACTCCCCTTAACGCTCGACGTGTAATCGAAGAAGGTTCTATCTGATATGAAGACACTAATATTTGTGACCCCTTAGTTTATATTACTTGTTCATGTATCGCCTAGGGCATCATCAACATTCACAGTTCAGCATAGAAATCGGCTACTGTTAATGATTCATTCGTTTCCGAAACTCTGTATTTTCCAAAGTACTGCTTGTACAGATATGACTGATTCATGCATAGAAGCACAAATTCACTAAGTTTGCATATTTCACCCTACGAAAGTCCTACGACAGCCCAGCTGGACATACGACTCACGTGCAAGCAGTAGTTAATTTCGTTCGATACCCTGTGTAGCAGCATTCCGTCAACGATCAAGACAGCAGCACTGATGCGTTCCAGTTTTGTAGGCAGACGGGCTACGTAAACAGAGCCGTTAACGTGGCCCCAAAAGAACAACGAGGCGTTAGGTCAGGCGAACTGCGGAAGGTGGCAGGGAGGCGGGGGAACAGGGCACGTCGCCCTCACCACTATGCCCACTTCAGTGATGACGAAATTCGTCGCTTGGGTAGCGGCGGACATCGGTGCTCCCATTACGGGGCCTCTTCGCGGAAGATGACTTTCTTGAAATTAACAGTAACCACAATTGCAACACATTAACGTAAGGGGTACTCGTCACAGTCTTCTCACAGAAAAAATAAACGGCTCCTACACGTTCGTTTGTGACATTGAATAGAAAACATAAACCCGGAGTGAATCTCGTTCACGCGCCACAAGTTTCATGAGTGTTCACAGCGCCCCACACTGTGTCACACCGTGGCAGTCAACCAGTGCAGATAGATGGAACGTTGCTTTGCCGCCGAACTGCAGCCTGGAGGAGAAATATTAGTCCTCAAGTGTTTTCTGCACTGTTGTGGAAAATTAAAGGTAGACGTCCTGACCTTCCCTGTTTAACTGTGGCAAGAGCTGCTGACGATACGGTTTGAAATGTAATCGCCGTCCCAAAATATTCCACACAGTTCGCTGTGGTATTCCAATGTCATGGTTTGCGCGAACCTTTGACTTTTTCGCACTGCTTACAAAACTTCGGTTCACCCTCTCCACGGTTGCGTCTGGCACACTTGCCCGAAGATAGGATTCTAAACTGTCGGTACAAATGCACAATGCTTTGTTGTCATGACGATTATTTTCCACAACTCCATCTGAATGGTACTTCTGCTGTTTTAACAGATATGCATCTCGCGTATTCCAACACACAAAAAGTCTTTGCAGGTTCGCCACCATGTCAAGGTACTGCGCTCGTACTGCCAACTGTTGAACTCAATGCAAACTCGGTGAGGTAGCAATTGTATTCACCATTCAGTCATGTTCGTAGACCCTTCGCACACGGAGCGACTCAAATGGAACACGTTGCCTAAGCGAGTTGGTTACCATTCCAGTCCGAATCACTTCCAGTGTAGCCAGTAAATCGCGTGTCAACCTGTTGCCTGTGACTCGACGCCCGCGTTGCGTAGTGTACTTGTGCACAGCTCTGTATTGGTCTAATATGGAATGAACTAACGGGTCACGAACATTAGATCTGTAAAAGACATGGAAAACATACCACTTTATGCAACAGCGAGCTTTCACGCTACTGCAGGAGGGATTTGGCGGAGAAAGTGTACTGTGGAATGGTGATAAGTGGTGATAAATGTACGCAGTGTACTATTGCTTAAAATACGTCAGTGGAAGCAAATGCCCAAGAGAATGTAAACCATATCGGGAGTGTTCTTTTTTTTACTAGGAGTGCTTGTGTCGTTTTGTGAAACTGCGTTATGTGCAAAAGAATATTGAAAACTGCGGGTAAACGTCAAATAGCCAGAAATCTCCGGTGTGCGCAAACACATTGGTGTTCACGTACAAATAATTTAAGAAGCACTAACCACAGTTCAATACAAAAGTAATCTAAAAAAATTATTTTGTGTTCATTTTCATAATTTAGGTTAGGTCTAAATGAAATGGAGAATCAACTAGAGCAGTTCCGCTGCCGCACGTTGTGTCGCAAAGTGATTTGCTACCGGTAGCAAATTTCTGAATACAGTTATCGATGAATTAGCACAGACTCTAATGTTTTGAGCTGCAAGATAGTTAGCGGTTTCATGATGTTCTTGCGTGTGGCCCTTCTCGTTGAGTACATAGCTTAATTGTGCAGAACGCTAACGGCTAGCATTCGCTGTGGCGACATCCCTGCAACACTTTGGGCCGTTTAAAACTTCACACTTCTCTGACACCCTTCAATGGTTTTTTCTTCCTCTGCTTAGCAAGTAGTTCAAAATAGTTTCACGTTGTGTAGACATGTTTTAGAGAATAGTTTCGTTTAGAAATTGTCGGTTTCAGCTCTTTTGATGGTAGAAACGGCCAGCAGATGGAGAAATCGGCCGTGGTGGAGGACGCATTGTATGAGACCGACCACATAGTAAATTTCGCCAACACGAAGGTTCTTGCTTTAAGAGAAAAGCTATCACACACATTTATTTAGAGAAGCTATAGAAATGCACAAACATGAGAATAGGTTCGACAAGACAACGGTTGCTCGATTCTCGTGCTGCAGCAAACGGCCGTTGAAGGTAGCAAGGGGACAATCGCACCGGAAATACCCGCGGAAAAGCCCTCAGATTTTGGGTCGCCAGGTGCACATAATGTGCGGCCGCGAGCTCGACTCCAGTCCACAGGAGCAACGCAGGGCGAAGCTTTGACAACGCCGGTCACCCGTGCAGGCGGAAGGTCTCGAAAATCGTCGAAAAATCGTTGGCCGAAAAACCCGAGATAGAAGTCAACAGGCAGTTTGTCAACAAATAGCCAGGAAAGCATTAATAATTTGGAATGCAAAGAAATCTTCCACTTTACAATAACACATGACGGACGAAGCCAGGGGGGGGGGGGGCAAAAAGCAGATTAGTAGATGTAAATAGGGTGTTCCTCGGGGAACACAAGTCCGCTAGTATCAAACATCGGCAGTAACTCCAGGAAGAAGTTTCTGAGAATGTACATGCGGAGCGCAGCATTGCATAGTAGCGAAACATGGTCTCTGGCAAAACCGAAAAAGAAGAGAATGGAAGCATCTGATATGTGATGCTACAGAAAGCTGTTAAAAACTAGGACTGCTAAGATAGCAATAAAGGGGTTTTACGCACAATCCGCGGAGAATGGTACATGTGCAAAACACCAACAAAGAGAGGGAACTGCAGAGGGTAAAATCTGTGACTTTGGGTGCATCGAACAAATAAGTGAGGACGTAGCGTCCAAGTGCTACTATTTTACGAAGAGGTTTACACAGCAGCAGACTTCTTGGTGTGTCGCATCGAAATAGTCATACGACTGTGTAGCTATAAGAGTGTGCTTTCTTCGACTTTTTTTATATTGCAAAATCTTTGGAGGTCGACCCTGATGACAGGAATGTGAAATACGACGCGCTCATTACAATCTGTGTGGCGACAGTGCATCGGGATTTTATGCAGAATCATGGTTTGGCACTACGTGCTGGCGTGTAATCAGAGACACGATAGCAGGACCCCGGAGGGCGCTGGTCGAGTTGCTGAGTTGGGGCTCCAGTGTTTGTTGTCGCCTCGTGACGGCCAGAGGCCAGGGCCGGCGCAGATAGCGGCAGGCGGCAGGCGGCAGGCGGGCCGGCACGAAGTGCACACTCACGGCGGGCCGACACTTCCGCGGCCCCGCCCACTGCACACACGTCGCGCCAGGCGCTGCTCGCACGTCGCCGCCGTGTCGCAACTGCGACGCGCTGCGAGAGATGGTGACCGAGTCACCCTGTCTGTTACACCATTCCATTTTGTTCAGCCTCTTGACGAAAATCTGAGATCTTTGCTACTAGTTGTTTTGTCATATCTCAAAATATTCGCCGTTAAAATCTATATAAAGCCCAATTAACTAAACCTGCTGCAAAACTGCAGATCTTGAAAGGTGGCTACACTGAGCCACAGTGCCAGAGATCGCGCCAGAGAGTTTTGTTCCGCCGCCTACACTGGCAGTGATTATTGAGAAGTAGCGGCAGGCAGTTCTTGTCGAGAAGCGATGGTAGGCGGTTCATGTTCAGATGTAGTGGAGACTGCTTGTCGTGTAGTGGAGAGTTGTTGAGATGTGGTAGTAGTGCGTGTTTGTTCCATGTTTCATGCAGCTGTTTGATGGGAGAGATAGCAAATTTTGTTCTAATGGAGAGATTGTAATGATCAGAGTGCTTTTCGTCAATATATATGAAGGTAAAAAAAAGAAAAATAAATTCGTGCATGGGGGCTTATTTTAAAAAAAATAATATGAATGCAATGCAAATACTTTTTAATTTTCTGTCGCTGTATGTCCAATTACGCAGTCTCGTAAACGGCTGGCCCTGACTAGTAATTGTACGCAATCTGACTGCATGGAACAACAACAAAGAATGAAATGAAAATTTTCTGTTAACACAATTAATTAATTAAGTCCCCAGCAACTATAAAACCTACGAAGCCAACAAAGCACAAGTGTGACTGTTCTGTATGTGGGAGTGTGACTCAACGTACACATCTGGCACGGTTCTTCTCCAATAAGACCAGAAATTTCAAGTACCATTTATTGAAGTAATTAAAAAAAATTAGAAATGCTATAATTGCGCAAGAAAATCAGAATTACACTCTAATACAAGAACACAAGCCAGATGCTTTGTTGACTGAACCTGTAATGATGCATTATTTGAGACACACAAATAATAAAAAAAAAACAGGGAATTTGTTACCTTCATATATATTGACGAAAAGCACTCTGATCATTACAATCTCTCCATTAGAACAAAATTTGCTATCTCTCCCATCAAACAGCTGCATGAAACATGGAACAAACACGCACTACTACCACATCTCAACAACTCTCCACTACACGACAAGCAGTCTCCACTACATCTGAACATGAACCGCCTACCATCGCTTCTCGACAAGAACTGCATGCCGCTACTTCTCAATAATCACTGCCAGTGGAGGCGGCGGAACAAAACTCTCTGGCGCGATCTCTGGCACTGTGGCTCAGTGTAGCCACCTTTCAAGCTATAACAACCTTCTTCAGCATCTGGCTGGTACATCATGGGGAGATGGCGCCAACACAATGAGAACATCTGCTCTAACACTCGCCTATTCCTCAGCAGGGTCCTGCTCTGCAGTATGGCCTAATAGCTGCCATATTCACCTTGTGAACACTCAACTTCATCATACTATGGGTATCGCATCTGCAACATTACTTGTTACTCCAGTCCAATGGCTGCCAGTGTTGTGTAACACGCCACCTCCTCACATCAGAAGACAAAAACATCTGGGTCATCAGTGGTCAAGAATACTGAATAACTCCTCACTCCCAATTCACGAAGATATGAGACAGCTAGAATTATCCAGGTTGAAGTCCTGTAAACCGGCCATGGAATTGTTAAGCAACCTTTTCGACCACAGAGACAGCTGGCGGAAAGAAAGGATATCTTCTGCTCCAAAGGGCATCTTGAAAGTGGAAGATCCAACAGTAAGGCTCAATGATTTCAGCTTGCCAAGATACACTTGGAGCAGGCTTAACCATTTCAGATGTGGTGTGGGAAGAAGTGCTTCGATTCTTCATAAATGGGGTTGGGTGGACACCCCATCCTGTGACTGTGCTGACGTTCCACAAACAATCAGGCATATTGCACTGGACTACCCCCTCTGTGCCTTCCCTGGAAATCTAATGGATTCGAACCTGGTTACTTCCAAAGTGGTGGATTGGATCAATGGCTTAGATATAAAGATCTAAATTGTATTTTAATGTGTCTGTGGTACTGAATTTTATGAGTTATTGTCATTGTTATGTATCATACACTAAATAAAAATAAAACCTCTTTCTTTATTCTTACTTTCCAGTGAATCATCTAGATTTCTTTGCCTCAATGCTGAAAAAACATCATTAACGGTTTCCTTATCAGATGTTCCCACTAATTACCTTTGCTTGACTATCTTTTATTTAAATTCTTCTCAGAATATAATGCTCCTGAAGGGTACACAATATCTCCAATCAACACCATCAAATTTTTACCTATGACATGTACATTAATGTGTTTTTAGTTAACAGATTCATTAGTCAATCTTTCACTTTATCTTCATCAACTCTCATTAGTGATGTACCAATACATTGGAAGGTACTGGCAGGTTATAATCCGAAACTGTGTCTTCACTATGGTTGATATTCTTTAATATTCTTTCATTTATATTTATTTTTCTGACAACACCCTTCTTCATTTTTTTAACAATGCTCTGAGCCTGAGCTATCTTTTTTGTATCTTTAACCTCTTCATCATATTTACTCAATAGATCTAGCATTTCTGATTCACTTAGTGTATAGTCACATTGAGGAATGTCAATTGTTTAATTTATGGTATTTCTCCAAATTCTTCTTTATGATTATGAGCATATGGTACAACCTGTTTTTCAGTTTCTCTATTTTTATCTACAGCTATCAGCAGAAGCAATAGCATAGCAGTCAAAGACTCCATCTTACATCTACATCTACATCTACATCCATACTCCGCAAGCCACCTGACGGTGTGTGGCGGAGGGTACCTTCAGTACCTCTATCGGTTCTCCCTTCTATTCCAGTCTCGTATTGTTCGTGGAAAGAAGGATTGTCGGTATGCCTCTGTGTGGGCTCTAATCTCTCTGATTTTATCCTCATGGTCTCTTCGCGAGATATACGTAGGAGGGAGCAATATACTGCTTGACTCTTCGGTGAAGGTATGTTCTCGAAACTTTGACAAAAGCCCGTACCGAGCTACTGAGCGTCTCTCCTGCAGAGTCTTCCACTGGAGTTTATCTATCATCTCCGTAACGCTTTCGCGATTACTAAATGATCCTGTAACGAAGCGCGCTGCTCTCCGTTGGATCTTCTCTATGTCTTGTATCAACCCTATCTGGTACGGATCCTACACTGCTGAGCAGTATTATAAGCAGTGGGCGAACAAGCGTACTGTAACCTACTTCCTTTGTTTTCGGATTGCATTTCCTTAGGATTCTTCCAATGAATCTCAGTCTGGCATCTGCTTTACCGACAATCAACATTATATGATCATTCCATTTTAAATCACTCCTAATGCGTACTCCCAGATAATTTATGGTATTAACTGCTTCCAGTTGCTGACCTGCTATTTTGTAGCTAAATGATAAAGGATCTATCTTTCTGTGTATTCGCAGCACATTACACTTGTCTACATTGAGATTCAGTTGCCATTCCCTGCACCATGCGTCAATTCGCTGCAGATCCTCCTGCATTTCAGTACAACTTTCCATTGTTACAACCTCTCGATACACCACAACATCATCTGCAAAAAGCCTCAGTGAACTTCCGATGTCATCCACCAGGTCATTTATGTATATTGTGAATAGCAACGGTCCTATGACACTCCCCTGCGGCACACCTGAAATCACTCTTACTTCGGAAGACTTCTCTCCATTGAGAATAACATGCTGCGTCCTGTTATCTAGGAACTCCTCAATCCAATCACACAATTGGTCTGATAGTCCATATGCTCTTACTTTGTTCAATAAACGACTGTGGGGAACTGTATCGAACGCCTTGCGGAAGTCACGAAACACGGCATCTACCTGTGAACCCGTGTCTATGGCCCTCTGAGTCTCGTGGACGAATAGCGCGAGCTGGGTTTCACATGATCGTCTTTTTCGAAACCCATGCTGATTCCTACAGAGTAGATTTCTAGTCTCCAGAAAAGTCATTATACTCGAACACAATACGTGTTCCAAAATTCTACAACTGATCGACGTTAGATCTTATAGCATTATCCTTCAGGCCCTTCTTTAACTTTTCAATTGGATATTCTTTTTTATCTTCTTTTTTATATTTTTCATAATCTGCTCCTGATTTTTCCTAAACTTCAAACCTTCTGCAATACTTCAATTTCTTTCTAGTCTTCTTAGCTTTTGAACAAGCTTGTGGCACTGATTCAGTAGTATGACTTCATCATTGTTGTTAGTAAATGAAGTAATCTTGCAGTTACTATTACATTCCACAGATCTGCACATTTTTTAAAATTATTGGTATTTTGTCTCATCTAAACATCTTGAATAAACATGCAAGGGCTCCACGTTATTCCAATTTAACCATATTAGAGCTAGAATATAATTGTCAAATATTAATGCTACTTTTCCACAACAACTTAGACCTATGTAGCACATCGAATAGTATTAGATTAAAGCTTACTGTGTTTATTTTTTGATTTCTTTCTCTGGACTTCTTTTTTTCATTCCCAGTCTGTTTTCATTTTATTAAATAAGACTTTATTAATATTAAGTGACTCACCTATTTCAAATCAGTGGTATGTCATCTGTTCTCAAAAACAGATTGACTGTACCTATACAAGAAAGTTTGAATAATGTTACTCTAATTGGATTTTATATAAAATTTCTAAATCCAACTGTCACACAGTAAATAATGAGTTATATTGTGCTGGAGAAATAATATAAATTGCTTTCAGCCATTATAGTTTGGAAAGCATGGAAAAACTCATTCTTTCAGAAAAGGCAAATATTCACATTAAAGGAGATGAAATTTTAAATAGATTTTTTATTGAGAGTGATGATAAATTACATGTGAATATAAAATATAGTATTGGAATTGTGCTTGGATTAGGTAACCAAATTATTGAAGCTGATAAAAAATTGTTATGAATGCTGTTCCTAAATTTATTCCATTCATAATAACCAATATAAGTTTTAATATAGCTTATGGAATGTTTGTGAAGTATACTGATTATTTTCGTCCAGAAACTAATGTTATTGTTTCATGAAAAATGATAATCTGATTGATTTCAATGGTGCTACTGTAACAGTTATTTACGAAATTTTTATGTTTATTAAATAACAAATAAAACAGAGAGCAATCAGTTCTACTCATTCCCTGTGAATGAGAAATTTAAAAAAAAAATCTAAATATTCCTAACAAAGATACAGAAATTAAAATAGATGTAATAGATGTATGGTTTCATCCTAATCATGCTAAGTTGTACATTAGCTTCAGTATTATTAAAGCTGATGGTACAGATTATCCAACTTATGATGGTAAACGTAATAAAAGTTTACTGATAATTATGTGGCAAGGCTATGTGATTTTATAAATGGAAAGAAATGAAATAAAGTTATGTCTGCAATAGAGCATCCTTTTATTTCATCATCAATTTTGTTGTATTTGACCATCTCTTAATGATAAAATAATATGGAAGGACATATAGCTAATAATGGTAAAGTAAAGAGTAAGAAAAGTGAGGTGCTTTATCCATTCTGAATATGCTTGATGATTTCTTTAGGGACTATAAAGAAATGTTATGGCAAGGGGAAATTGCTATAATTTGTATTTGGAATTTCACACTAGAGATGCTCTTCTTAGATTGCCTTACTACAATAATGCTGGAGTTGAAGTAACAGATACACTCCCAAAAAAAGATAGAATTGTGGTAGAATGTATGGAAATTCGTGTAACTATTGTTAAATATGAGCCTAATTGTGAGCTTGAACAATGAGGAAATATAATGAAAAATCGTAAAATTCCAATATATTGCTATGAACTACATGCAGTTAGGTAGCAGGATTATGTGCAAGAATAATTCTTTCAATCTAGATATCACGAATTACTATAATTTAATAGCGTTCAATACGCCTTATTTTATTTTTGTTGTGTTTCAAACTACTTGAAAAAATAATCAGTTCATTGATTCATTGTTATATGATCATATTAAACTGTAGAATATTCCCTCAACAAATGTGGGACTTGGATCCACCAAATAGTTTTCTGAAGGCATATGATGCATTTCATTGTTTTAGATGAGTTACATAGTTGGAGTGCAATTTAGATGCAACTCTATTTAATTTAGTAATGAACTACCATATCTATGTGATTAACATGACAGAAATTCTGCAGTATTTCTCGCCCATGAAGCAGCAGGAGAAGTCATCACGACAGTAACAAAATCGAAGTCCAACTTCGAGCATTTAACGCTAGGAATGCCGGACGTTGTGACGTGGTGGAGTCATTTATGCTTAAACAACTCCTACCTGACGCCCTACTATCTATCATGGAGATTTTCAGGTATATACTAAGTAGTGTCAAATACCCCACTGCCTGGAAATATGCAGAGGTAGGTGCCATTTCAAAACATGGAAAAGATGCATGATTCCCTCAAAACCATAAGCTTATCTCCTATCCTGTCTAAGGTTTTTGAGTGTATTTATATACGTAGGCTTATGGAGCATGTAGACAGAGAGGGATTGATTGCTCCAGAGAAGTTTGGTTTTCAGTGTGCCACAATGCCAGCCATTGCGATTTGTGGATGATGTGATGGGTGCCGTGTAGCGTCAGGAGTACTTAGGGGCGGCTCTGTTGGACGTCTCCAACGCTTCTGACTGCGTTTGGCGTGAGGGACTCTTCTACAGACTTTTTGTACTCGGGATTCCGACGGTGTATGTCAGACTCAGTGCATCTTACCTCCGTGACAGGACCTCCAAGGTCTGTGCAAAAATGGCTTCTGGACAGCTGGGCCAATAAAAGTGGGAGTGGCGCAGAGGTCTGTCCTGGTCCCTGATGTACTCCCTATATAACGCTAACATCCCAAACACGGAGAAGGTATAGTTAACACTCTATGATAACAATACGTTTACTCCATGAGAATGAGAGGCCCCAGCCCATGGTCTCGCACTGCAGAGTACCTCGAGGTAACCTTCGATAGGCACCTCATGTGAAAAACACATATCCACGCCGTTTGGGGTAAAGCATATGCCCATCTGAAGGTACTTTACTCCTTGGCTAAATCCAGAGTCGACGCTTCCACCACATTGTGGCGTTATGCTTTATCTAGCACTGATCCGACCAGTCCTAGAATACGTGGCTGATTTCAAGTCTGTGAAACCAGTATCACAGGTGAAGAATGTTGAGGTGGCCTGGCCTACTGTAGCAGTGACGGTAGATAAATAAAAATTTGTCAACAAGCTCACAAACAGAGTGGAAATACACAAACGTTAGGCATACATACGACCACACTTTAAGGAAAAGCAGAAACACTTTCCTGAAAACTTAAGCTGCATAAAGGGGACAGTGAGGACTGTCTTTTAGGATAAGAGCAGTTGGTTGGTGCGGCATCACAGTGATTCCCCAGTCAACCGCTTGCACTGCGCTGCCAAGCGGTTTCCAGTGACTCAACGCCCATATTGCCAAGCGATCCGAGTTATGTCTTGTCCACAGTTAGCTCTGCATTGGTTTAGTTTGATGATGAACGAGCAGATTGTGAACATTAGCTTCGTATGGAAAGTCGAAAAACATGCCATTTTATACAACTACAGTCCCCAAGTTACTGCTGGAGAGATTTGCTAGAGAAGGCGTATTGTGATGTGAGAAAAAGATTTTATATTACATGTGTGTGAGCCATGTGTGGCTCGTGTTCATGCTGTTTATTCTTTGGCATTTTGTCACATCGAGTGGCATCTTGTTTCTTCCTTACTGGCGTAACGAAGTTGCTGGCTTGCCTCGTTGAGTGACAACAGCAGCACTTATCGATACTAGTACTGTTGCATTATCTTTGGTGTGACTGTTAGTATTTCCGGTTGGTGGTTGTGTGTGTGGTGGTCTGTCGGTTGGTGCGGGCCTATTTTACCGCCAAACTTCAAACTTCCCAACACTTTTTCTTCAGGTTAGGTTAGTGGACATAGCACAATTGGCCTATTTTCCCACCAAAAGCCGCCATCTTCGATGATGTCACGCGATGTTGCCAAGTCTACATGCCGCCATCTTGGATGACGTCATCGCCGCCATCTTGAATAAATTTGGCAACAATGCAACGTGTGCTGGTACATAGGTTGTCGCCCTACTTTCGCCAATTCCAACACATCATACTTTGCTGCTAGCCTGAATGGCCCAGGGAGTAACAACCCGCAAATGATCAAAGAGATGTCGCAATAGTTGAGGTTTCATAACAGATTAACTGATCACTCAACTCCATCGTCCAGGTTCGGTGGGCAACGAACTCCGTCGCTCTCGCAGCTAGTGCCTCACGATCCGACAGTGTGTGCACGCCACCAGTACTCTGCGAGGCGTGCAATTACATAGAGATACAGAAAACAGAGCAAGCGCTCTCCGAATGTGGAGGTGACTGGATACGCCTTGGTTACATTTAGAGACAATTTTAGAACACAGAACGATAACTTATGTCGTGGTCGCATGGATGGATCTGGCATAAAATCGAAAGAAATGCGAAAACTGATTAGCGCATAGATATAAACTAACCTAATATACACCGAAATGCGGTGAAAATGAGAACGTACTTGCTTATCTTCTGGTTCGCAGGGGGGAATTTGTACATGGCGTCAAGTATGCGGCAACAAGAGGAATGCAGGAAAACGATGACGTCGAAGCGAGCCAAATGAGGAAGGGAGTCAATTTTTTCTCGTTGAGTTCGTATTATACACTCCTGGAAATTGAAATAAGAACACCGTGAATTCATTGTCCCAGGAAGGGGAAACTTTATTGACACATTCCTGGGGTCAGATACATCTCATGATCACACTGACAGAACCACAAGCACATAGACACAGGCAACAGAGCATGCACAATGTCGGCACTAGTACAGTGTATATCCACCTTTCGCAGCAATGCAGGCTGCTATTCTCCCATGGAGACGATCGTAGAGATGCTGGATGTAGTCCTGTGGAACGGCTTGCCATGCCATTTCCACCTGGCGCCTCAGGTGGACCAGCGTTCGTGCTGGACGTGCAGACCGCGTGAGACGACGCTTCATCCAGTCCCAAACATGCTCAATGGGGGACAGATCCGGAGATCTTGCTGGCCTGGGTAGTTGACTTACACCTTCTAGAGCACGTTGGGTGGCACGGGATACATGCGGACGTGCATTGTCTTGTTGGAACAGCAAGTTCCCTTGCCGGTCTAGGAATGGTAGAACGATGGGTTTGATGACGGTTTGGATGTACCGTGCACTATTCCAGTGTCCCCTCGACGATCACCAGTGGTGTACGGCCAGTGTAGGAGATCGCTCCCCACACCATGATGCCGGGTGTTGGCCCTGTGTGCCTCGGTCGTATGCAGTCCTGATTGTGGCGCTCACCTGCACGGCGCCAAACACGCATACGACCATCATTGGCACCAAGGCAGAAGCGACTCTCATCGCTGAAGACGACACGTCTCCATTCGTCCCTCCATTCACGCCTGTCGCGACACCACTGGAGGCGGGCTGCACGATGTTGGGGCGTGAGCGGAAGACGGCCTAACGGTGTGTGGGACCGTAGCCCAGCTTCATGGAGACGGTTGCGAATGGTCCTCGCCGATACCCCAGGAGCAACAGTGTCCCTAATTTGCTGGGAAGTGGCGGTGCGGTCCCCTACGGCACTGCGTAGGATCCTACGGTCTTGGCGTGCATCCGTGCGTCGCTGCGGTCCGGTCCCAGGTCGACGGGCACGTGCACCTTCCGCCGACCACTGGCGACAACATCGATGTACTGTGGAGACCTCACGCCCCACGTGTTGAGCAATTCGGCGGTACGTCCACCCGGCCTCCCGCATGCCCACTATACGCCCTCGCTCAAAGTCCGTCAACTGCACATACGGTTCACGTCCACGCTGTCGCGGCATGCTACCAGTGTTAAAGAGTGCGATGGAGCTCCGTATGCCACGGCAAACTGGCTGACACTGACGGCGGCGGTGCACAAATGCTGCGCAGCTAGCGCCATTCGACGGCCAACACCGCGGTTCCTGGTGTGTCCGCTGTGCCGTGCGTGTGATCATTGCTTGTACAGACCTCTCGCAGTGTCCGGAGCAAGTATGGTGGGTCTGACACACCGGTGTCAATGTGTTCTTTTTTCCATTTCCAGGAGTGTAGTATATGTCTACTGAGGTGGCAGTGATACACGCGAGTTGAATACTGTATTTGATGCTTTTGAGGAGGACAGAGAATCATTCACGTCTAAACTTACTCACCTCTGTGTTAAAGGATAACAGAGTGTACGGGGTGATCGATTGAGACAGAACTGCAACTAGGTACGATTCAAACGTTGACTCATTTATTCTAGAGAAGGACAAGTTGCTGAAGGTAGATTTTTTTTGTTGAATATTCTATTTGGATGCTTTAATCACGTGATATAGCCAGCGTTCTAGTCATATGCGGCTAAGTGTTCGGTATGTGGTTTAAAGTGCTGTCTACTTGCGATCGTTAGCGGTGAACCCGTCGGTCATCAGAGGACTTCCATCTCATGTGTGATGAAATTTCACACAATCTTCTAAACGCACTTTGATTTACGCGATCCCCACCCTGTAGCATGCTTCGTGCAAAATCGAGACTTCAGCGTCATAACTAAGTTAGCTGTGGGTATTTGTGAGGGGCTGTAATCATTGTGTACACACTTACCCGACAGACGCGTATTTACAGAGTCGGTGACTTGCAATTTTCACATGCTGGACGCTGCTGTTATACATATCTGTTTGGTTGTAGGATGTACCGGCTGCTAGTAACTATCATTTTTTATATAGAGATGAGGGAGTAATAGTATTATTTCTGACTCGTGATCTGTTGTGATCATTGGGAACTAGACGTGTCCGCAAAGATATATTGGGCTCGTATCATAGAATGGAAAAGTTTTACGATTGGGATAGAGATAGCTCAGCGTAGGGTGACCGGGGAGAAGGATGTATGTCTGACAGGACGGAAAAGTAAGCGATCTAAGGTTATTGCCCGTTTTTAAGTGCTGAACGTTCTAGTCTTAGGAGGGTGTGTGTGTGTTTATGTTCTCTCTCTCTCTCTGTCTCTCTCCTACCGGAACCTTCGATGCACCGATCATGGACTCTGGAATAATACTTTACACATGATAGATTGGATGATTTGCTTAAAAATCTATCGAACTATGTTGTGTATAAATATCGCTCTGTTCTTGTTCTTCTTAACTGTGTGTTATTAAATTAAAGCACTTTGAGATCTGTTACTATAGATCGATATGGTGTGCTAAGCTCCAAGACTTGGTTACATTTCGAGAAATGTGGTGCACTTGGATGGTCAGGACTAGGAAAGCTCTATTCAGTCAAGAGAGGTGAAGTGAAGCTGTATTCGTCTGCTCGGTTGAGGAATAATTGGGTAGCGATGTTGCGGGGTAGGTAGGTCAATGCCGAGGTGAGAATGGTCTTCTAACGTAAGAGGACTAGATAGTTCTGTGACCGCCATACGCAGAGAGATTGATCGAGTACTATGCGCGAGGTCTTAGAAATATGTATAGCGTTGTCTGGTATAATTTGATCGGTTTTATGTGTTCGAGAATTAAGTGTGAATGGACGTGCTGAGCAGTCATCTATGAATGGTCCCAATGATACTTGAAAAGTAGAGGATGTGTGGTTTAGCTATGATATTGAAATTAAGAAAACATGATTGGCCAGTGTTGGACTTACTGTAAAATTTTTCGCGATATCAGCTGTGATGGATAATATTACAGTATATCGGTGGTGTCTTATCCATCGCATCTGTGCATTGGGTACGACATAATGATTGACTGACAATGCTTGCTTGAGTCGGGGGAGAAATTTTGGTTGATGGACCGCAACTTCCAGGGTTGCTAGCACCGAAAACGGTGATCCTGTACTTGTGTGCAAAAATGACCAATCACTAGAAATTGAATGCAGAGTTGTAAACTATGCGGTCACTGCGACGTATGAGTTTAAATGTAGAGGTGGTCAATCACTTTCGAGGGAAGTCGTTACAACGCCAGCAGGCTCTTCTATTTTCCTTGTGTTGTAGCTTTCCTTTATTTAAAATCATTCAATATTATGCTATCGACTGTAAAAATATGATTTATAAGGTGCAAGGTATAGTTTCCTATGAGAGGCCATGTATCAGTCCGTGTTAATGTCTGTTTAGAATCAGTCAATGACTTCGAAGTCGCGGGAGAAAGACGAAATGCTCGGCAGCGTGCAAAAGCGTGTTAGAAAACACTGTTTGAACAAGGGCCAGAGGCAGCTTCTTATTCGGTTAGAGTATGGGTGATCAAGCTTTAAAGGGGTCTCTGCAGCGTGTGTGTATATTTAATATGATCTTGTTCATATAGGCATCTGTAGTTTGATGTGTTGGATTTGGTGAGCTGTTAGGAATTCTTGGATTGTTGCACTCCGAGTTATTCGGAGTGAAGTATTGTGAATTCTGTTTGTCCGCACTGGAGGTGGATCGCATTGGTGCCTTCGTCACTTTTTCACTGTTTGATGTTAGAGGATAAAGATGATAGGGTGTTGAGGATCTGTTGTGCTTGTACCTAGTTTGAGGCGTACAAAATTTCGCGCACTTCCGGCGAATTGTCAAAACAAGGCCCTGTTGTAGTAACTGAGATCGTTCTGTTTATAGACAGGTTGCAGAAGGTAATAGATATGTCTTTCTCTGACTTAAATTGCAGAGATCAGATGGGTGAAGATAAATGCATACTCATCTATGCTTAGAAAGGGAGAATGCTTTTTTATTATTAAGTGAGTTTTGGCAGGAGTGAATATGGTTTTATATTTGCGAGTGGAAATTGTGAACGAAAGATGAATGACGTCGCATTCGCTGGCTGGGGGAGACACTGTTTACATGTCCTGTTGGAGATGCAAGGGGGAGATAGAGACCTGCGCTATTCAGGAATCCATTTGTGCACTGTATGTCGTTAAACAATAGCTGGAGAGCAGGTATAGGGAGAGCCCACTTCAGCATTCTGGTCCTGGGGCTGAGTGGACGGCTGTTTAGATGGACAGCTATGTGACTTTGACATGCCGCCGGCGGCGCTCGGACACTCGCTTTGTATGGCGCTATGGGTTTAGTTTGATCATTTAGTACTTGTTTCGATGGTTATTGGATTAAGAACTGTAATATTGAAGGTCATGTCCTCAGCAGGACCGCTGTGTAATTGAGTAAGTGTGTTTACGTATTTGAAGATATGTTTCGCGAATGGTGATGTTAAGTTAATGGCGCAGTTTAGCTACCACTGTAAAAAAAAATAGCTGTCTGCTACTGAAAGAAAGAAAGAAAGTGGTGACCTTGCCCCGAGACCTGATGGATGAGTTATTAGATAAGAGAAAGTGATAGTTGAATGATGCTATGTGTTCGGATATAGGAGTCTCTAAACGGCGGGGCGAGATTTTTTTTTCATGTGGAAATTTATGCAATCTGTAGATAGTGATATTTGACCGCTAGTGACAACAGTTAAGAGCGGAAAAATAGGTACAAATCGAGCGCTGGCAGAATGTTGCGGCAATGGTAATAATATTTAATCGAAGGTGGAGGTGGTAAATATGGACCAGTCTTTCAATATTGTCGTACGTGCTTGATGCTCTGTATAAAAGTTTGACTCTTTAATTGCGTTTGGTATTTCTGGCTGTGTGTAAAATTAATTTTACTGTTGAAAGTGCAAGAAAGATGAGTTGATTGGTGTTTAGATAGAGGCTACGTTTGTAATTCGAAAAGAAGGGATTAGAATGGTAAATTGATTGATGGGCACGGTTTGTGGGGTGATATATGAGTGTCAAGATAGGGTTGAGAACGTTTGCGTATGTTGATGGTGGGACAGGTGTGAGGTTAGGTGCCGTGGGAAGTGTAAATTAGATCTTATTTTTTTCAAAATTTTGTAAAGTAAGAATAATATTGAGAAGGATTTTAGATGGCTGGTCACGTGACGAGGCGAGAGCAGGGATGTGTAGTTATGTTCAGTTAAAGGGCCGTGTAATGTCTTGTAAGGAGCAATGTGCAGTGTGTCATAGGAGGTAAAGACATGTGCTGCTACGATGTGTCTAGCGTATGGAGGCTGCGCTTTCGAATTATGCTACGTTGATATAAAGTTGACTTTCACCCGCGTTCGGTGGTCACGGCTCGGGATCGCGGTCCTGGACGGACGTATGTGTGTGCTTTGACCGCTGACGAGCGCGTTGGCCGCGCCAACTCACGCTTGCGGAAGCCGAGCAGGGGCTGTGCGAGGTCTGAAATCAGAAGGATGGGTGACTTCACGATCCTGTGGGCAGGGTGCAGAGTGGAGGTACCTGCGCACGTCTGCTGAGTTATTTTGCGAGCGGATCTGCAGGCTCTGCTATGCGTTATTAGGATAGTTTACGAGTACTGAGCGTATCTACACATCTGTGTATGTAGCAGTTTGCTATAGTGTGTGCTGAAATTATGATTGGGTGCGTGTCTGCGGGCTGTGCAACATGGCCCAGGGCACATCTGGAATTGATGTTTTGTGATAGCGTGATAGATACATTGTATGATTAAATAAATTGTTCGAAAAAAATAAATAGAGTGTGCTCAATGATTACACGCGCCTGCAGCGCAGATCAGAGTGATTGGTTTTCCGTCACCATCTCGGTTGCATGCGAGTAGTAAATGTTTTCCCAGCTGCGTTAATCAAGTGTGTCAACGAGCTATGAGCTATTCTGAGAATAGACGTAAAGGCAGGTCCAGACCTGAGATGCCGGCGGTATAGATGAGAAGAACAATGCAGCTTTCACTGTGTCGGCTGTCACGAGCGCTCGGAAGCTGAACTTGGCTGGAGACTCTGGAATCCCTTTCCCCGCCGACCGCACGCGCGCGCGGCCTGCCTTGGAGCGTAATCTAAGGCGCATAGGCGATATCAATTTCTCCGGTGATAGGTGCGAATGCGACTGTGTTGAGGTCATGTTTGGCGGAGGCCGAGCAGACTTTTGGTCGGTTTGGCAGCTGGTGGTGTTTGGGCGCGTCTGTTGCACTATTTTGCGAGCATGTGCGGTGCTTTATTTGGAGAGTTTAAGAGTACAGAGCTCGTCTGCTGATATTGTGTACTGCATTATTTAAGAGGTGTTTGCTATTGTGTGGTGAAATTAGGAGTTGTTTACGTGTTTGTGGCCTGTGTCAGATGACCACAGTGGGATCAGTGCGGGTGTTTTGTGACAAATATACTCCACGACTAAATAAAAGGGCTCCAAATAAATAGAGTGCAGCCCTTCTTTACTTCCCCGAACAGCACAGCGCAGTCTGAGTTGTTTTTGCGCAATAACGGCAATCTGGTCAGAATGTGAGTAAGTAGACAAATAACTGGACAAATTTATCTGTAGAGGAGTTACAAGTCTGGATTGGAATGAATATCTTGATGGGTGTAGTTGTGTTGCCAAATGTAGTGCACTACTGGAGTTCAGAAACTGCGTTATGTCAGCCTTACATATCGAAACCTACGAGAAGTAAAAGTTTCAAATAGATATGTCGCAAATAAATAAAGCACAGTCGTTCCTCCTTCCATCAGCCTATGCACTGAAATTATTTCCGAAAATTAGAAGTTGTTTGGCTATTTGGAGGTAAATGTACAATATGTTCTAAATCATTCCAACAGTACTCTTTTGTGTGACTAGCCGCCTTTGTCATTATTGTAATATTACGATATCAAGTGGATATGATCAGTCAAAAGGCACAAATGTTCGAGACGTAAGTAGAAAGGTGTTCACATACAAATGATTTAATGACTACGAACCACCATGACCACATCTCCATACATATAAATACTGGAGTTTTGAAAATAGAACTAACGATGTGTCATGGCGGAAGAAATAAACAGCATCAAATCACTGTAGCCCATGCTCTTTGTTGGGTCTGTTGTAATGAAATTCCACTGGGCTGTACCCGTCTGACTTTAGAATGTGCTGAAGTGATCAAGAAAATGAGTGATCAAGAAAATTTAACCAACTGTACGAGAGGATTTCGGTGGTTCATGGCCCAAAGTTTGGATGAGTTAGCGGGACGAAGTTTGTTATTTGTCATAATGCTTGATGGATCTGTCCTTTACAAAGGAACGGATGGAGGATTATCCTAACGATTCTGTAATTTGTGCATTGCGGACGTATCTGTCAGCACCTGTGACGACATGAAGAACTTTGTTTTGGATCCGTTGTATATGAACGAGGGTAGGGCTGGAGCCATAAACCACACTTCCGAGCCATAGGGCAAGATGTCCTGAATTATGAGCTGGCAGTAAAGGAAAATTTTGCAATTCAAGATCAGTTCTTCACCCTTCAGAAGGGGGTATTGTTAGGATAGGAGCGCGAAACCGTATTTTATACTTTTGTTATGTGGTTTTTCGACGTTAAATGTCTCTCAGTTTCCAGACCAAGGTAGTTGATACAGTTATACCACGGCACGTCTCGACCGCCAATAGCTATTTGCCAATCGGGGGGCTTTACCTTGTTCGTAGAGGATCACCTGTCAATTGGTGTGATTAACTTTAATCCTCTAGATATTACACCACTGGTTTGTTTTATCTAGATGTTCTTGCAGCTTTCTGAGTATGAACAGGTGGTTGCTACAGCTCCAATAGATCGCTGTATCGTCTGCGCACGGCACGATCTCCCGCCGACCTGCCTAGGTGTATCATCCGTGTAAATAAAGTACAGGACAGGACCCAAAGCCTTTCCATGTGGGACTCCGGCTGCAATAATTTGTAGATTAGTCCATCGTGACAGACACAGTCAAATGGCTTTTCAGTATCTCGAGATACTGCTCCTGTTGCTTCTCTGTTCGCCCTGGCCAGACAGATGTTTTCTGCCGAGCCTCGGATATGTTGGATCGTGGAGTGTTCAGTGGGGAAACCAAACCGCTCAAACATAAGGATGTTGTTTTCGGTAAGAATCTTCCTGATGGTGTGGGCATTATTAGTTCAAAGATTTTGCTAAGACCAGTCAGTACGGAAATGGGTCTGTGACTCTCTGGAAGGAGGAGGTTTTTGACATATTTGGGGAGAGTGATTACCTTCGCAGGTTTCCCCATTGAGAGCAAGTATGTTAGTTTGAGGCAAACGTTGTAGACGCTTGCTGGGTATGTTAAGGCGGAAGGGGGGAAAATGGGGTGCAGATTCGGTCAGTGCCAGAAGCCTTTGTCACCTCATCGCTTTATGGTTGCACTTCACTTACTGTTAGCTCATTAAAGGACACGAATTCTGTGTATGGGCACGTTTTTTATATCTGAGCCACATCACTGTAGCACTATTTAATCGTTCTATAAAAAACTATGAATTTCGAATCTGTTACAGCTGTTTAGTTGCTACATACGGCCTGCAGTTTATATTTCTCTGTATGTACGAATGAATTGACAATTTTCTAATTTGGGTGTAGGAATAACAGAAAACCGCATCTCGCTTTGAGCCTGAATCTGTGCTCGACATGCCGAGTGTAACCAACGGAGGCTCGGCCGTGGCAGACAGGACTGTTCGCGCACGGCGGCTGCAGTTTCTCACCTCTGAGCTGCCCCGCGCGCGGGACTGCGCTGCCGCCTGGTCGGCAACCAGCTGCCAGCGTGGGTGGCCTGGCCGCTTGGCCGCTGCGTGTGCGGACGGCCGCGTAATGTCGCGAAGCCTGCGTCACGGCAACGAGACAGGCGACGAAGGGTCTGACAGGGGAGCGTGTCAGGGAAGAAATGTCGACGGCAAGTGAGAAAAAGGATCACATGAATGGATTATACGAAGATTAAACCACAGACTGGGTACTAAATGACAAGATTAACATAATACAAGAAAATATGAGAAGAATGCGAGTATATTTGTCACACAGATGGCAACAACTGCCTTCCGCGCCTTTGGACGCCTAGTGACATTGTGGGCACGTGACGCAGTAACAAAAGTACGTAAGCGGAGCAGACACGAATGGGGGATCACTCTAGCGAAGTGCTGGGCTGCAAATGTCGAAATCACTTGAGATAGGCGACTTTGACAAAGGGCAGATTATTATTACGCAGAGCCTGAGAAGATTGTCCGTATGTCTGAGCCACAACCGTACCACAGCTGCTTGAGATGAACTCTCATTGAGGTCTCGGCGACCAAATTCGTCTGATGTAAACCCTATGGAGCACATCTAGGTTGCTATTGGGCGCCATCATCGCGTACACGTATCAGTGGCCCGTTATTTACGTGTATTACACTACTGGCCATTAAAATTGCTACACCACGAAGATGACGTGCTACAGACGCGAAATTTAACCGACAGCAAGAAGATGCTGTGATATGCAAATGATTAGCTTTTCAGAGCATTCACACAAGGTTGGCGCCGGTGGCGACACCTACAACGTGCTGACATGAGGAAAGTTTCCAACCTATTTCTCATACACAAACAGCAGTTGACCGGCGTTACCTGGTGAAACGTTGTTGTGATGCCTCGCGTAAGGAGGACAAATGCGTACCATCACGTTTCCGACTTTGACGAAGGTCGGATTGTAGCCTATCGCGATTGCGGTTTATCGTATCGCGACATCGCTGCTCGCGCTGGTCGAAATCCAATGACTGTTAGCAGAATATGGAATCGGTGGGTTCAGGAGGGTAATACTGAACGCCTTGTTGGATCCCAACGGCCTCTTATCACCAGCGGTCGAGATGACAGCTATCTTATCCGCATGGCTGTAACGGATCGTGCAGCCACGTCTCGATCCCTGAGTCAACAGATGGGGACGTTTGCAAGACAACAACCGTCTGCACGAACAGTTCGACGACGTTTGCAGCAGCATGGACTATCAGCTCGGAGACCATGGCTGCGGTTATGCTTGACGCTGCAACACAGACAGGAGCGCCCGCGGTGGTGTACTCAACGACGAACTTGGGTGCATGAATGGCATAACGTCATTTTTTCGGATGAATCCAGGTTCTGATTACAGCATCATGATGGTAACATCCGTGTTTGGGAACATCGTGGTGAACGCACATTGTAAGCGTGTATTCGTATCACCATACTGGCGTATCACCTGGCGTGATGGTATGGGGTTCCATTGGTTACACGTCTCGGTCACCAGATGTGTTACGACCCGTGGCTCTACCCTTCATTCGATCTCTGCGAAACCCTACATTTCAGTAGGATAATGCACGACCACCTGTTGCAGGTCATGTACGGCCTTTCTGGATATAGAAAATGTTCGACTGCTTACCTGGCCAGCGGATTGTCCAGATCTCTCACCAACTGAAAACGACTGGTCAATGGTGGCTGAGCAACTGGCTCGTCACAATACGCCAGTCACTACTCTTGATGAACTGTGGTATCGTGTTGAAGCTGCATGGGCAGTTTCTGTTTGACTGAATGCCCAGGCGTATCAAGGCCGATATTACGGCCATAGGTGGTTGTTCTGGGTACTGATTTCTCAGGACATATGCACCCAAACTGCGTGAAAATGTTATCACATGTCAGTTCTAGTATAATATATTTATCCAATGAATACCCGTTTATCATCTGCATTTCTTCTTGCTGTAGCAATTTTAATGGCCAGTAGTGTACATACCTGTACATAGTCAATTAATGCCACGTATCTCCAAAAACCTACCAACAAGCTGTCGGATCCCTGATATGTAAAACATGGACAAACTAGCTATGAAGCAGGCAGTCCAATGTTTTAACGGCTGAAAGGCTGTGCTGTGTCCCTCTGTATCGCTTCTCAAATATGTTTTGTGCAGTATATTCTTCTTTTCTTGGGCCTCATTTGACCTTTGTAGTAATGTTTATGTATTGAAAAAGTAATGTTCCAATTTTTCTCTGGATATATTGTGAATAATTCATTGTTACAGATAGAAATATCTAATGAAAGAAATTAGTACAGACTACATGCAAATAGTTATGCTTCTGCATCGACACACATGCTCAAAAATCGCCGTACGGTATGTGCTGCAGGATACTTTGTAGCATTACTAGTTATTTAATTTCCTCCTGCACTTGGAAATACTGCAAGAGGAAAACGACTATCTATATGCCTTCTTACGTGTCCTACTTCCTTTTATCTTATCCTCGTGGTATTTACGCGAAATGTACAATGGCGGCAGTAGAATTCTTCTACGGTCAACTACAAATGCCAGTTCTTTCAATTTTCTCAGTGGTATTCCTCGGAAAGAGCGTCGATTTCTCTCCATGGATTCCCATTTGAGTCACGAAGTCTGTAACATTCGCTTGTTGATGAAATCTTTTGAGAATTGTGTACCATGGCTCGTTCAGTTGCAGCTCAGTTACATTTATTTCATAAATAAAAGCGGGCACTACACACCACGGTGATGGGTGAAAGATTCTCAAATAAACAAGCAGATTCTGGGACTACTTCTCTTTATTTTGAGTAGCAGGAAGGCTTTGCTCATGTCTTGGGCGGGAGTTTTGGGAGTTTTACGGGGTCTGTTCGCTCTACTATGAAATAGCAGTTCCCTCCCATTCACAGGCTAACCAATTGGCCAACCCCGCTGGAGATCTGGTCCGCCTTGACACGCTCGCCTCTTGGTGTAGGATTTCACAGTGGCCAGATCCAGCTTCCGGATGTTTAAGCTACCTGTTAGCCCCAACCTCTACCTGCCATCGCACAATCTGCCCTTCTCGCTTTTGTTTTCGCACAGTGAAAATTGCCGCACGCCTCGCCGCAGTTAGGGATCACGCAGTCACTGTGTGCCCACACAGGTTGGCGAATTGCTCGGCAGGGGAGTTGGCTGGCTCGTCGGTCTGTGCGTGGCCGACTTCATCACTTGAGATCTGTCAAGTACCCTTCCCCATGAATGTTAACAGGAAACACAGTCTTTTTCGTTTCCCATGTAGAAAGAGAAACTTCATTCCACCTCAACAGAATTTCTGTCGAGCCAGTCGTACCTCCCCTTCAGGACACTGAGCGTGCTGTGTCAGTCAACAGCAAAAGGCAGTTCAAACTCAGTACAGGCCTAATAAACAGTTTATGTGTATTATTTTTCATTGCCCTATCAGGGAAACTTTTGAAGGATTCCCTTCTAATTCCATGCTTCGATGCACTTTCATGTTTGTCACATTGCCCACAAGTGTGCTATCGCCTTCCAATAGAGTTTGGCTTGAGAACATGGAATTCTCACCACTCGCTTCCTGGCTTTCATCCCGTCCTGACTGTGCAGTCTGAAGATGTTAAGTGTGCATTTTTGCTAGTAACTGCAGTTGTCAGTTTCACATTTCAGCGTACTTACTCCTAGCAGCGGGCATTTAATAGCTTTGATGTGGAATTCATTCGGTTATTTTTCTCGCTTGTTTGAAGATGTGAACTGGCTGGATGAGTTACACTGATTTTCTTCTCCTTTCAGTCTTCCTAATGACGTCACTCAAAGTAGGAGACGAGGTACTGGCGGACGTAAAGCTGTGAGGACGAAATGTGAGTCTGTTTTGGATATCTCAGTCAGCAGAACATTCAATCGTGAAAGGAACAATATGTAGTATGAAAATGTAAAGATTGTGGTGACTGTGCTCAAATATTTTTAATGCGGAGTTCAAACCAGTTACTAGTACAGATTTATTTAAACTGTTTTGACTGGAACTCAATCATACTTCGAATGTTAACAGGAAGAACATCTGTGTCAGTATTATTCATGCTATCATACTTGTTCCAGAGCATTTAGTGGAAAATCAGGGGATTGTTCTATCCTGAAATGAAGTGTAGCACTTCACTCTCTACCTTTAATTATTATTTTGATAATTAGTGTTTCCCACTAAAAGACAATGCTAATATATGTTTACCACTGACAAAAGGAACAGTTCTTCCTCAAAATAAATAATTCTATATTGTAACACTGGTTGCCGATGCTGATGGGACACTGCTGTTCATTAAACTTGAATGAATTAATGAATTAATCTTTAAATAAATGTACTTTATCTTTTAGTGCCAGAATGAAATTCGCAAGATCTTTAACGAGTTCCTTTCCAACAATGTTATTGTTGTTGCGGTCTTCAGTCCTGAGACTGGTTTGATGAAGCTTTCCATTAACTCTATCCTGTGCAAGCTTCTTCATCTCCCAGTACCTACCGCAATCTACATCCTTCCGAATCAGCTTAGTGTATTCATGTCTCGGTCTCCCTCTACGATTTTTACCCTCCGTGCTGCCCTCCAGTACTAAATTGGTGATTCCTTCATGCCTCAGAAGACGTCCAACCAACCGATATCTTCTTCTAGTCAAGCTGTGCCACAAACTTCTCTTCTCCCCAATCCTATTCAATACTTCCACATTAGCTATGTGATCTAGACATCTAATCTTCAGCATTCTTCTGTAGCACCACATTTCGAAAGCTTCTATTCTCCTCTTGTCCAAACTATTTACCGTCCACGTTTCACTTCCATACAAATACTTTCAGAAACGACTTCCTGACATTTAAATCTATACTCGATGTTAACAAATTTCCCTTCTTCAGAAACGCTTTCCTTGCCATTGCTAGCTACATTTTATATCCTCTCTCCTTCGACCATCATCAGTTATTTAGCTCCCCAAATAGCAAAACTCCTTTACTACTTTAAGTGTCTCATTTCCTAATCTAATTTCCTCAGCATCACCCGACTTAATTCGACTACATTCCATTATCCTCGTTTAGCTTTTGTTGATGTTCATCTTATATCCTCCTTTGAAGACACTAACCATTCCGTTCAACTTCTGTCTCTGACAGAATTACAATGTCATCGGCGAATCTCAAAGTTTTTATTTCTTCTCCATGGATTTTAATACCTACTCCCAATTTTTCTTTTGTTTCCTCCACTGCTTGCTCAATATACAGATTGAATAACATCGAGGAGAGGCTACAACCCTGTCTCACTCCCTTCCCGACCACTGCTTCCCTTTCATGTCCCTCGACTCTTATAACTGCCATCTGGTTTCTGTACAAGTTGTAAATAGCCTTTCGCTCCCTGTATTTTACCCCTGCACCTTCAGAATTTGAAAGAAGTATTCCAGTCAACATTGTCAAAAGCTTTATCCAAGTCCACAAATACTAGATACGTAAGTTTTCCTTTCCTTAATATAGCTTCTAAGATAAGTCGTAGGGTCAGTATTGCCTCACGTGTTCCGTTATTTCTATGGAATCCAAACTGATCTTCCCCGAGGTCGGCTTCTACTAGTTTTTCCATTCGTCTGTAAAGAATTCGCGTTAGTATTTTGCAGCTGTGACTTATTAAACTGATAGTTCGGTAATTTTCACATCTGTCAGCACCTGTTTTCTTTGGGATTGGGATTATTATATTCTTCTTGAAGTCTGAGGGTATTTCGCCTGTCTCATACATTTTGCTCACCAGATTGTAGAGTTTTGTCAGGACTAGCTCCCCAAGGCCGTCAGGAGTCAATGGAATGTTGTCTACTCGAGGGGCCTTGTTTCCACTCAGGTCTTTCAGTGCTCTGTCAAACTCTTCACGCAGTATCGTATCTTCCATTTCATCTTCATCTACATCCTCTTCCATTTCCATAATATTGTCCTCAAGTACATCGCCCTTGTATAGACCCTCTATATACTGCTTCCACCTTTCTGCTTTCCCTTCTTTGCTTAGAACGGGGTTTCCATCTGAGCTCTTGATATTCATACAAGTGGTTCTCTTATCTCCAAAGGTCTCTGTAATTTTTCTATAGGCAGTATCTCTCTTGTCCCTTATGAGATAAGCCTCTACATCCTTACATTTGTCCTCTAGCCATCCCTGCTTAGCCATTTTGCACTTCCTGCCGATCTCATTTTTGAGACGTTTGTATTCATTTTTGCCTGCTTCATTTACTGCAGTTTTATATTTTATCCTTTCATCAATTAAATTCAATATTTCTTCTGTTACCCAAGGACTTCTACCAGCCCTCGACTTTTTACCTACTTGATTGCTGCCTTCACTTCTTCGTCCCTGAAAGCTACCCATTCTTCTTCTACTGTATTTCTTTCCCCCATTGCTGTCAATTGTTCCCTTATGCTCTTCCTGAAACTCTGTAAAACCTCTGGTTTAGTCAGTTTATCCAGGTCGCATCTCCTTAAATTGCCACCTTTTTGCAGTTTCTTCAGTTTTAATCTACAGTTCATAACCAACAGATTGTGGTCAGAATCCACATCTGCGCCTGGAAATGTCTTACAATTAAAAACCTGGTTCCTTAATCTCTGTCTTACCATTTATAATCTATATGAAACCTGTCAGTATCTCCAGGTTTCTTTCATGTATACAACCTTCTTTTATGATTCTTGAACCAAGTGTTAGCTATGATCAAGTTGTGCTCTGTGCAAAATTCTACCAGGCGGCTTCCTCTTTGATTTCTTTCCCCCAATCCATATTCACCTACTACGTTTCCTTCTCTCCCTTTTCTTACTGCCGAATTCCAGTCACCCATGACTATTAAATTTTCGTCTCCCTTAGCTATCTGAATAATTTCTTCAATTTCTTCGTCATCTGCAGAGCTAGTTGGCATATAAACTTGTAGTACTGTGGTAGGCGTGGGCTTCGTATCTATCTTGGCCACAATAAAGCGTTCACTATGCTGTTTGTACTAGCTTACCCGCATTCCTATTTTCCTATTGATTATTAAACCTATTCCTGCATTACCCCTATTTGATTTTGTGTTTATAACCCTGTAGTCACCTGACCAAAAGTCTTGTTCGTCCTGCCACCGAACTTCACTAATTCCCACTATATCTAACTTTAACCTATCCATTTCCCTTTTTAAATTTTCTAACCTACCTGCCCGATTAAGGGATCTGGTATTCCACGCTCCGATCCGTAGAACGCCAGTTTTCTTTCTCCTGATAATTATATCCTCTTGAGTAGTCCACGTCCGGAGATCCGAATGGGGGACTATTTTACCTCCGGAATATTTTACCCAAGAGGACGCCATCATCATTTAACCATGCAGTAAAGCTTCCAACAATAACATTATGAAACTTTTCAAGTATAAATTAAGTTAGTTATTCTGTCTGGACTAATTGTACCTTAGCCTTGAGAAAAGTAAGCAAATGAATTTAATTAAGTACTGCTACAATGCGACACATCATTCTACAAGTATCCACTTTATTGTGTATATGAACCATTGAAACGTTACTTTAACTGAAATTTCTTTTCCTCTTAACAAACAATAATTTTAAGATAGAATTGAAGCAAAGGAAATGGTGCTTGAATTAAGAAGGTAATGTGTTTGAAAATTAAGTGTTAAAGTATTAATCCCTATAACACAATTGCCACAATTTAACAAATCTATGGATTTCGCGTTAAATGTTTAATTACGAAATAATCTGTAGGTAGCTCGCATTGTCAGAATTGGGGCAAATTTGCTTCCGAACTATCTTTGTGTCTCATATTATTTGGATAGACGAAATACAATATCTTGCCTAACTTTTCGAACCATTCTCGAAGTAATATGGCGCATTTCTTGCCGTCCTATAACTTTGGATGGAAGTATATTACGTAAACAGCTATAATTTACATCGGAAAACTTATTGCTGGAAAAGAACAATTACGGTGTTGCTCCAAAATTTGAATCAATGTTAGAATAAAATATTAAAACCTTGAAGAACCTATCTTCGCACGACCTCAGTTAACCACCGCTCGCTTGACTACGTCTCCCATTTGCGTCTGTCTGCCGTACTGCCCATTCCGAAGAAAAGGCGTTCCGAAAACGAAGGTGAACAGGGACAGATGCTAGTAGTAAATCATCCCAGTTACTGACGACACACCAGGAAACGCGAATGTGTTGCTGTTCAATAACAACTTCCATTCGTCAATCACAACAGAAATTCTCTCTCTCTCTCTCTCTGTCTATATATGTATATATACGCTCTCTTACCTGTCTGCAGCCACGCGGACAGATTTTATACACTCATGTTTTGTGCTGTTTTCCTGTCCCCTGGAATGCAGACAGGATCTTCCTTGGCCCGTGTACGAAAGATTCACCTCTGCGCGCCCGCTTTTCAGTTTGGTTTCAACCGTAACTACGTCTGACCCCCAATTCGTTCTCAAATCCACTTGTTTCTCTTCTTTGTTTCTACCACAAATCCTCAACTACCAGTTTTTGAATGACTACCGCATCAAACCGCCAAGCTTCACTGCTACAATTCGCAACTGATGGTAAACTCTCATTTTCCAGACGCACTGGAATTGTACTTTTGAACAGACTATTTGTTCAGTTTGTGAAAGGCAGTTCACTGTTTTGTTCATTTATTTTTCTGTCCATTCAGTCTCTGCCAACTGCCCTAAGCCCAAAATATCGTCACCTGCTCCTGTTATTTCAATGTTAATCCTCACTATTCTCCTTTCGAAATGTTGCTGATGCATTGTTTTTCATTTCCAGACTTAGATCCAAGTCGACACCATTCGTTGTAGAGCTTTTCTTGCGGGAGCCACCTACAACTTGCACCGGCTTTTATGTCGTGATCCGTTCAGGATGTGGAAATGAGGTTTGTGACATACAGATACGTTTCAACGTCAACATTAACGCGTGTTACATCACTGCACCAGCCTTCTCATCAACTTGCGAATGCCGTTAAAATTAAGTATGACCTTCCATTGAAACGGGGCAACGGCCTTGCCACAGCGGATACGCCGGTTCCCTTCAGATCACCGAAGTTAAAAGCAGTCGGGCGTGGCCGGCACGTGGGTGGGTGACCATCCGGGCCGCTATGTGCTGCTGCCATCTTTCGGGGTGCTACTCGAGGAGCTAGTCGACCGAACAGTAGCGGCTCCGGTCAAAGAGGACCATCGTAGCGACCGGGAGAGCGGTGTGCTGACCACACGCCCCACCCATCCACATCCTCAACTGAGGATGACACGGCGGTCGGATGGTCCCGATGGGCCACTTGTGGCCTGAAGACGGAGTGCTTTTCCATTGAAACAAATCACACTTGCTTTAACATCTCTGTTGAAACGTCAGTTCAGTGTACAATACACGCAACAAAATTACGAGATCGTTTGCTTATTATGAGATGCCGAAAATCTTGTTGCTGTCTTGAACGATTCCCGAAAGAAAAGAGATCCGTATACTAACACAAATTACACACCTCCGTCCTCTTTATTTACATTTCACCGACCAATGAGTAACAAAAGAAGTGATATATTTAAAAACCACGGATAATGCGGCATCTTTTCACGCATCTATTTGCTTCTGAAATCATGTCATACCATGACATAACTTTGTAGTGACATTCAAAGGAATATGAGGATGAATGAAGTTGGATGAGATTAAAAAAGTGTCTAATACGAGATAACAAGAAGCAACTGTAAAAGAATGTCAACGTCTTCCACACCCGAAGTCGTAGAGGCCGTATAGCTAACATATCTCACACGTTTTTAATTTTCTTGTTGTACTTCTCTTATGCCACCTTTACGACGTCTGAGATAACGTGTAACCAAGTCATGTCAAGCTGCTAAGGTCTACGTTTTGGGTAAAAAGGCTATTGGAGTACTTCAAATTACTGTGTTTCGGCAGCTACTGCCGTTTTCCTTTGTCAGGCAGACCGGCTGGCAGGAGCACGAGCGCCTCTGACATCGGCGGGCGGTTGCGGTGGCAGGTGTCTCTGGACGCCGTGCAACCGCTTCTGTCTCGGCAGGCCGACCAGGCACTTACACCCGCCTTTATACACACTGACCAGCCAGAACGATATGACAACCTACGTAGCAGACGGGGTGTCCAACTTTGGCACGGATGAGAGCGGCGACGCGCCGTGGCACAGAAGTAACGAGGCCTTGGCAGGGCGCTGGAGGGAGTTGGCACCACATCTGCACACACATGTCACCTAATTCCCGTAAATTCCGGGGACGGGGAGGATGCGCTCTGACGCCAAGTTCAATTGCATCCCAGATGTGTCCATATCTGGTGAGATGGAAGGTTAGCACATCAACTGGAGCTCGCCACTGTGTTCCTCCAACATCACACTCCTGGTTTTGTGACGTACAGGGCTATTACAAATGATTGAAGCGATTTCATAAATTCACTGTGGCTCCATTCATTGACATATGGTAACGACACACTACAGATACGAAGAAATACTCATAAAGTTTTGTTCGGCTGAAGCCGCACTTCAGGTTTCTGCCGTCAGAGCGCTCGAGAGCGCAGTGAGACAAAATGGCGACAGGAGCAAAGAAAGCGTATGTCGTGCTTGAAATGCACTCACATCAGTCAGTCTTAACAGTGCAACGACACTTCAGGACGAAGTTCAACAAAGATCCACCAACTGCTAATTCCATTCGGCGATGGTATGCGCAGTTTAACGCTTCTGGATGCCTCTGTAAGGGGAAATCAACGGGTCGGCCCGCAGTGAGCGAAGAAACGGTTGAACGCGTGCGGACAAGTTTCACGCGTAGCCCGCGGAAAATTGGCTCATGCCAGAACTGGAGACCGACAGCGTCGACTTCATCTTTCAACAAGATGGTGCTCCACCGCACTGCCATCATGATGTTCGGCATTTCTTAAACAGGAGATTGGAAAACCGATGGATCGGTCGTGGTGGAGATCATGATCAGCAATTCATGTCATGGCCTCCACGCTCTCCCGACTTAACCCCATGCGATTTATTTCTGTGGGGTTATGTGAAAGATTCAGTGTTCAAACCTCCTCTACCAAGAAACGTGCCAGAACTGCGAGCTCGCATCAACGATGCTTTCGAGCTCATTGATGGGGACATGCTGCGCCGAGTGTGAGAGGAACTTGATTATCGGCTTGATGTATGCCGAATCACTAAAGGGGCACATATCGAACATTTGTGAATGCATAAAAAAACTTTTTGAGCTTTTGTATGTGTGTGCAAAGCATTGTAAAAATATCTCAAATAATAAAGTTATTGTAGAGCTGTGAAATCGCTTCAATCATTTGTAATAATCCTGTAGTGCATTATCTTGTCGATAAATTCCATTGCCGTCATGAACATGATCGTCATGAAACCGTGTACATGGTCTGCAACCAGTGTGTGATACTCCTTTGCCGTCAATGTGCATTGCACGAGCTCCAATAGACCTACGGACGCCCACGTGAGTGTTCCCAAGATCATAATGGAGCCACCGCCAGCTTGTGTCCGTCCTACGGTACAGGCGTCAAGGAGTTGTTTCCCTGGATTCGAGCCCTCCCATCGTCACGATGAGTAAGATATTGGGATTCATCACCCCACAAAACGCTCTGACACTGCGCCAACGTCTCATACCAATACCTTCCAGGTAACATACTGTAGATCCATACTTTAGAGTTGACAGTATAGTTTATTTGCGTAAAATGCTTCGAAATCTATCTGTCTTGAGCTCCATCATGCATAAAAATCACCCATTTCTTGTTCTTATTGAACCTGTGCTATTTTATCACAACACGTTCAAATCTGTTACTGTACACCGATAAGGGGTGCCAATCTCCTCGACATCGGTGCATCTGGGAAAATCTTGTGCACTTGGATGGGTGAGGACTCGGCAAGCTCCATTCATTCACGAGACATGGAATGTAGTGATCTATTTCTGGTCAGCTGCAGATTAAGTCAGTAACGGTGCTCCAGAGCGGCCTGGGCAAAGACAGTGTGGGGAGGCAAGTCAATCTCTAATTTTATCCTAAGACTGCGGGAATGCTCTGTGACTCTCATACGCAGAGAGATAGATCGTATATTACGCACTATGCTCGAGGACTTAGAAATATGTAGAGTGTTGTCTGGTATACTTTGATGATTTATGTGTTCGAGAATTAACAATGAATGGACGTACTGCACAGTCATCTATGTATATTCACAATGATACTCGCAATGTAGAGAAGGGGTGGTTTGGTTACGATACTGAAATTGGGGGAAACATGCTGTCACATCATTCGCCGGTGTTGAACTTACTGTAAAATTGCTAAAATTGATTGCGATATCAACTGTGATGCTTATTATGACAGTACATCGGCGGTGTGTTTCCATTCCATCCATCCTCTGACAGCCTGTTGGTCACCACATAATGATTGACTGAGAGCTCTTGTTTGAATTGGGAAATGAGTTCTGTAGATGGATGACACCTTCAGGGGGTTTGCTGGCAGCAAAACAATGATCGAGTATATCAGTGCAATATGAGGAATAAGTCGAAAAGGAACTCAGAGCCATCATCTATCCAATCACTGTGACAGATGAGTTTAAATGTAGAGGTCATCAATCACTTTTGGACATCAGTTTGGAAACTCCACAACGCAGCCAAACTCTTCCAGTTTCCTTATGTTGTAATTGTCTTATATTTAAAATCATCCACCGTGTATCGCGTTTTATCGTAGCTGCAGTAACAAAATGGTTTACGATGTGTGATGTCTAGTTTTCTGTGAGAGGTCATGGACTAGAGCGTTATAATGTCAGTTTAGGGCCTGACACAGCCCTCGAAGTTGTGGCAGAAAACCGAAATGTATGGCAGTGCACATAGTGTGTTACAAAACAATGCTTCAAATAACGACGCAGGGCACAGGGAGCGTCCCTTGCCACTTACAGTATAGTCTGTGGGATACGGTCATCATCCTACAGTACGAGTGATGAAACCTTAAACTGCCCTCTGCAATGGATCAAAAGCTGTATGTTTAATAGGATCATCCCACATAGGCAGCAGCAGCAGCAGTTTGACAGGTAAATACGATGCCGGACGGGGTGTCCCATTAGGACTGCTACTCTGGGAGGCATCGCAACAACTCTCTCTCTCTGCGCCGGATCGATATCGCAGCTATGTGTCACTGCGTCTGCAACGGCGCCAAGGTGAGTACTATATCGGATGAAGTTAGTGCGGCTTTCATAGTTCGTAATTTTTCTCTGTTGGATGGTACAGAATAACGATGATGATGTTGGGCTGATAGATGTGAATGGACGAAGATCTACTTCAGATTGTAGTATCTGTCTCTAGTTTGGACACGTACCACATTGCGCGCTTTTCCACCGAATGGTCAAAACACTGTCCTGTTACACTAACTCAGGTCGTTCTGTTTCCACATGGGTTGCAGACGGTGCTGGATATGGTTTTCTCCGTCTTCTGCTCAGTTTCGACTTAAATTGGAACGATTACATGCGCAAAGCTGCAGAAATGGGAGCAGTTGCAGGATGCATAGGGACTGACTAAAACCACGTTGGAATTTTACTGTAGCATATACGATAGATATGAGACAGACAGAAATATGATTCACTTGTGGATGTGATCCTATGCAGGTATGTGGTTGAATGGAAGGACTTTATATCAAATTATAGACATCATTTCTAGTGGATAGCGTAACACTAAATATCTGAAAAGCTAGTGTACATTTTCTTATGACCTCAATCAGCACATCATCTACTACTACTGTTTGTGATCTTCTCAATCAGTCATCGCCTATAACTCAGTGGGTATATCGCAGACGCTCTGACATGACATCGAGTCAGAATACGTTACAAGTACTATAGTAATGTCTTGCTGGGGTGCCATGAGAGAGTCGCAAATACCGCTTACATATGACGTTCATTAGCCGAATCACTTTCAATATTCAGAGATTTTATCACGAGGTTGCATCGTCGGCTTCATGTAACTGGAATGCTGGTCTGATAATACACATTCCTATGTCTGGAAAAACCACCTCATTCGGAGGTATTGTCGTACCTCGCTCTATAAAGCTGGTATAGCTTTTAACATCTATACTTGTGTGCACCTGTAGAAGCAAGACGGCTGGTGACAGTAACGTATAGTAGTTGTTCGATTGGGTTTTTTAACATTTGGCCGATTGTGTTTCTCTTTCTAAGACACAGTGGTAGCACTGGCAAGAAAAACTTATGAGACATGTCCACCCATCAGTGATTTTCTCTCAGTATTATTTTGTATCATTTGGAATCTTTTATTAGCAAAGTATTATACTTAGTAGTAGTAGGGGACACGTGATAGGTTCACCTTTGGCATCAGGCTTATGAAGTATATGTTTGTGTTCCAACATGTTTGTGTTCCGACATGACTATGGAATACTGTGATAGCAGAGATAAGAGTATGTTAAGTGATAAGAATGTTATAGATGTTTATATTTCCAGAGCCACTGCCGTCAGCAGGGTGTATATCGTTCAATTGAGACCGCAATCTTAACGTTTAGTTGTAAGACGAGGCAAAAAATATATATGAGGCTGGTTTCTTAGGATGATGGTTCTGTATATGCGTGCAGTGTAGGTGACCTGTGTGGGAATAATTCATGTTTCCCATTAACAGTAGGAGCCATGCAAATGTAGATGACTAAACTGTGTTATCCTCTAGACAATCAAATAGCCAACTAATATTTAGTATGTGTTGGATAGCTTTCGTGATCACATGGAACGACCATTTTTCCCACCTACGTAAATTTTTTGGTTCATTGCATCTGAAAATTTCGCGCCGTTATTTTAGACAGCCATGAGGCTTAAGTATAATGTTCAGAACGTTGCTAGATACGCTTGTGATGGTATACAGCTAGGCGTTGCGATGCGTCAGCCACATATCATGCATGGTCTGTCAGAATTGGATTGTGGTGTCTGCATTTATCATGTGAAAGACACATTTGCTGCTTCTCTAGACATGAGAAACACGTATATGAGTTTCTAAATTATAGGGATGATTTGGAATATGTTACAACGCCAACGTCAGTATTCGAGAGTGGAAATATGTTTCCTCTATTTTTCTTTTCTCGAATTTTTTTCACATAAAGGTCCTCGCACACAGGATATGTTTCTAGTTACTCAGCGGTCTAGAGCATGCTCCACCTCGCTAAAGTTTGGAGTTTGTAGAGAAATAATTTCCAGTCTGTATCTTGGGAATTATGTTCTGCACGATATCAGTAGAATGATGCTGTGTACTTGATATCGAGAAGTACCGCGAAAATGGTATCATACTACCGAAAACCATGAAAAAATACATCTGTTCTTGTTATCCCAGAGTCCAGAGATGGGTGATGAAAAGCAAGCAAGCAATCAGGTCTGGCCCGGAAACAGTAATGCGTTTTTACTAAGGGGAAGCGAGTCCCAATTTGTAGAACAATTCTGAGAGTGACTTCGATCTGCTGAGTGTGTTCTGGTCACGGGTTGGGGGTGGATGCTCGCCCGACCTCACAGTAAGTATCTACTGCTGTGAAGGTTATATACGGTGCTGTCATTCATTGCGGTATATGTACAAGTGATGTAAAAGGGCTGATTTTGTACGGCACAGGATATGTATTGTATGTTTACTACATCGAGATGGTAGGCAGTGATATATTGCTGGGTTGGAGATCGGTTTCATGCTCTAATATCCAAGCTCCTGTCCTTGATGGGAGAGCAGTGTCATTGAGTAGGAGTCTTTCCATATTTGACGATATGTAGGGTACACAGTGATATATTGATGGGTCACAGGTCAGTTTCACATTCTAATACTCAAGCTCCTATCCTAGGTGGGAGAGCAGTGGAACTTTGCATTTTTGACCATATGTAGGGGCACTTTGCTAGGTTTAAATGTAGGTGCAATAGAGCAATCTGTGTAAAATTGTTTTTATCTCTGAAAGTCTCATCTGCAGAAACTAATTAGCAGCATCAGTAATTTGGCAGGTAAATTTGGTAAGAGCCAACCATGATGCTCGATTCATTTACAAGACATCCTTTGTGCTCAGGTACAGGGACCTCAACATAGCGGTGAGAACGTTTATGTGTGTTAAAAGTAGGAACGGTAACACATGATGGATGGGGTATCACGTTAGAACCGCTGGGAAGAGTGCATTCGATGTTATTGTACGCTATTTTCGTAAACAGGTTATTTAAGGGCACGAATTTCCGTGTATACAAGCTGGGACATCACGAAAACTTCTACAAAAGCGCATGTTAAGTATTTCTGGGGCACTATGCAATTTACAAGAGTTAGACATGGTTATCATTTTAGACAGCCATGAGGCTTAAGTACAATGTTGAGAACGTTGCTAGATACGCTTGTGATGGTATACAGCTAGGCGTTGCGATGCGTCAGCCACATATCATGCATGGTCTGTCAGAATTGCTCAGCTTGTGCTACTCTATAACGTATTTCTGCAGTGTCGCTCGACAATTAAGTCTTCAACGAATCACATGTAGAGGGAGGGTTCACATCAGCAGTGGTGAACAGACAAGCACACGGCACACCTTTGAGCGACTGTGCTCTGTAAATACGTCTTCGCTCTGGTCTAGTCGCGTCGTCAACAGTGCCTAGGTGATCACGTATTTCGAGACGAATTTCTCAGGTGTCAAGTAGGAAGGGGATGCCGCCACCTCATGCTTGAGGGACCCAAACGGGCACCTGTACATGGTTTGGCAGTTGACAGCCTTCACAGGGGCTACCGCTAGCCTCCTGTGCAGTCCACTGCACAGGGACAGTGGGCCATGTCTGCATACATTGTGTGTGTGTGTCTGTTGCATTATTTTGTACACAGGTGTTTAGGCTGTACTATCCGTTATCTGGAGAGTTTAACAGTTGATTTCGTGTCTGCACATCTGTGTACTGCATTATTTACATGTTTGCACATCTGTACTGAAATTATTTCGGTATTTTAGGAGTTGCCTGGGTGTCTGCGGAGCGTTATTTAGGAGTAGTTTACAGGTCTGTGGGCTGTGTGACATGACCCCAAGCATGTCAGAGCGTGTGTTTTGTTTCAGTGTGATAAATATACTATCACAATAAATTCTTTCAAAATAAATAAAGTACACTCCTTCCTCTCCAGCAGTCCAGGGCAAACTGAGTCAATTTCCCACCAATCCATAGGAAGAGGTGGCGGTCAGGTAACTTAGGTTAGTGGGGTAGCCCAAGTGCCCTCTCTTTCCTGCCAGTTTCTTAGATTAGAAGAGACAGCCCAAGTGAGCTTTCTTTAGTGCCAAAATTCAAACTTCCCCTGAATCCCTAGGTGGAGGTGGCGGTTGGGTGACTTAGGTTATTGGAGATGACCTTTCTTCCCCAGCATTTTCTTAGGTTAGTAGAGATAGCCCAATTGACCCTTCTTTCCCACCAAAATTCAAACTTGGCACCAGTTCCTAGGAATAGGTGTCGGTCAGATGACTTAGCTTAGTGGAGGTAGCCCAAGTGACCTATCTTACCGCGATTTTCTTAGATTTGTAGAGATAACCGTGGTGTGATGGATTATCCTGTTGGAATTTGAACTTCCGCAATATTTGTGGGGGAGATGGGAGGGGATTAGGTTAGTGGAGATTACCCAGTTGACCTATCTTCCCACCAAAATCCGCCATCTTAGATATCGTCACAGCCGTCATCTTGGATGACATCGTGTGCTGTTGCCAAGTTTACACGCCGATATCTTGGATAGCGTCGTCACCGCCTTCTTGGATGCATCTCGCAACAATCCAGAGTGTGCCAGAAACCGATTCGTCCCAATACTTAACTTCACGTAACTGGATGTAACATTGCAAAGCGATATGCAATGGAACGAGGATGTGAGAACTGTGGTTGAGAAGGCAAATGGTCGACTCTGCTTTCTTGGGAGAATTTTAGGAAACAGTGGTTCAGTTATAAAGGAGAGTGCATATATAGGACCCTAGTGCGACCTGTTCTTGAGTGCTGCCCAAGTGTTAGAGATCTGTGTCAGGTCAAATTGAAGGAAGACATCGAAGCAGTTTAGACATGTGCTGCTAGATTTGTTAGAGGTAGGTTCGAACAATATGTAAGTGTTACTGAGATGGTTTTGGAACTCAAATGATAATCCATGAAGGGATGGCGGCGTTCTTTTCAAGGACTGAGAAAAATTAGAGAATTGGTTTTTGAGCTGACTGCCAGATGATTCTATTGCCTCCAAAATACGTTATACATAAAGACCACGAAGATAAGATACGAGAAATTAGGGTTCATAGGGGGTATATAGGTAGTCGTTTTCCTCTCACGCTATTTGTGGGTGGTACAGGAAGGAAATGACTACTTGTGGTACAGGGTACCCTCCGCCACGTACTGTAGTTGGGCTTGCAGAGTATCTCTGTAGATATCGATGTAGGAAGACTCCAAGCACGAGTCGGGCTGTGGTTCTGCCGTCGGCCCTGCTATGTTGCGACGGCAGACGGCGCTCGTAGTGCAGAGGTGCTGGCGGCGTGGCGCAGCAGGTGTGCGCCATTGGGTCCGCCAGATCGCGCATCACTGCTGTCAGTGTCTGACAGAAACTTGCAGTTCCCTTGCCAACTTCACGACGCTTGTGTGATGGTATCCATATGTGATTTCACAGACTGGATATTCGCCGTGTGGTCTGGCTTGTCATTCCCCCAGCTTAAATCCCACGGAACACGTGTGGGATGCGTTGGAGAAATGTACGGCAGCCCCCACACACATATCAACGGCCACCCAGCAGTTGTGAGCCTTGCTGGTGAAGTGGAGGGATGGAGGCCAGGCCAGAAGGACTCCTCACCAACCTCGCACTGCGATCCGCGGTGATTGCAGCACACGTGGTGTCATTTTACTTTCTCACACAGGTCGGCGGGCAGCAGCGAGAGGGCCGTGCGACAACGGTGGTGCTGTAGCAAGGGTCCAGAATGGGCACACTCTGAAAAGAATGTGTGAGCGCACGACCAATCATTTCCCTGTTTCACTTTTTGACTAACTACATCATTCTGGACTCGAAGCGTCGCTCGCATGCGAAAGAAATTCCTTCCCGATTCCGCACCGAAGTGGGCACATTATTTGGATGAGCCGTATTTCTGGAGACTTTCAAAACTAGGGAAGAAACGGTGACTAATCTGCAGTGCCATTTCTTGACTGGGACATTGACAGGCTGATCAAAACACTTATACTACCTTATTCATTCGGACTTGTACCTTCTACTCCCTTATGGGACAGCGCATGAGATGGTGCAGAGAACGATAAATTAAGCGCTGTATCAGGTAAACCTGCAACTACGCCGTAAGGTGTCCGGAGAACAGAATGATCGGTATCACGTGACATATTTTTGAATTGTTGAATAAGTGAAACTATTATTTAGGTACATAAATCTACTGTGAACTGAAAGCGGTTTATATGTGGAAAAGTTGCTGTACGTGGTCAATATTTATTGCGCAATGCTTAGTACTGCGGAACAATATTGATAGTCTATGGGTGATTTTGACGGTTTCCGCAGTATATTGAAGCAGATTACGGAGCTGAAGAGATGCTGACGCTCACTCGATATATTGCGCCGTATACTGAACAGTGGAAGGGAAGTATTGCGCAATAGATGACAGTTCCTACCGAGACCGAGAGAAATTTAATCCACTGTGAACAAATTTCTGGAAATAATGAGAAAAGTAAGTGACAAAAGAACGAGGCGTGCGTTGGAGGGTGTATAGTAAAGCGGCATGCGGTGCTTTGAGCAGTTAAGTTCCTGAGTTCTTAGGATACGCCAGATACTTCGTTTTCACAACAGCAGAGGACACTCAAGATGTGAGTGTGATGACAATAAGCAGAAATGTTAATTTTCCCTCTAGCAGTTTTCAGAATTGGGAAATAAGATCACGTAACGTGTCCAGTGACCATATATGCTATGTTTATTAAACAGTTGTCAGACCACCGACATAAGGATAAGTAATTTTTCAGTCGATATTCGGTAAATAATTATTTTATGTCGTCTTCAGTAAACTGTTGGCGTACCGAAATGTATGGCGAACAGCACATGCAAGCGGTAAATTACACAGTTCACTTACTCAATTTGTAGTTTGTTGTTGTAGTTGTGCTTGTTGTGGTTTACGAATCTATGCTGCAGTAAATGAACCACTGGAATACTGAAATGTTTACCGAATGACTCTCAAACGTACTTCGTCCTTCTGAGTAATTTATGTTTGTGTTTTGCAAGACGAGTAGCACAGTCGGAATATAAGTGAATTCCACATGGTCGAGCTCTAATATGTTCGTCAAGGAGACAGATTTCTAACTGATGCAGAGGGGTCAACAAAAATATAGACACTCTTTGATGGTTAATATCTTTCCGTTAAACACATCAATGCAATTTTGCGCTATAGCGCACTCCATAGTTTTCTCAACAGCTCTTGGAGCGCGTTTTCCAACGGATGACAGTGCAGCAGTGAATGAAGTGAGATTGTCTTTTGAACAACGCAAGGCCATGTTGAAGTGGTACTGGAAGTAGGAAAACATGGTGGAGGTACAACGGCAATGGCATAATGTGTACTGAACACGTACATCCATTTTCCGTATTCGAGATAAATCTGAAGCTCACGGTACTGCTCAAGTGGTCGGTAAGGAAAGGTCTGGCCGACCAGAAACATCAACAAGTCCAGCTTCCAACGCTCCTGTGTTGCAACGTTTTACTAGATCACCTCAGAAATCTGATGCAGAGTGCACGCGAAGGTGGGGTGAGTCGATCAAGCGTACGAGGAATTCTGAAGACTGCAGAGTGGAAAGTGTACATTCCAAGACCGCTGCACGGTATCGACGATGACTACCCGGATAGAAGGATGCAGAAGTGGGAGTGGTTCGAAGGCATGCTTCGCCAGTATGAACAGTTCGCACGGATGGTTATCTGTTCAGACAAGGCGCAGTTCAAACTTAACCGTGCTGTAAGCCACCACAACTACCTGTACTGGGCTCCTGAAAACCTTCACGTTCAGATGGACAAATATGTTCATCTACACGGTGTTAATGATTAGTGTGGTCTGTCATCGTGCGGTTTGATTAGTTCATTCTTCTTTGAAGGTACTGTAATTGGTGAGGTCTATCTTCATATGCTGCAAACATCGATTTTATCTGCCATCCGAGAGTGTGTAGTATATGCTATCTGCAATGTTACAAGAAAGACTAGTTGTTTCATGTACGGACAAATCGAGGAAAAACTGTTAAGATTGTATTTCTGTTCACCAAATAAAATGGTCTGTTTCTTTAAGTTTTCCTTATCTTACTTTTTGACGCAATTGGGAGGAGAGCGTCTGGGGCATGTTTTAACGCAGTGTGTGTCCATATGGATAATGAGGGGCGGCTAACTGTGAGAAATGCTGTGTGGGACACGTTTCGTTCTGTTTGGTATGCACGCAGAAGCTGGAGGGCCTCTCAGTCGATGTAGTTAACCGGGGCACCCACGACTGGACTTACACCCGTGCGACGAACGACTCACACACTCATCTTCTACTAAGCGTAACACAGTGCGCACTATCGCTCGACGCATGTAACAACAGGGACTTATCTACTATACGGTTTATTGGATAACAAGGCAAATTTTCCGCTGGGAAAAATCAGTATCAGCAGATAAATATGTCAGTTAGTGTGCAGTTTAGCCAGAAAATTTCACGGGCGGGATATCAAACGATTCGTAATAACGAAAAAACGTGCCAAATTTGTCTGTCCAGTTTTCCGGATCACAGGGTCTCGAGTAACAGAGAGAAATTTTGAATAGAAACGCCTCCAGTCACATTTTTTTGTGTTTCATTAAATTACACCACGCATTTCGAATGCTGTAGGTCAATCTTCACGTGAAAATCGTGTAATTCGTATATTAAGTTTGGTCTTGAGTGAGGTGAAATGCGTTTTCCTGTTACGAGAAAGTTAGATGTTACGTTTTCATAAAAGGAAAACGCATTTCACCTCACTCAAGAAAAAAAATGTAAATGTAAATGTAAGGTTTTACCTACAGCCAGATGGCGCTCCACCTCTCTACCACAGAGATGTCAGCAGAGCCTACTTGGATGTAAATCTACCTGGACGATGGACAGGTCGAAAAGACCCACCATGGCCTTCTGACCTTACCCTTCCTGACCTCTAACTATGGAGGACCTTGAAAAATGCAGTTTATCTATCGCAGTCAGCTACGTTGAACGAGCTACGAGGAAACATCGAGGCTGCCTGTGCGGCTATCACACCGGCATGACTAGCAGTTGTAGTTGGGTCAACAATCCAGCGTCATCGATGTCGTTTCGCCGCTAATGGGGGTCACTTTGAACACATAAAATAGCCTTATCCCACACTCGCGCCACCGTGCAAGAATTGTAACGGTATGTGATTTTGTTCTCTTAATATTGGCTATCAAAGAGGGCCTACATTTTTCTGAGCCCCACCCTGTTCTGCAATAATATTGCTCCGCTCAATACAGTGGCACAATGTTATTGCACAATAAATACCGAGCGTGTGGAAAGGCCCGTTAAGGAAAGGATGGACAAGAATGGCGTACCATCTGGTGCACCGCGTGACGCCATGTGGTGCAACCGGCAGCCACCAGAAGGTGCGACAGCGAGACACCACAGCCGGGAGGATGAGGAGGGTGCGGCGTGGCGGGGGCAGGAGGTCGGGGGCGGCGACCTCTGAGATAGCGGCGGCAGAATAAGAGGCGGCGGCTGCGGCCGGCGGCACAGCCAGTGCGTCGGCGGCAGCCGTCCAGCCAGCAGCCACTCACTCCTCGCCCAGAGGTAAGGCCGGCCGGGCTGACACGGCAGCGGAGCAGCCCCCACACCGCGCTGCCGCAAGCCAACTGCTGCTCAATCACTGTCTATTAACCTTTCCGTCTCAGTCGTGTATAATTTTCACAACGGTAACTAGTTTCGAACTTCTCCGTTCATTTTGAAACCGATACCTGATTCAGAAGATGTAACATTAATAAAAACAAAACCGAAGTACACAGCGTACAGGTTACACTAGTGCAAACGTCGTTTATTATATATCTGCATTTCTAAAGTCTGCCAGTACAGAATTCCAATGGAATTTTCAAAAGATTCGCTTATACAGGGTGTTACAAAAAGCTACGGCCAAACTTTCAGGAAACATTCCTCACACGCAAATAAAGAAAAGATGTTATGTGGACATGTGTCCGGAAACGCTTAGTTTCCATGTTAGAGCTCATTTTAGTTTCGTCAGTATGTACTGTACTTCACCGCCTGTTGGCCCAATTGAAGGAAGGTAATGTTGACTTCGGTGCTTGTGTTGACATGCGACTCATTCCAACGACATTTAAAAGCTCGACGGTCACCTTTACTTGTTTACACTTTCAGAACTTGGCACTCGCCTCGAGTTGTTTACTACGCATTCGTGCGCACTGTCTCTGGACTTGCTGTAAAGTTAAAATGAAATGCGTTCGTGTTGCACCGATAAAGGCCACAGACATTGTCGCACTATTTTACGAGACACTATCCGGGACAGTAGTCAGCTGATGCTTGCCATCTGAGTATTATGCAAAATAGTACGACAGTGTGTGGGGCATCTATCAATACAGTATGCACTAGGTGGGCCTACCAGGTGAAACTAAATGTAGCAGGTTGCTAGAATTATTCGACGAAGAGGCGATTATTACGGAGTTGCTTCGTGAACTCGGGTGGTAATCCCTGGAGGGAAGACGAGTCTCCTTTCCACGGAACGCTACTGAGAAAATCTGTAGACGCGGCATTTGTAGCTGATTGGATTCTAATGCCGCGAACGTACATTTTGTGCAAAAACCGCAAGACAAGGTAAGACGAGTTAGAAGCTGTACGTGGGCACATACGGACTCGTTCTCCCCTCCGCCTATTTTCGGTTGTTACGGCGCTTAGCGTCGGGACCAAACGATATGTACCCAGTTGGTAGACATACGTGCAAAATACATTTGCATTCAGTAAGGGCAGCAAGAACTGAAGCATAAATCAGACATGGAATGAGTAAACAAACATCACTGCAAAATACTCACATTGTACATTGAACATCTGCATGTCGGGCATTACAGAGTCCTTTGCCTACTGATGGCGTTGACATGCACAATTCTAAGTCCCTGTACAATACTTCTGTTGCATCCGACTGAAGTTAACGTTCTACGAACCTAACAGTTCTAGCCGTGAGATGACGTCACCGAGGCGCGGTAAACACTGAATAGTGATGTAGGAACAATTCTTTTGAGAACGGCGTTGGAATTCTGTACAGCAGGGTCGGGCAAGATTTGGGCTCGCTGGCCTTGCCCGGGCCCGAGTGCCAAAGCGCTCAGCCTAGATTCACGTTTCCCCCACCGCCACGACACGCTGTCTCAGCTAGAGGAGGGAGAAGAGGGGAAAACTGCAGTGCAGCCGCCTTGCACCCTACTTATTTTTATCTTGCACAGTCCTCAACAACACAGGTCCCAAACAAACAAATTTTCAATATTATTTAATTATTTTTGGTGTGGATATAATTTTTATCTGATACAAACAGTCGGCTTACCGACAGACGCAGACAGTTTCACAGAGCTTCGCACCTAAATTGCCATGTAATCTTGATTTACACTGAAGAGCTAAAGAAACTGGTACGCGTGGCCAATACCGTGTAGCGCTTCCGCGAGCACGCAGAAGTGCCACAACACGACATGACAGACACTTGACTAGTCTGGAGCAGTGCTGGAGGGAACTGACGCCATGAATCCTGCAGGGCTGTCCGTAAGCTGTCCATAAATCCACGAGAGTACGAAGGGATGCAGATCTCTTCTGAACAGCAGGTTGCAACGTATCCTAGATATGCTCAATAATGTTCATGTCTGGGGAGTTTAGTCGTCAGGGGAAATATTTAAACTCAGAAGAGCGTTCCTGGAGCAACTCTGTAACAATTCTGGACATGTCGGGTGTCACATTGTCCTGATGGAATTGTCCACGTCCGTCGGAAAGCACAATGGACACGAATGGATGCAGGTGATCAGGCAGGATGCTTACGTACGTGTCACCTGTCAGAGTCGTATCTAGATTTATCGGGGTCCCATATCACTCCTACTGCACACGCCCCACACCATTACAGAGCGTCCACCAGCTTGAAAAGCCCCCTGCCGACATGAAGGATTCATGCATTCGTGAGGTTGTCTCCATACCCGTACACGTCTATGGATACAATCTGAGACGGGACTCGTCCGGCCAGGAAGGAAACTTGACTTAACGTGCTCAGTACGTTTCGTTCTACTGAACGTCACGATAAGATCCCTGAACAACCTCTCCGCTATGTTTTGCACATCGGCTGTATCTTCTGGAGCCCACTCATCTTTCAGTTTCTCCTTCGGTGTGTCCATCAGATCCCTGGACGTCACAACTGCTTTGCTTTAATTGAAGGTGGTTTGTAGCTCAGGTTAGATGGCGCATTCCCCAAGGCATTGAGCTTTGTGGATATTCTTAATCAGGAATTAGAAGTTTCCACAGACAGTATTCTATTACTCAATCGTTTGAATGATTGTAAAGTGCTAGTGATGCCTTCTTTTTGAGTCTTTTTAAGTACAGAAAGGTGAAACTTTCTCGAAGCTGCACTCTTTACTGTTAAAAACACATTCTGAAAACCGGAATGAGCTCTGTTACTAGACACAATGCTTTTGAAATGAACTCCTGAGTTAGGACGACTGACTGCACGTGCCCTCTTATTTGACTGGGCGTTGATACCTACCAGCCCGCATCTCGTGGTCGTGCGGTAGCGTTCTCGCTTCCCACGCTCGGGTTCGATTCCCGGCGGGGTCAGGGATTTTCTCTGCCTCGTGATGGCTGGGTGTTGTGTGATGTCCTTAGGTTAGTTAGGTTTAAGTAGTTCTAAGTTCTAGGGGACTTATGACCAGAGCAGTTGAGTCCCATAGTGCTCAGAGCCATTTGAACCTTTTTTTTTTATACCTACCAGTGGCCTACGTTTTCCACTGGGAGGAGAATGAGAGAATTTTGAGGGCTCCATATTGGTCCCAATAGCAGCTAGGGAAGTGTAACTCCATCTAGACAGAACCTCACATGCCTAGATAAGCCTTATACAACTGCGATTTGGCACGTTCCCCAGAGGTAGCCTTCTAACGACTGTTCCACCTCAATAGCCACGCATCTCAATTGCGAGCAGCACACATTGAGATTTAAGGTTTTCTTTATAGCGGTTTTTACAACTTCAGCGATCTGGCCGGTCAAGCCAAGGTGTCCGTTCCCTGTGACGCCGCCGCGCCGCACGGTGGTCGCTGAAGCGTGCCCAGAGCTTATGGTGAGTGCGGACTGGCTCTGCTTACCAGTCCCCAGCTCAAGAACCTCGGGGTCGCCAAGACCGTACCCAGCAAACGAATGCTGTGCCCCTGAGGGCTTAAATAACTATGACCTAATGGATTACGAGATTTTTTTGCAGCCGGGGTTTGGCAGCTCAATAATGCTATATACAAAGAATAGGTGTTCCCCGTTAATCGTGGTTGTGAAAGTTGGCAAGAGGCAGAGTTATTTATTGCCATCAAACACAAATGGACACAGTGACCAGCATTATCATACGTCTCTGCTCACGGCTAAGCTCGGCATCGGTCAAATATATTGAAGTATCGTCACACATTGCTGGAACAATTTGCACACAATAGTCCGCATTTCAATCTCCTGGTCGGCGCGGTAGTTGCGAAAGCATTATTTCGGGACTCCGTATTTATAACGACTTTTCAAATAAAAACACTTTCTAAAAATTTGGTAGATTCTCTGGGGGTCAACCCACGTCGAATGTGCACACGCTCAGCCAGAACGATATTGCCGCTCGCCCTTCAGCTACGCCACTACAACCGCACTCCCCACACTACTGCTCGCTGCATCCCTCAACAGTAACACTCGCAGATCACACCGGCGCTTCACTATCGACGCCTGGGCTATGCTCGGCCCGTACGAGTAAAATATACTTTTCTCTGTGCACTCTGAAAGACTTCTTTTGAATCACAGTCTGAAAAGAAACTGGAAAAGTAAGTTAGGGTTACAGGACAGAATTTAAAGAACATTAAATTCCAGAACAAGTAATAAAAGTTACAATATACCGGGGATAATTTCCCTTTGACTCTGGTAATGAACTACAAAAAAAATCGTGCCAACATTGAGTATACATTAACGGAAAATGGTAAATATTTACACAAGGTTTGTTTTACATTTAATTGCAATGATTATTTACTTTCCATAGTTTGTATGGCCATAAAACACAACCATAACTTGTTATTTTTGCGCCACTGCACAGAAGCATTTTTTATTTCAGGAACCCCCTTTAATTTTCCTCCCTTTCAGCACGGCTCTCATCCATTCTATCAAGATTATTTCAGCTCAACTTAGGCACCACCCACGAAAGGTAGAGAAGAAATACCACAAATCAGTAACAATTTCATCCTTATCTTTGCTCTACTAATTGTATACATATGAGTAACAAAACATGGTCCTCATACATCATAATAGACAGATTGACAACTTTTTACTTTTTAAGTCAATGCTCTAAACATGTCTTAAGTAAGTACAGACAATTGTAAGTAATGTGTTTATACATACAGAAAATTTACAGCAATGACGTTATTAATCAGCCTTAGGTTATTTATTTTTGTTATACAGCTATTATAGCTTCTTCAGTCAAGACATCATTTAAAATGAAGTGTCAGTATTCCGTACTGATTAACTACCATCAGAACTTCTGAAGCCTGGAGCAAATTCTTGCCTATCGACTCCGACAGCTAAGCAGATCATTGCATCATTATTTAATTGCCATTTGTGAGATACCTTTAACTTCTTCTCGTCATACGTTTTTCAAATGGTTCAAATGGCTCTGAGCACTATGCGACTTAACTTCTGAGGTCATTAGCCGCCTAGAATTTAGAACTAATTAAACCTAACTAACCTAAGGACATCACACACATCCATGCCCGAGGCAGGATTCGAACCTGCGACCGTAGCATACGTTTTTCAAGATCACTTATAGATACATACATTCCTATATGAGTGGGACAACTTGTGTGAAATAAGTGACATCATTCAAATGTTATTTCTTAAAATACGTCATATTCCATATACTTCTCTACTCACTTGAACATCCATTACACATATCCCTCTCAGCTCAATACCGTCTTTATCTGAAACATTTTCTCCTTAAGCATCTATTAATCATCATTATTTACCTCAATAATTACTTAACGATTTCTGTATGTTCCTTAACTTAAAAAACCATCCACCACATTAAACGATTTATCCTTCTACTTGGAATCACATATCTAAATAAATGAGTCCTCATCTTCGTGTCATTTTAAATGTTATCCTATTTATCACAATCATCAACCATTATGTCATTCCAGCTTTTGCAGTTTCTCTGCTCCTTCATGACTCAACAGAACAAGAATACATGAACACTTTATTGATACTATTAGGTTGGTGCATAAGTTCGTAGTGTTTTTTTCATAAGTCTAATGAACACAACAGATACACATAACAGAGATTTTAATTGGCAATAAAATATTCTCCTTCACTATTTACTAGCCTACCAACGCTGCAGTAACTTCTAGATTCCACGGTAGTAGAAATCACATGGTTTTCAGGCAAAGAACTCATCGAGCCAAGTTTGGGGCGCATTTTCATCAGCCACGGAAGCTGCTTGACGGTTGTTCGCTAGCGACCCGTAAAGGCGAAAATCTAGGGCGCAATATCACGTGAATGAGGTGGGCGCGGAATGAGTTCTCAAGCCAATTCCTGTGCAGCGCGTTTTGTCAGTCTAGCAGAATGCGGGCGCGCGTTGTCGTGCTGTAGCATCACTTCACGTGGTCTTCGTGGTCGTTGTCCTCGGACTGCGTCTGCAAGGTGACTGAGTTGTCGACAACAAATGTCAGCTGTGATGGTCACACCATGGGAAGCTACCCGTAGTGCCCCACATCGTCGCTGTTGAACCAGGTGCGTAACACTATCTTTTGTGGATGCACACAACTCTTTGTACTGAGAGTCGGTGCTTTTTTTGGGCTCGACCACTCCTTTTCTCTCCTTATGTTAGCATAAAGACAGCATTCATCGTCACCAGTAACGACACAGTATAAGAATGGTCGGTGTCGTTCACACACTAACTGATGACGAGCAAGCAGAGACGCACACATCGCCACCCACTTATTTTTGTGAATTTGGCTTAGAGCATGCAGTACTCAAACACCGATTTTTGAATCTTCCCCACTGCGAGCAAATATCGCACGAAGTTGGAAACATCACCGTTCATCACATTTGTCAGTCACCGGGAACACTGACACCAATCATTGTGGAATAATGCGTTTAAAAGATATTCATCAAACCACAGGTCAAAACAATCCTACAATCCTCCTTAAAGCAAGAAAACCATTTTCTTGCCATGGTGTGTCCGGTGGTATTATACCCATACACGGAGCGAATATTTCTGGCACTCCCCTTGACACTCCATCTTCTATCGTCCAAGGCTGCATTCACTATCTCCAAATGACAAAATGGCAATACGTAAACTCAGTTAGCAACAGTGAACTACAAATAAAAATTACAATCGATGAATAAACCTGTAGCAGCCAGAATACGAATGTGCAAACCAAAACAGTACGAACTTACGTACCAACCTAGTCATTAGCTTCACTCACCATTTTAAGAGATGTTTCCTTTTACATTTCACATTTACATATGTTATTTTGGGACTAATACTTTTATAATTTTGACTTTGAATAATTACACAAAACATGGATTTTTTGACATCTCGATTACTGCTATAATACTGACGTTATATTTTTACGGTCTAAACTGTTCCTAATTAAAATACCTGGACAACCACCGTTTAATCTACTGCTACTGTTTTCTTAATCCAAGGCTAGGAAGCACGGGAGAGAAGTGAAACAGGAAATAAAGTTTCAGCCGTCTGGGAACATACCAGTCGCAGTTCGTATACCAGTAAGAGAGTTTCTAGTTCCATACAGGTGTTCTGAATCTATCTTGTTGTCTGAGTTATCCTAGTCTGCAACTAAGTGGTGCCTTTTTATGTTTTCACCATGTTCTGAGCCATGAGCTCTCTTAATTAGCACTTACTCTAGTTCCACAGTGTTTGGATGTTCAATCTTTATGACCCTGTTGTTGTGGTTGTGGTCTTCAGTCCTGAGACTGGTTTGATGCGGCTCTCCATGCTACTCTATCCTGTGCAAGCTTCTTCATTTCCCAGTACCTACTGCAACCTACATCCTTCTGAATTTGCTTACTGTATTCATCTCTTGGTCTCCCTCTACAATTTTTATCCTCCACGCTGCCCTCCACTGCTAAATAGGCGATCCCTTGCTGCCTCAGAACATGTTCTACCAACCGGTCCCTTCTTCTTGTCAAGTTGTGCCACAAACTCCTCCCCATTTCTGTTCAATACCTCCTCATTAGTTATGTGATCTACCCATCTAATCTTCAGGATTCTTCTGCAGCACCACATTTAGAAAGTTTATATTCTCTTCTTGTCCAAACTATTTATCGTCCATGTTTCACTTCCATACATTACTACACTCCATACAAATAGTTTCAGAAACGACTTCCTGACACTTCAATCTATACTCGATGTTAACAAATTTCTCTTCTTCAGAAACGCTTTCCTTGCCATTGCCAGTCTACATTTTATATCCTCTCTACTTCGACCATCATCATTTATTGTGCTCCCCAAATAGCAAAACTCCTTTACTACTTTAAGTGTCTCATTTCCTAATCTAATTCCCTCAGCATCACCCGAGTTAATTCGACTACATTCCATTATCCTGGTATTGCTTTTGTTGATGTTCATCTTATATCCTCCTTTCAAGGCACTGTCCATTCCGTTCAACTGTTCTTCCAAATCCTTTGCTATCTCTGACAGAATTACAATGTCATCGGCGAACCTCCATGGATTTTAATACCTAGTCCGAATTTTTCTTTTGTTTCCTTTACTGCTTGATCAATATACAGATTGAATAACATCGGGGAGAGGCAACAACCCTGTCTCACTCCCTTCCCAACCACTGCTTCCCTATCCTGCCCCTCGACTCTTATAACTGCCATCTGGTTTCTGTAAAAATTGGAAATAGCCTTTCACTCCCTGTATTTTACACCTACCACCTTTAGAACTTGAAAGAAAGCGTTCCAGTCAACATTGTCAAAACCTTAAGTCTACAAATGATATAAACGTATGTTTGCCTTTCCTTAATTTATTTTCTGAGATAAGTCGTAAGGCCAGTATTGCCTCATGTGTTCCAATATTTCTATGGAATCCAAACTGATCTTCCCCGAGGTCGGCTTCTACTAGTTTTTTCCATTCGTCTGTAAAGAATTCGCGTTAGTATTTTGCAGCTGTGACTTATTAAACGGATAGTTCGGCAATTTTCACATCAGTCAACTCCTGCTTTCTTTGGGATTGGAATTATTATATTCTTCTTGAAGTCTGAGGGTATTTCGGCTGTCTCATACATCTTGCTCACCAGATGGTAGAGTTTTGTCAGGGCTGGCTCTCCCAAGGCCATCAGTAGTTCTAATGGAATGTTAGTTGTTGTAGTACGCAGGTCGGCTCCCAGGTGATGCTGCCGCTCTATTACTCTGGTGTGCCGAGATCGGTGTTTGGAGTTCCCAATTTCGCCACTTGAAAGCCTCCTCTCTTGCACGGTGCAGTTCAGTTCGATTGTGATCTGCAAATTCCTTGTGTGCGTCCGGTGTAGAGTTACTCCGCTACCGCCTGTCACTCAACAATCGTATTCATTTCGGAACTGACACACAAATCACAGATAACGGCTCGATTTAAAATCAACCGATTTTAGCTGCTTAGGCCTGCTACGTACGTGACGAATATTTGACCTTTTTCATCGCTATAACGTCACATGTGTCTGTTCAGGACATGACTTTTACTGTTATATACACGATATACAAGAATTTCAACGTTCGCTCTGTAAGACACAGTACATTAACATTGTTTGTGCCGGCCGCGGTGGTCTAGTGGTTCTAGGCGCGCAGTCCGGAACCGCGGGACTGCTACGGTCGCAGGTTCGAATCCTGTCTCGGGCATGGATGTGTGTGATGTCCTTAGGTTAGTTAGGTTTAAGTAGTTCTAAGTTCTAGGGGACTGATGACCACAGATGTTAAGTCCCATAGTGCTCAGAGCCATTTGAACCATTTTGAACATTGTTTGCATCATTTGATAAGATACGTTCTTTCTGTCCATTAAATTTCGGCCATGCAGACGCGCAAATAAAATTTCTTCCACTGCTATTTCGGCCGCGTATCGTCGTATCGTGCGGCCATCTTCAGAAGGAGTCACAAGAAGTCTTGCGACTGAGTATGAGGATGGCCGAAAAATACGCGGCCGAAATAATACTATCCAGTGGTTTGCTCTGGACCAGAGGTCTTAAATAAGGGTCGAGGAGAGCAGTCGCTCCCGCCGTTCCTCTGACGTTTGAGACATCTCGCTTTCCACGAGCGGCGTAATCAGCTCCAGATCAGTTGGGCCTGCAGAACGCGTTTACCTCATTGCTGAAGCCTCAGTGTTTAAAGGAAGGTAACTGGTCTCCAATTAGCAATAAATTTAATAGTTTTGTTGCTCACTGGTTGCAGTTATTCGCTCAGCTAGGGTAACGACGATCACTGAAATTACGAGCGTCATCAATGCCATCCCTCAAGGAACACTAAATGTCTTACTGCTCTCGCACCATTGTTGCCACATACTCTGGTGGCTTTATTTATTTCGTGTAATTTGTGTTCTCCAACTATCCGCGCAATGAGAGTCGAGTTTATTCTGCATTCAACCGAATAACATAACTCACTCTTTGCTAGCAATGTCAATGCGATTACGTTTGTCTAATAGCGAGCCTCTTGTACAGAGTGGGTTGAACAAAACTGACTCGGAACAATATCCTTCAGATGGACAACAAAACCCACATCGTCTGCCCTAAATGCAGATCGTGTAAGTTGGCTTACCTGGCGCAAAGTGCACGAAATCCGTACTGAGCCACTTTAGTTCTGCCCGCCGCGTGTATGTATTCGCAGACTTGCGTGTATCAATATGCTAGTGACACGCCACTGTTGAGCGCTCCCGTGTGCGCAGCTATGGACGCGGCCGGCGCTTCGCAGTGGGCGGCGCAGGCCGGCAGCGCGTGCCCCGTGGGCGGCGGCGCCGGGGCGCTGTTCGCGCAGCTGTTGGCCACCCTGGTGCACGCACAGTGCGCGCTCGCCGACCGCAGCGCCTACCCGCCGGACACGGCGCGCCCGCTGCCCGAGTACGACTTCGTGGTGGTCGGCGCCGGGTCTGCGGGGGCGGCGGTGGCCGCCCGCCTCTCGGAGAACCCCGACTGGACGGTGCTGCTGCTCGAGGCCGGCGGCGACCCGCCGCCCACCTCCGACGTGCCCGGACTCTTCCCGCTGCTGCAGAAGACCGAGGTGCGTATCTCCTGAGCATCGCCAACTGTGTCACACAAACACAGAGGGTCCCAGCGATGTACTCACCGACTGCCCTCCTAGACTCGTATACAGGACTCTGCTCAAAGGGCAGCCTTTACTCCCTGACTTCGGTTTCGTTTCGGCACCACGCCGTGGTTCTTACCTTAAAGTACGTCAATAATTGTATGCCGTAAGACCGAGCATATCTTATCTAACATTTAAAACTGAAATGGCGCCCAAGCTTTTTTCGTATTGCGTAGTTCCAAAGGATTAGATTTACGCACTTCTTGTGTTATTACTGTGGTCTTCAGCCCAAAGATTGATTTGATGCAGCTCTCCATACGAGCTTATGCTGTGCATCTCTAAATAACTACTGCAACCTACATCCTTCGGAATCTGCTTACTCTATTCATCTCTTGGTCTCCCTCTACGATTCTTACTCCCCACACTTCCCTAGATGGGAGGATTCTTTGATTTCTCAGAATGTATCCATCAACCCATCCCTTCTGTAGGTCAAGTTGTGCCACAAATTCCCTATCTCCCCAATTCTGTTCAATACCTTCTCATCAGTTGCGCGATCTGTCCATAAGATCTTCAGCATTCTTCTGTAGCACCGCTTTTCAAAAGCCACTAATCTCTTCTTGTCTCAATTGTTTATCGTCCACGTTTCAGTCCCATATATGGCTACACTCCATACAAATACTTTCAGAACAGGTTTCGAAACACTATACTCGACGTTTACAAATTTCTCTTCTTCAGAAGCGCTTTTATATTGTTGCCAGTGTAATTTTATATTTTCTCTACGTCGGCCATCATTAATTATTTTACTGTCCAAACAGCAAAATGCACCTACTACATTCCGAGTTTCGTTCCGTAATATAATTTTCTCAGCATCACCTGATTAAATTAGACCATATTCTTGTTTTACTTTTGTTAATGTTCATCTTATATCCTCCTACCAAGACACTGTCCTTTCCGTTCAACTGCTCTCCAAACTCCTTTGCTGCCCCTGACAAAATTACCATGTCATCGTCGATTTTTATTTGGTTTTCTTTACTGCTTACTCAGTGTACAGATTGAGTAACGTCGGAGACAAGCTGCAACCATGTTCCACTTCTTACAAACCACTGCTTCATTTTCAAACCCCTCCACTCTTATAAGTGCCGTCTCTTATTCTAAACAGACTTTCGCTTCCTGTTTTTTACCCCTTCCAGCTTCGTAATTTCAGAGAGTATTCCAGTCAACATTGTCAAAAGCTACCTGTAAGTCTACAAATGCTATATATGTAAGTTTGCCTTTCCTTCATCTATCTCCCGAGAGAAGTCATGGTACAGTATTGACCCGTGTGTTCCAACATTTCTCTGGCATTCAAACAGACCTTTCTCGAGGTCAACATCTACAAGTTTTTCCGTTGCTATGAAAAGTATTCTTGTTAGTATTTCGCAACCATGACATACTAAACTGATAGTTTGGTAATATTCAATTCTTTGGAATTGGAATTGTTACATTGTTTTTGAAGTCTGAGGCTATTTAGCCTGTGTCACACGTCTTGCACGCCAGGTAGAAGAGCTTCGTGACGGCTGGCTCTGCTATCAATAGTTCTGAAAGAATGTCTATTCCAGGGGCCTTTTTTCCCGTCAGGCCTTTCAGAGATCTGTCATATTCCTCTCGCAGTATCATATCTCCCATCTCATCTTCATCTATATCCTCTTCATTTTCTTTCATAATGTCTTCAAATTCATATCCCTTTTATAAGTAATTTACATACCCCTTCTTCGCTTGATACTAGTTTTCGACCTAATACACTCAAAGACCTCTTTAATTTTCCTTCACGTGATATCTATCTTGGTCTCTTTAATTTTCCTGTTGGTGGTGTCTACTTTTCTTCATATCTGATATGCTTGTAAATCCTTAATACTTCTAGCAATTTTGCACTGCCTGTCAATCTCGGTTTTAGCCGTTTGTATTCGCTTTCGCCTGCTTCATTTGCTGTGTTTTATATTCTCTCCTTTCATCAATTAAATTCATTATCTCCAGTGATGTCCAGGGATACCTGTTTGATCCTCTGCTGCCCTCATTATTTCACCACCCAAGTTACACATTCATCTTCTATGGTATTCTTTTCCCCTGTTCTAGTCAACCGTTGCCTAAAGTTCCCTCTGAAGCTCACAACACCCTATCGTACTTTATACGTTTCCAGCTACCGTCTCCGTAATTTCCTACCTTTTTGCAATTTCCTCCGTTTTAATCTGCAGTTAATAACCAATAAATTGTGGTCAGAGTCCACATCTGCCCCTGGAAAGGTGTTTCGATTAAAAATGAGGTTCCGAAATCTCTATCTTACCATTACATAATCAACCTGAGACCATCTGGTGTCTCCAAGTCTCTTTAACATATATAACCTTCTTTCATGATTCTTCAACTAAGTGTTAGCGATGGTTAAATTATGCTCTATGCAAAATTCTTCCAGGCAGTTTCCTCTTTCATTCCTTTCCCCCAGTCGATATTCAACTACAGTTTTTCCTTCTCTTCGGTTTCTTACAACTGAATTCCATTCTTTAAACAATTCTTTAAACAATTAAATTTTCGTCTTCCTTAACACTGTGAATAATTTCCTTTATCTCATCGGAGCGCTAGCTGCCATTCAAACTTGTAACACTGTGGTGAGTGTCGGCTTCATATCTGTCGTGGCTACGAGACGCGTTTACTACGCTGCTGATAGTAGCTTACCCCCATTTCTATCTTCTTATTCACTATTAAACCTGTTCCTGCATTACCGCTATTAGATTTTCTTACATTAACCGACCGGAAGTCCTGTTCCTCTTGCCACCGAACTTCACTAATTCCCTTTATGTGTAACTTGATGAAAACATCCTCCTAAGTAGTTCCTGCCCGGATATTTGAATGATGAACTGTTTTACCTCCGGAATATCTTACCTGTGAAGATGCCAACATTATTTAACCATACAGTAGAGCTGCATGTCCTCGGGAAAAATTCCTGCTGTTGTTTCAGCTCGCTTTTTCTGTACGTTCACAGCAAGGCAGCTTAGGCTGATGTCAGATCAGTCAGTCATCAAGACTGTTGCCCCTGAAAGTATTGAAAAGTTGCTGCCCCTGCTCAGGAACCACACAGGAACCACCACCACAATCGCAGCCACGCTCTGCTACCACTGAAACACAGGGCTTAGCGAAGGCAGCATTTGGCGTGGACGTGGCCTTACTCAGTTACCGTTGGTTGTTCAGATTTCTTTTAAAAATCTCGTCCACTTTAATTGGAACCAACTGCATATAAGTTTAACAATCAGGAACAATTATCAAATTTGACTGTTAAAACAAAATCTAATTAAAAAGTCTTTAGACAAATTGCATTCACATCTGAAGGCCTTATTGACTAGGAATTCAAATTATTTGCGGCTGAAGACCCAATAGTAATTACTCAAAAAAATTTGATGACTGAAGGTCTAGATAGGAAATTCTTACTAAAATATTTTAAAAAGGACAATCATGTTAAGAGATAATAATTAAAAATTCCTAAGACAAATTGTATTCACGGCTGAAGGCCTTATTGACAATCATCACAAGCCAAATTATCTAGACGCGCCACAGAAATATGTAATATTTTAAAGGTTACTGTTGTCTAAAAATTGTAAATTTTTGAAAGTTCAAAAGCTAATATCTCGGCAATGCTTTGGCCGATTAATACGAACAAAGTGTCTACGGATGCAGTTAGTAGAGCTGCATCGACAAATCATAGCCGATTTAGCATAATCTGTACCATTTGTGAATGAGAGATCGGAAAATGGGATTCGAGTGAGGGAAACTGTGTTTTTGTCAATAAATAAATATAAAGAGACGAAACTAGCGACAGCATTCTAAAGTTTAAATAGGTAGATGAGTAATTATGTATTTTTATTTGTTTACTTATGTTAAGTATAAAAAATCCGGGAAAAGCAATATCACGCCACAAGAACATTATTTGTGGTAAAACGATGGCAGATACAGAAAACTGGACCTTAAATTCTTATTGCCTGGAACATTTCCAAATTTTTCAATATATCATATATTTTTTGTATTTAGTTTTAGAATATTCGTAATTTTTGTCAAACATTGTTTTGAGTTAGGCAGTCGTTTCGAAGGTGCATAAGACGGCCATCTTTGATGACTGGAGTTCTTTCTGAGCGACGCTAAGAGCCGCACCGCGACAGGAGTGGAAATACAGGTAGCAATATGTTTTACGAGATCTTGTCGTATAGACTGTTCTGCACGACAGGTGTTGTATGGTAAAAGTGTCGGCCTACTTCAATAATCATTTTTTCTGAGCCCACATGTGCTAATGGACATGGCTGGGAGAAATGGAAAAAGTGGAAATTTGTAGTAAGATCTTAGGGGACCAAACTGTTGAGGTCATCAGTCCCTAAGCTTACGACCTACTTAACTTAAACTAACTTACACTAAGGATTACACACACACCCATGCCCGAGGGAGGATTCGAAACTGTGACGGAGCGAACCGCGCGGACCGTGACAAGACGCCCTAGACCTCGCGGCTGCCCGCGCGGCATGGCTGGGGGAAGGTTGAGGTGGATAGAGGAGGGGACGTACAGAGAGAGAGAGAGAGGCTTAATACGAGAGTATGAACAGAGAGCAGCAAGCAGGAGGACATGGATAGGAAGAAGGGGAAAAAGGTGGATGGTGTAAGGGGATCGAGGAGATGAATAGGGAGATGGGGCGGAAGAAAATGAATAGGTAGAGGTGGGGAGGAGGTGAAGAACACAAGTAAAGGGAACGGGAGGAGGTAGATATGGAGAGGGAGCAGGAGGAGATGGACAGAGACAGTGGGGGAGGAGCAGATGGACAGGCAGAGGGGGAATTTAGACAGAGAGAGAGAGAGGGCGAAATAGATAGACAGAGAGGCGGAATGGTTGCAGAGATATAGCGGAGGATGGGATGGACAGAGAGAGGGGAGGGGAAAGTAGGCAGCGAAATGGAAGTATACGAGATGGGCAGAGGAAGCAAAGAGAATGACATGCTCAGAGAGAGGGGGAAGGAAAAAAGAAAGAGGGTGGCAGAAGGAAATTTGCAGGTGACGTGGGGAGGAACTTATTGTCGGAGTGAGGGGCCATAGGAGATGGACAAAGAGAAAGGGAGTATAAGGAGAACAGACAGAGAGAGAGGAGAGAGTAGATGTAGGGACAGAGGTGTGTTCATCCCTGGTTACAACATTTTCACAGTTCCTGAGCACAACAGCGCCTAATGTAATTCAGCCAATCAATATATTGCTTCCTGCTCCATGTATCTGATGGAAAGACCACGAGTGCAAGATTAGATAGATTCGATCTCACACGGGCCCTTATCATTTCTGTGAACCACTCACGACCGCAGCAGGAAACACGGTGAACTGCCTCAGGTACGTGGCTCGCGGAGTACTGAGATAGATGCAGATGTAGACCATTAGTGTCAAAACTGGTTAACTGTAATGTATCTAACAAATGTTAAAAGTTCATTTCACCTTATAACAAGGGCTTAAAAATGGCAAGCAGTTACAGGGTAAGGAACTGGATTGGAGCAATATTTCAGTTAGCTGATGTACCTCCAATGTTGTCTTGTGCCGAAAAGCACTCACACGCGGGTGTTCTTCCGACGAGAGGTACATACACAAAAGACATAATTACAGTAAAAATAATTACACAATAATAAGCGGAAGAAATGCATCGTTATGATTCCTGACTAGAACTACCCACTGTTAACCATGTATTCTGCCGGCATATGCAGCGTTAGTTTACCAGTGACGCTCACCAGTGCGTGTCTTGGACCCCATCTTGCTGGCCAAGGTAGTTGACTTACACCTTCTAGAGCACGTTGGGTGGCACGGGATACATGCGGACGTGCATTGTCCTGTTGGAACAGCAAGTTCCCTTGCCGGTCTAGGAATGGTAGAACGATGGGTTCGATGACGGTTTGGATGTACCGTGCACTATTCAGTGTCCCCTCGACGATCACCAGTGGTGTACGGCCAGTGTAGGAGATCGCTCCCCACACCATGATGCCGGGTGTTGGCCCTGTGTGCCTCGGTCGTACGTATGCAGTCCTGGTTGTGGCGCTCACCTGCACGGCGCCAAACACGCATACGACCATCATTGGCACCAAGGCAGAAGCGACTCTCATCGCTGAAGACGACACGTCTCCATTCGTCCCTCCATTCACGCCTGTCGCGACACCACTGGAGGCGGGCTGCACGATGTTGGGGCGTGAGCGGAAGACGGCCTAACGGTGTGCGGGACCGTAGCCCAGCTTCATGGAGACGGTTGCGAATGGTCCTCGCCGATACCCCAGGAGCAACAGTGTCCCTAATTTGCTGGGAAGTGGCGGTGCGGTCCCCTACGGCACTGCGTAGGATCCTACGGTCTTGGCGCGCATCCGTGGGTCGCTGCGGTCCGGTCCCAGGTCGACGGGCACGTGCACCTTCCGCCGACCACTGTGGAGACCTCACGCCCCACGTGTTGAGCAATTCGGCGGCACGTACACCCGGCCTCCCGCATGCCCACTATACGCCCTCGCTCATATATATATATATATATATATATATATATATATATATATATATATATATATATATATATATATATAAGCGGTCCACCGACCTCCGAGCCTGAAAGCTAGGCAATCTTTCTTCTTTTTTTGCTATGTAAAACAGAACGTCTCGGCATCTCCATCAAACACCTAGTCACACCTATGGACTGCCTTAACCAACACTCTGTCTAGTAAACTTGAGATTTACCACGTTAGCAAAATTGTCTCCATAGTGCGGCAGATGCGAGTCGTCCTAATTTGTGGTAAGCATGTACTGCTGAAACGTCAAAAGGCCATCACCCTTCCTCCCCCATACCAGCAATAAAAAATATACAAATTGAGCAAATGGTTCAAATGGCTCTGAGCACTATGGGACTTAACATCTGAGGTCATCAGTCCCCTATAACTTAGAACTACTTAAACCTAACTAACCTAAGGACATCACACACATCCATGCCCGAGGCAGGATTCGAACCTGCGACCGTAGCGGTCGCGCGGTTCCAGACTGAAGCGCCTAGAACCGCTCGGCCACACCGGTCCAAATTGAGCAATTAACCAGCATCGTGAAGCAGAAAATGATTTAATACCCCTTGATAACTCGACGAAAACACTCGCTTTTTTATCTACACACATACATTATTCACTGTAAAAAAAATAGTTCCTAAAAATGTATGTTAAAAATTTCAAGAGCATGATGCCGTTATAACGCTGGAAACTTTAAACGCTGTATCTCTTTGCAACGCAGAAGCTGCCTATTTCAGTAAGGGAAAATTACACATTAAGTGTTACCAATCTAACGCTTCCCAAAAGATCCGCAGCGTCTTGGAAGGTGTCGCCAGATGGAAGTTAAAATCGCATTATGACGAGCACTATGGGTGGCTGTGTGCTGCCTGTTGCACGTTAGCCGTAGTCGCTATCCTAAACAGAAAAATTTACAATGAAAATTTATTTACTGAACTCCAGAAGAACCGATCAGGTATTACACTTTACTAACCCTTTCACGTAATTCTATCTCACAGTCTACGTGCGGCTGGGGACTACGGGATGGGAGAAAGCGTGCTCGAATGCTCATTGCGAAATAGTTTAACGAACTGAGTAGATGCATGATTTATTCAACAGATGGAGCATGCCCCTGAAAGTGCATTTACACGCAACTAACCTAAAAGCACAAACCCTGCGGTTGCATATGAGCGAAAGGTAACAACGTACCGATAATTTGTTAGTCGGCAACCATTTGTGGTCTAAGGAAACGCAAAATGGACGCTCAAATTACTTACACACGCAAAGATTCTAAAGCAAAGTTTGCTACTTTGCGTTACTAAATGAATCTTCAAAGCCATCTCGTGACTCAGAGCGAAAACTGGCATGACAATCGACTGGGCACACAATATATGAAGTGTACTGGCATTGTTCGATTCCATCTAAGTTAACGTAAAACGATACTGCAAACGCCACTGGCGAGAATTCCGTCCAGGTCCTAACCAATGAATTCACTTCTAATAGATAAACCTGGCTCAAAATCGAACTAACTACCATCGAAACACGAATACGCACTTAATCACGGAGCAGCGACTGCTTCCTGCGAGTCGTTTTGTTCGCGCCCCAAGTCTCAAATTGTCTCGCCTTGACCAATCGTCAATCTGCTTTTTTGAGAAAGGGCGGGCGTTTTCCTCGATTTAAAAGGTAGGAAATTCCTCATCCTTTCGGTGTAAAATTCGCGTTCGGGAGGACGACGCTTCAATCCGCGTCCTGCCACCTGGATTTAGATTTTCTACGATTTCCCTAAATCGTTCCAGGCAAGTAACGGCTCATTTGACAGGGCACGGCCTGTTTCCTTTTCCGTCCTTGACACAGTCCGAGATTGTGCGGCGTCTCTATCTTGATGTCGACGGGACCTTAAATCTAATCTTCCTTCCTTACTTCTGGTACGATCAACGGTGGAAATTCTGAAGGCCTTTGTCAGTACCCGGATTGGAACCGGCCGACCGCGCGCCCGCACACCTGGAGACGCGGGGTCGGCCACGTGGCAGCCTCCACGTGCCTTCCCAGGCCGCTACTGCACAGCTCGACCAAGCGCCGCCACCCGAACTTGCCTACTTGCGTGTATTTGTTATTTCACCTACATTCACTCAAAGTGACCGGTCATACATCTTTAGGATAGGTGGCTATACGCCTGACCTCTGCTGCTGTAGCGATGTAACAACTTGCTCTTTAAACTACTCACATTTTCGCTACGTTTGCCGTCACTGCCTCTATGGCGAATATAACCAGACTGTTGGAGCAGCGGCGTGGCTGTAAGCTGCAAGTTATTTTAGCAGTGGTAACACACACTGTACACGGTCACTCCAAGACAGCTTCAAAGTGCGATCGCGATTAGTAAAAGAAGTCTTCTGCGAGTACTAAATTTCAATGCATTCCATCTGCTCCACATTTCGCACCATCAACAGCTTCGTGTTCAGATTCGCCGAAAGGTGTCTAGGAAAGATGCAAATTGATGTGGCGTTCCCGTGCAGTATTTAGTTTAAGGATGAAGAATTTTACCAATCCACTAGCAAATCAGTCTTCACAGTACGCCCATCAGACAGTTGAAAATCATCACTAGGTTATAAACAACGACCTTGATGAGTGTTCGTGTGGTGCGTAGTTTTCAAGGAACGTATCTCTGGTCCCTGTTTTAGTGATGTGACCCTAAGTAGCCTCAAGCATATAAAGTTATCACGTCCTCCTGGAAAGCGTGATAAGTTCGTGACAGTTGTAGCTGTTACGTAGTGCGCCCGTCCATCACAGCTAGGGACAACAGTGATAAAGGAACTTGGCGACACTGTTAGCCGGTTCCTTCTAACTGATTACTCGCCGTTAAACATCGAGTCCACACTGTCCCTATTTGAGCGTGCGCAATCACGGCTGCACTAGAGTCGCTTTCAAATGTGTCATCACGAGGAAGCAGAGTAGCAGTACTTTACTACAAAATGGCTCTGAGCACTATGGTACCTAACTTCTGAGATCATAAGTCCCCTAGAACTTAGAACTACTGAAACCTAACTAACCTAAGCACATCACAAACATCCATGCCCGAGGCAGGATTCGAACCTGCGACAGTAGCGGTCGCGCTGTTCCAGACTGTAGAACCACTCGGCCATCCCGGCCGGCAGTACTTTACTCACAACTCACCTGCACTGCTTCACGGCGACGTGATTCACCAGACTAGTACGTTGCTACGAAAATTGTTTCCAAGTTGCGGCACGTAATAACAACATGTATACAATTTCAGTGAACTTGATACATTAATTAGCAGGTGAACTAATATTAAAACAAAAATTTAAGCATTTCATTTTAAATTTATAACTAAATGACGTACCTTTTAAAATTGTAACATCAGAGCAAGTAAAATAAACCTAGTGTATCATCACATTACCAGTTATCTGTCTGTTCGCATACCAAGTTTTATCAGTCCTTTCTAAAATCTGTTTATATTTGTAAGCTCAATTTTTTTAGAATCTACCAAGAACCTGTGTAAAGAATTTCTCAAGCTCTTAGTTGTTCTGCGCAATCTCTAGAAACTCCCACTTGAAGATTACTTCCCTTCGGTTCAGCTGCTGCTCTCCGCTGGCTATAGCTCCTCTTTCCTGCACTGAATCATTATGTTGTTCAAAGAGACAGACTCTGTCGTTTAATGAAACCACCCTTCGACAGTCAAGCCCAAGTAGTTACATATCAAGGAAACTAATTTTTGAATCTTATTTATAATATTTTAGAATATTAATTCCTGACTCATTCCCACCAACACTTCATTCATTCTGTGCGAGTTCTGGTTTCTCTTATTTTATTGTAATGATCATATCTCCCTATGTACTTGAGGGCAAACAAAATATTTTCACACTTCGAGGAGAAAGCTGGTGACTGAAATTTCATGAGAAGGTCCTGCAGCAGCGGAAAACAACTTCCTTTTAATCACTGCCACACCAACTGGTGTACCATACCTGTGGCATTCTTTCTCCTATTTCACGACGATTCAAAACGAGCTGCCCTTCTTTGAAATTTTTAGATGTCCTGCGTCAGTCCTATCTCATGCGGATCTCACATCGCACAGAAATACTCCAGAGGAAGGCGTACAAGCGTCTCTAGTAGACTTGCTGCATTTTCTAAATGTTCTGTCAATAAATATCAGTGTTTGGTTAGCTTTCCACAGAACATTATCTATGCGATCGTTCCGGTTTAAGTAATTCGTAACTGTAATCACTAAGTATTTAGTTGAATTTACAGCCTTTGGGTATTGTAATTTATCGTGTAACAGAAATTTAGCGAATTTCCTTCAATGCTCATGCGCATGTCTTCACATTTTTCATGATTTAGTCAGTTGCCACTTTTCACACCATGTAACTATCTTGTCTAAATCATTTTCATATTGCATTTGATCATCTGATGACTTTACAAGACGTTAAATGACAGCCTCATCTGCAAATAAGCTAAGAGGGCTGCTCAGACTGCCTCCTAGATCTTTTATATACATCAGGAACAGCAGAGGGCCTATAACACTTCCTTTGGGGGCAGCAGATATTAATTCAGTGTTACTCGTCGACTTTCCGTCAGACTTTCGCGACAGGAAGTCACGAATCAAGTCACACGGCTGAGACGATAGTCCTGGAGCAAGCAATTTATTTAGAAGTCGCTTGTGAGAAACGGTATCAAAAGTCTTCTGAAAATCTAAAATTACGGAAACAGTTTGACGTTCCCTGTCGATAGCACTCATTACTTCGTTGCAATAAAGGCCTAGATGCGTTTCACGAGAAAGATATTTTCTGGCCGGCCGTTGTGGCCGAACGGTTCTAGGAGCTTCAGTCGGGAACCGCGTTGCTACTACAGCCGCAGGTTCGAATCCTGCCTCGGGCATGGATGTGTGTGATGTCCTTCGGTTAGTTAGGTTTAAGTAGTTCTATGTTCTAGGGGACTGATGAGCTCAGATGTGCTTCCAGCCATTTGAACCATGTTTTTTATATTTTATGAGTTCGTGTATGCTCCTTGTCAATAAATTGTTTTCTACGATGTTATTCATAATGTTGGAACACGGTATATGTTCTAAAATACTCCTGCGAATCGACGTCAGCGATACGGGTCTGTAATTCGGCGGATTACTCCTATTTCCGTTCTTGGGTATTGATGTGACTTGTACAGCTTTCCAGTACTTGGGTCTAGATATTTCTACGAGCGAGCACCTGTATTTGATTGCTGAGTTTGGTGCCAGTGTGTCAGCGTACTCCGAAAGAGACATGACTGGTATACAATTTGGACCGGAAGCCCTGCTTTTCGTAAGTGTTATTAGCTGCTTCACTACAGTGCGGATATCCACTTCCAAGTTACTCAGCAGTTGTTCTTGATTCGAATTCTGGAATTTTTATTTCGTCTTTTTCTGTGAAGCAACTTTGGAAGACCGTGTTTAGTAACTCTCTTTAGTGGCTATGTGATTAAGAATATCACCATTGTCATCGTGCAATGAAAGCACTGATTGCTTTTGGCCACTGGTGTACTTTACATAGGATCAGAATGTCTTTACGTTTTGTGCCATGATTTCGAGACAATGTATCGTTGTGGCAACTACAAACACCAAAAAAAGTTTTGCATCACCCCGGTTCCCAGAACTACTGAAGATAGACATTGACTGTGGATACTGTATCACAGACACAATCCCTTTGACTATTCAGAGATTTTACTAAACCCGCCCAAAGATGTAAATAACCATGTCTGAGCAGCGCCTTTTAGACGGAGGGGGTCCGACAGCGGATCAGTTCCAGTCATTCCAGCAGGAAGGAGGTACAGGGCTCATATTGTTTACGTTTAACCATGCCTAGAAGGTCAATACCGCGGTTCGATAGCGTCCGCATTGTTACTTTGTTCCAGGAACGGCTCTCAACTAGGGAAGTGTCCAGACGTCTCGGAGTGAACCAAAGCGATGTTGTTCGGACAAAATGGTTCAAATGGCTATGAGCACTATGGGACTTAACATCTGTGGTCGTCAGTCCCCTAGAACTTAGAACTACTTAAACCTAACTAACTTAAGGACATCACACACATCCATGCCCGAGAAAGGATTCGAACCTGCGACCGTAGCAGTCGCGCGGTTCCGGACTGCAGCGCCTAGAACCGCTCGGCCATCGCGGCCGACCTTGTTCGGAGATGGAGGAGATACAGAGAGACAGGATTGTCGATGACATGCCTCGCTCAGGCCGCCCAAGGACAACTACTGCAATAGATAACCGCTACCTACGGATTATGGCTCGGAGGAACTCCGACAGCACCGCCATCATGTTGAATCATGCTTTTCGTGCAGCCACAGGAAGTCGTGTTACGACCCAAACTGTGCGCAATACTCTGCATGATGTGCAACTTCACTGCCAATGTCCATGGCGAGGTCCATCTTTGCAACCACGACACCCTGCAGCGCGGTACAGATGGGCCCAATAACATGCCGAATTGACAGCTCAGGATTGGCGTCACGTTCACGCATAGGCCTTCAACCAGACAGTCGTCTGAGACGTGTTTGGAGGTAACCTAGTCAGGCTGAACACGGACATACTGTCCAGCGAGTGCACCAAGGTGGAGATTGCCTACTTTTTTGGGGTGGCGTTATATGGGGTACGCCGCTGGTGGTCATGGAATGCGCCGTAACGGCTGTACGATACGTGAATGCCATCCTCCGACCGATAGTGCAACCGTATCGGCAGCATATTGGCGAGGCATTCGACTTCATGGACGAGAACTCGCGCCTCCATCGTGCACATCTTGTAAATGACTTCCTTCAGGATAACGATGTCGCTCAACTAGAGTGGCCATCATGTTCTCCAGGCATAAACCCTTTCGAACATGCCTGGGATTGAAAAGGGCTGTTTATGGACGACGTTACCCATCAAGCACTCTGAGAGATCTACGCCGAATCGCCGTTGAGGAGTGGGACAATGTGGACCAACAGTGCCTTGATAAACTTGTAGATAGTATGCTACGACGAATACAGGCTGGCATCAATGCAAGAGGGCGTGTTACTGGGTATTAGAGATACTGGTGTGTACAGCAACGTGGACCATCGCCACTGAAGGTCTCGCTGTATGGTGGTACAACATGCAATGTGTGGTTTTCATGAGCAGCAAAAAGGGCGGAAATGATGTTTATGTTGATCTCTATTCCAGTTTTCTGTACAGGTTTCGGAACTCCCGGAACCAAGGTGATGCAATACTTTTTTTGATGTGTGTATTAAAAGCACATCGTATATAAGTTCGTGCTAAATTTCGAACTTATGTAAAACATCGCACAGTCTCACTTGTGTAGTTCCCGTAGTGTCTCCGTCCGTGAAACAGACATATTCGCGAATACCTTATCCGTACCCGCCGCACGCCTCTTATACGAAGTGCTCATAAATCCATTCAAGAAGCAAGCCCTGCTGCCACATTCTTAGTGTTTCCCCAAAATGCACGGACGTGGCCACTTAACCGCCTGTCAGACAGTGGAGCAAATGCTCCCATCTTCTGTCGTTACGCTTCTTTTGATTTCTCAGCGAGTCACCTCAGTTCCTCTACCACCAAATTTGTTAACTCTGTTTTATCACGTTCTCTTTCTATCGATCCCTCTGTGGCATCCATTGCTGTCTCTTCCTATAACTTGTCGCTTTTCAAGATCGAATGTAAACTGCGTCTATTCTCCCCTTTTTTTGTCCAATAGCAACGACTATCTGTTTTATGATGTTGTGTATGAGATGGAACTTGTATGATACTTATCGTAAAGTATGTAATATGTAGAACACGTGGTTAGATTGTCTAATGGCCCTAATCTTGGCAGGTTAAATAAATCAAAGGACGAAATAAAATAAATAAACACACGGCGCTGGGATGCGATAACTCAACGTGCTGAGTGGTCTGACCGGAACTTTTTACGGAATGCGACTGTGGCGAAGGACAACACTTGGTGCGCTGCACATGACAGTCACGTTAATAAACTAACGATGCACAATAGCCTGTCACGCGTGCTTACAGTTGTTGCAGTAGCGCACCAATTTCTGACGGCGGGACAGTGCTCTGTTATTTTCTCACTGTTTGAACTAGTCCAATATACGGGGTGATTCAAAAAGAATACAACAACTTTAGGAATTTAAAACTCTGCAACGACAAAAGGCAGAGCTAAGCACTATCTGTCGGCGAATTAAGGGAGCTATAAAGTTTCATTTAGTTGTACATTTGTTCGCTTGAGGCGCTGTTGACTAGGCGTCAGCGTCAGTTGATGCTAAGATGGCGACCGCTCAACAGAAAGCTTTTTGTGTTATTGAGTATGGCAGAAGTGAATCGACGACAGTTGTTCAGCGTGCATTTCGAACGAAGTATGATGTTAAACCTCCTGATAGGTGGTGTATTAAACGTTGGTATAAACAGTTTACAGAGAATGGGTGTTTGTGCAAAGGGAAAAGTTCTGGACGGCCGAGAACGAGTGATGAAAATGTAGCACGCATCCAGCAATCATTTGTTCGCAGCCCAGGAAAATCGACTCGTAGAGCTAGCAGAGAGCTGCAAATTCCACAATCTGTCCGTAACTACCTGAACGTCAACAACCCGAGGCGATGGATCGGCCGCCAGGTAGCCCGTGACAGAGCACTTCATCACTGGCCTCCAAGAAGCCTGATCTTACCCCCTGCGATTTTTTCTTATGGGGGTATGTTAAGTATATGGTGTTTCGGCCACCTCTCCCAGCCACCATTGATGATTTGAAACGAGAAATAACAGCAGCTATCCAAACTCTTACGCCTGATATGCTACAGAGAGTGTGGAACGAGTTGGAGTATCGGGTTGATATTGCTCTAAAGTCTATTCACCGAGAGCTGGGACGAAACATAAACAGTGTCACGTGAGCGACTACGCTCGTTTCCAGAGAAAGCATTCGGTGTTCACGTGATACATAGGGGTGTGGAAAATCCTTGGCGCACGCTTTGCAGCTGGCGGCGTTCGGCTGGCTGCCGAGCGGTCACAGCGGACCGTGAGAAACCTGGGCAACAATGTACGAAATAAGTTTAACAATAATGTTAAAACAATGTTAAACTGAGTTCATTCTGTCGAAGCAGATTTATTTTCATTCAGGTTGCTAACAAAACGCTCCATTCAAACACAATTAATTGTTAATTCTAATAACAATACCAGTAATAATACTGATAAAGGACGAAACAAGGTTCACTCTGTCGAACTTGAACTGTTTTCATTGAGGTTTGTAACAAACCGCTCCTCTCTCTCCTCTATAATGCAGTCTAATTGCCAGATTTGAGTTTCCACTTTTTCTACGACATGGAGGATGCACTTGTTCCAAGTCTCTGCAGTCACTGTTCTTACTGCTTCTTCTAGCAGTACTTTAACTTCCGGCATTTTGTATGTTTTGTTTTTCGCTGCCTTTGATTCAGGCCCACACTAACTCGATGGCGTTTGATTCACAGTGGTACGGAGGAATTCTGAGAACAGTTTTCCGTACATTCTTCGCCATTTCATCTATTGTGTATTCGTTGTGCGCTGCTCTGTTATTTTTATCTATATCTAAAAGTTCTTCCTTCAACATACCGTCTTCGAAATCGATGTTATTAGATTTTAGCCACTCTGATATTTCGTGCTTATTGGAATTCGCGTTGGGAACTTTTTCTTTTCTCCGAGAATGGTACGGCATGTTATCAAGAACAATAACTGCATTTTACTGAAGCCGAGGAAGAACATCTTGAAACCACTTCTCGAAGGTTTCGGCGCACATCTCCTCATGATAATCTCCACTTTTCTTGGATTCGAAAGTCCACAAACATCCTTCAAGGAACCCTGCTTTGCTGCCAATGTGTGCGATAATCAGACGTTTCCCTTTACCTGATGGGCCCTTGCTTCCGGTGGATAACCCGGACAGAAACTCTTGTTTTGAGGAATTTATAGTGTCATCTACCTAGACGTAACTTTGGGTATGTCCTGCGTTCACACACGTGTCGTACAAATAGTATATGGGTCTGCCTTCATCTCTCAACCGTTTAATGGTTAGAAGATAACGCCGGCTCCATAAAATGATGTCATCCCTGTCTATTAGGATGCTATCGCGCCCACGCCGGACATATTTGAAATTCATTTCTCTCAATAATTTATCAAATGTAGTTCTCCGAAAATTGCCCAGATCTGCATCTTTGTTCACGACTGTAAGCACTTTGTCAGTTGTTGGCAATTCGTTACGAAAAAAAAAAATTCGTGTACTTTCCTTCGTATCGCATTTCTATCGAAGTCATCAACACTTTCAGAAAGTTTCTGTCGTAATTTTCCTTTCTCGGGAGACTTCAAAGAGTGTGTGGCCTTGTACTCACATATCACACGATACACTGAAGAACGTCCAACTCCTGTAGCTGCAGCTGTTTTCGAAACAATATCACTCTTCGACTGCTCTGGATGTAACAGCTCCGTTTTATACACATTAAGCACCACGTGCTTCTCAGAAGAACTTAATGATTTCCTCTTTGCTCGCTTCTTTGGTGGACTCTGAACTGACACGTCGACCTCGCTCGCTGAATCGGTGGATGACATAATAAGGACAGCCGTATGTGATGCTAATGAAATAAGTGAATATATAAAATTAGAAACCATGCGATGCTATCGGATGCGCACATAAACAGTGAATGCTTAACGTGACTACAAACACATATACTTAGTCTAATAATCAACAACTAGTCTTTCAAGCGTCTTTACAGATGAACTTAAGATATCCTAAAATCGCCGCTGTACCCACTAATGAGCTCACACATGCAACTGAGACGGCCACACTGACAGAGCGCAGCGCCTGCGAACCGCACAATGCATCGCTCATAAAGGACAAACGGTTGCACCGATCGCATTCGAAGAAACTACAAAATTAAATTCAAACCTTTCTGAAACTTTTTTCGCTTACACCCCCACAAAAAAATTCAAAGGGGAAAAGTTTGTCGCTTACTATATTTCGGATGATGATTTGGTAAAAGTTATGCATCAGACGTGAGATTTTAATTTATTACTTCAATATTACTGACTCTATTGGGCAGAAAATTTGCAGACGTCATCAAAATACAGTACTGAAGGCAATTATAAAATTATTTTGCTGTGCGACACACAGTTTAGGAGATATGGCGTGATAAATATAGAGTAACGCGAAAAGACAACTTTTCCTGAAAGCTTAAATATTTCTGTTTTTCAGTGACAATAAATTTTAGTGTAATGTAAAATGAGGTGTCGGAAGGTAGTTCTCGGATCACTTTATCATGTTCAGTGCCAAATTATAAAAAAACAGGACTTTCATTTTTTAGTTTCTGACACCCGTGCCTTGTACACCCCTCGATGGCAGCGCTGTGGTCACGCGCCTTGCCGTGTTTACAGTACGTTTCTTGTTTCGGTGAATGGAGTATAGTGTCTGGAGAGGGCCATATTGAACATCTCCGAACTTGTTTTTGAGTGAAAAAAAACCTTTTTAAATACTCTTTGTAATGATGTATAACAGAAGGTTATATTATGTTTCTTTCATTAAATACACATTTTTAAAGTTGTGGTATTCTTTTTGAATCACCCTGTATTTTATGTCTTTGAAGTGTTCTTCGAGACCAGTAAATGTTTCCGTTTTAAAAAAGCGGGTGCCGCAACGTCAAGGTCACGTGGCGCAAGTCAGAGAACAGGCCGCAGGGAGCGCTCCTGGCTGCGGACTGCGGCCGCCCTCCCCCGCCCCCCTCTGTGACGGCAGCCGTCCGCGCCCTCGCCCTGCTGGCTGCGGACTCGCCGCGCCGCCCACACCGGCCAGTCAGTCAGTGAGCACGACGAGCGCCGTCGGCTGCGCTGCCGCTCCCTGGCGCTCCCCCGTCGCTCTACTGTCCAGCACTCCGTCCCAGACGTTGCTCTACACGTGACACGGCTTATGTTGTGTTGGCAGAAGAGCCAACACCGTGTTACTAGTGGATGCCGAAATGCACGCATTTGACTCACGCAGGCTGGCGTGAGGAGGGAAGAGCTATACTGACGCGAGGTCTAGAACATGACAAGGAATTAGAATTCACAAAGCGGGACGTAATTTTTTTTTTTCATCAGTCTACTGACTGGTTTGATGCGGCCCGCCACTAATTCCTTTCCTGTGCTAACCTCTTCATCTCAGAGAAGCACTTGCAACCTACGTCCTCAATCATTTGCTTGACGTATTCCAATCTCTGTCTTCCTCTATAGTTTTTGCCCTCTACAGCTCCCTCTAGTACCATGGAAGTCATTCCCTCATGTCTTAGCAGATGTCCTGTCCCTTCTCCTTATCAGTGTTTTCCACATATTCCTTTCCTCTCCGATTCTGCGTAGAACCTCCTCGTTTCTTACCTTATCAGTCCACCTAATTTTCAACATTCGTCTACAGCACCACATCTCAAACGCTTCGATTCTCTTCTGTTCCGGTTTTCCCACAGTCCATGTTTCACTACCATACAATGCTGTACTCCAGACGTACATCCTCAGAAATTTATTCCTCCAATTAAGGCCGGTATTTGATATTAGTAGACTTCTCTTGGCCAGAAATGCCTTTTTTGCCATAGCGAGTCTGCTTTTGATGTCCTCCATGCTCCGTCCGTCGTTGACTATATTTAGATTCAGATTTTCTAGTTTCCCTATCACGTTCAAGCTTCTGACATTCCACGCCCCGACTAGTAGAACGTTATCCTTCCGTTGATTATTCAATCTTTTTCTCATGGTAACCTCCCCCTTGGCAGTCCCCTCCCGGAGATCCGAATGGGGGACTATTCCGGAATCTTTTGCCAATGGAGAGATCATCATGACACAGGCCACATGTCCTGTGGATACACGTTACGTGTCTTTAATGCAGTGGTTTCCATTGCCTTCTGCATCCTCATGTCGTTGATCATTGCTGATTCTTCCGCCTTTAGGGGCAATTTCCCACCCCTAGGACAAGAGAGTGCCCTGAACCTCTATCCGCTCCTCCGCCCTCTTTGACAAGGCCGTTTGCAGAATCAAGCTGACTTCTTACGCCGGAGGTCTTCGGCCGCCAATGCTGATTATTTATCAAAATATAGGCAGTGGCAGGGATCGAACCCGAGACCGAAGACGTTTCGATTATGAATCAAAGACGCTACCCCCAGACTACGGGTTAGTTTGATACTTAACTTTAATCCATTGATGATGAACGTCGCTCTTGACGGTACATGATTCACAATATTATCTGTTCAGAATACATTCTAGTAACTCAATATGGCACCTTGCTAGGTCGTAGCAAATGACGTAGCTGAAGGCTATGCTAAACTGTCGTCTCTGCAAATGAGAGCGCATGTAGTCAGTGAACCATCGCTAGCAAAGTCGGCTGTCCAACTGGGGCGAGTGCTAGGGAGTCTCTCTAGACCTGCCGTGTGGCGGCGCTCGGTCTGCAATCACTGATAGTGGCGACACGCAGGTCCGACGTATACTAACGGACCGCGGCCGATGTAAAGGCTACCACCTAACAAGTGTGGTGTCTGGCGGTGACACCACAGCTTGAGCTTCCTTCTCTCTGCTACCATTCTTGTCGTCATTACGTGACGCGACACACTGCAGCACTGAAAAATTGAGAGATCCTTCTCAGTCCAGTTTCTCACACAGTGATTATTTCTTTGTCTTAAATTCGCACTTGATCAACACAATTCCGGTTTTTTTGTGTGTTATGTGATTTCTGCTTTAATTAAAGCACCTATACATCGAATTTGTTGTAATTGATCGATTTTGCCAACTTACTGTATTATGCTCAAGGTTCAAATGGTTCAAATGACTCTGAGCACTATGCGACTTAACATCTGTCGTCATCAGTCCCCTAGAACTTAAACTACTTAAACCTAATTAACCTAAGGACATCACACACATCTATGCCCGAGGCCGGATTTCAACCTGCGACCGTAGCGGCTCCCGACTGAAGCCCCTAGAACCGCTCGGCCACAATAATTGTCTTAAACAAGAGAACGAGGTCACCTTTATACTACTAAATCATTAGCGGTAAACTTCTGTAGCCTCGCTACACGTCTGGTCGTCATAGAACGAAGACAAATGAGGTAAAACAAATTCACGGTATCACCAGAAGGCAAGGCAAACGGAAGACAGTTTTGCTAGCCATACTCCTGGAAATTTAAGTCCACTGTTGACGAGACCGAATACAACATAGTGATGCGGCCTGACCTCGGCGAGTGGTGTTCTCATCAAGTAGACCTGACAGTGGACGTTCCAGGAATCCATTGGCGCATTGAACAAACTGTAGGACCTTCCTTAATACGTCAGACGTGCACTACATGCAGGAAGCGGCTACTCGGGTGTACACGTGGATTTTTAGGAGAGAGGATAACCTCCAGACGCCCGGTAAGATGCATTGCGAGTCCAGGTAGCGTAGCATCTGTCATACCAGATGCAGGAATGAAATATCATCATCGTATTAGTTAACTGTAAGAGCGACGCAGAACTAGTCTCACTTACAAACAGTAACAATGCCTTCATAGTACTGGGAATAGAAATATGAGTGAAATCAGATGGCCGGCCGAAGTGGCCGAGCGGTTCTAGGGGCTACAGTCTGGAACCGCGAGAGCGCTACGGTCTCAGGTTCGAATCCTTCCTGGGGCATGGATGTGTGTGATGTCCTTAGGTTAGTTAGGTTTAAGTAGTGCTAAGTTCTAGGGAACGGATGACCTCAGAAGTTAGGTTCCATAGTGCTCAGAGCCATTTGAACCATTTTTGAAATCATATGTCAACAGCAGTAAATTTCTAAATTAAAAAAAAAATGGTTCAAATGGCTCTGAGCACTATGGGACTTAAAATCTGACGTCATCAGTCCCGTAGAACTTAGAACTACTTAAGCCTAACTAAACAAAGGACATCGAACACATCCATGGCCGAGGCAGGATTCGAAACTGCGCCGGTAGCGGTCGGGCGGTTCCAGACTGAAGCGCCTAGAACCGCCCGGCCACACCGGCTGGCCCCTCTAAATTCAGACACGAGTGTAAATCGCAAAGATAGGTTGAACACTGGTGGTAGAGACGTCATAAAAACACGATAACATGTAGTGAGATTGAAAGAAGATTACTGTTAATGAAGTAAATGATCCACGCAGTGGACAAAATGAAAAAGCTACTGTTAATCAGAAGTCGTAGTTTAATTCACAATCGATTTATTGATTTTAAACAAGACAAGACAACAAAATTTTTAAAGAATCATCATACAAAAAAAATATTTATTTAACAAAAGCCTTCCTAAAATGGGATCTATGGTGGACAAAGTGATCTGTTGGGAATCGACACACGACATTAACCAGAACACTACTCACTTTATCTCACTTCATACACGTGAATACAGGTTATGGCATCAAACTACGCAACCACCAAGCATCTATATTCTACCATACAAAAAAAAGGAAAAATATGGTTCGAAAGAAAAGGATGCTGAGAATTAGATATTATAGCCCTACGTCGCAGCAGCGAGTACTTTACCATCCTACTGGTCAAGGTGACACAGTACGATGCGTTCGGTGACTGAAGTCATGGACGGCGGCAGTCTGTTATTAAATGCGCGTTCCCGAAAAATGCAAGTACGCGGTCTCGTGTTCAGTTGATTCAGAATGCAGATACTTCCCTATGAGCCTCTGAAACCCAAATGGATTCCAGTGTGCAGGTGGACCCGTTTGCTGGTCTGCCAAACCAGTTTGTGTCCGTGCCACGACTGTGCGTGTCGGAATACGTCAGATGTTTAGACGGCCGACTCAAGACTAATAAGTACACACACATGTCACTCGTTGTGACCGTGATGATATAAGCTGTACCTCTGACGGTTCAGAAGGTGACTGGCATAGGCTCCAAGTCGCGCCCTAGCAAAGGACACAAGGTAGAGAGCTGCAGTTCTTTATTAGCGAAGCGCCAGTACAAGAGGCTTCGTACCAGAGTGCCTATCTCCCTTTCTCCCCATTTCCTTGCCGGCTCGGTTCCAAAAGCACATTCCTCTTTTTTGACTTCCCCCACTTACACACAAGCCAATCACGAGTTGGAGCCCGGCATTCTAAGCTCAGTGAATGGTCTTTGCGCTGCAAACCGATTTGACCAATCAGAGACTTAAAGTTAATTGGCAGAAAACGGAAAAAATTCAGCTTCGCGGGATCTTTCCCACAGATTTGTCGTGTCTTTTGTTAACACAATACAGGGTGGAAACACAGCCCTCCATAAACAGCTTGTTATCTCCCCTGTTGCGTCCATTCCAAAGTTTGCAAAGAATGGCCATAAACTCGCATTGACAAAAAATGTTTTGAAACAGAGTCTGGACGTCCGGGCCCCAGTTTTCCTGTCCCACGGACATTTGCAGAACGTTTACATTTCTTTTGGCGGCTTGCTCGCTAACAAGGCCTACAATGCGCTGTCGGCTATTTTTCGGCGCTAGTCCGTATACCTGGACGTCTGGCGCCAAAACTTAATGTGTTTCTGCACAATGCGTCGCGGCAAGGGCCGTCTGGAAATGTCTCCTCACCGTTCTCCAGAAAAAACACGCTTTGTCGCCCCACCATCGCCGTGCTTTTACTGCAGTTGTTTAAGTCGACACCCTGTTCCTTTGAACGCAGGTAAAGTTTACCTTATTTCTTTCCCTAGATCATGCAAACAAGTCCATAAACCGCTGCCCACCATTTCATCACAATTTATGAGGTCAAATCGCCATAGATTATATTCCCCACACCGAATCAGGAGTGAGAGTGCCCTGCAATCTCTCAAGATTAGTGCAGATCCCGAATGCTAAATAATTCGGGTGAAGAGAAATGTTATTGGTGGATCAAGAGCAGGACCGGTAATGGCGAAACATTTGACGGGAAACTTGGAGAATATTTCAATAAATTTTCTGGTCATGCTGCAGTTTTAGGTCGATATTTCAACTTTCCTTTATAGACTAGGAGGTTTGTAGTAATGACAAGGAAATTTCTGAAATTCTTTTAAATGCCTTGTCCGAAAATTACCTTGAGAAATTAATCAGAGGATCGACTCGTGAAGGTAACAGCTGGTAATGGACCTGAACTTTTCGACTCAGCGTTCAAGAGGGGGTCACTGATCAGAAGGCCGTTACAGCGTCACTGAATGCGGCTGTACAGGTGAATAATAACAAAGTTAGGGAGACCATTCTGCTTAGAAAATGCGAAGAAAAGACAGAATTCAGATATCCTCAACGGTCAGAATAGAAATATCATCTCTGGCACTAACAACGTTGAGTATCAATGGAAAAAGTTGAAGAGCACTTACAACACGCTTTGGACAGGTATGTGGCAATCCGAGTTGTGAGGGATGGAGAAGACACGCCGTATATCGACACCCGTGTTATAAATCTGCTACGAAAGATAAGAGAGATTCATTGTAAATATAATCGTAGCCAAAGCTTCACAGACGAAAAAAAACTAAACGGAGCCAAAATTAACGTAAGGAGAGCCACGCGTGCTTTTTACGAAGTTTGAAGTAAAATTCTGTGTGCCGACTTGACAGAAAATCTTAAGAAGTTTCGGTCTTGCTTTAAAACAGTAAACGGATCAGAGCCATGTGTCCGGATACACTGCGACCATAACGGGAATCAAATGGAGGACGACACAGACGTATTTCCCAAAAATGTTTCACCGAGGAAGTGCGACTGTAGTTCCTCCTTTAAATCGTCGTAGGAGCGACAAACTGCTGATACCGTAATGGAAGGAAAAGAGGCTGTAATTGCTCGAGAGAGGGAAGGCCACTACACCTGATGAGCTACTCTGGTTCGATTCTGCTTCTAGTACACGAAAGAACTCGCCCTCTTGTAGCAGCTGTGCACCGCAGGTCTCTGGAGGAGTGAAGAGTTCCTAAAGTTTGGAAAAAGCACAAGTATTTCCCCTTTTCGAGAAGGATCGTAGAACAGGCGCACAAAACTGTAGCCCTATACCTCTGACTTTGGTCAGTCGTAAGATTCTGGAACCTGTTTTATAGTTGGTGTATTATGACATTTCTGGAGACCAAGTATCCCCTCAACATGGGTTCCAAATCAACTGTCGTGTGAAGCGCAGCTCGCTGTGTTGGTCCAAGTGACGCAGAACGGGGTGGACACCAGCTACGTGACATGGCAAGGCGCTCGGTACAGTTCCGCGCTACCACCTAATGAACAAAATACGAGCGTGTGGGATATTAGACCAGCTGCGTGACTGGACTGAAGAGTTTCCAACATAAAGAACACAGTACGTCATTCTCAATTAAGACAAGTCTTCAGACGTAAAAGAGACTTCCGGCGTACCGCAGTGAAATGTTGTAGGTGCATTACTTTTCACGATAGATATAAGTCACAGAACATACAATATCGGCAGTTCCATGAGGCTTTTCGCGGCGATGTTATTGATTCTGCACGAAGCCGCAACGCTAGAAAACTGTAGCGACACGTAGATAGGTGTGCAGAGTATCCACGCTTGGTGTAGGAACTGACAGTTGACCCTCAGCGTTAACAATTATATCGTTATGGGTATACACAGACAGAGAGACGCTTTATTGTACGATAACACGACTACAAAACGATCACTAGAAGCGGTTACTTCCAAAAAATATGCAGGAGTACGTGTACGGACTGATTTAAACTGGAACGACCACGTAAAATTAATTGCAGAAAAGACAGAGGCCCAACAGATTCATTGGAAGAAACCTCAGGAAATGTAGTCCTCGAAGAAAATAGGTAGCTTACAAAATCCTCGCTGGACCGATACTTGAATATTGTACGTCAGGCTTGGGATCCGAACCAAACACTATTGATAGAGCAGGTAGAGCAGATCCAAAGAAGAGCAGCACGTTTCGTTACAGGTTTATTTAGCAAGCACCAAGGCGTCACGGAGATGATCAGCCAACTCGTGTGCCAGACGCTGCGTGAGAAGCTTTCTGCATCGCGTCGTGGTTTACTGTTAAAGGTCCGAGATCGTACGGTCTAGTGGAGTCAACAAGTATACTGCATCGCCGGCCGGAGTCGCCGAGCGGTTCTAGGGACTGCAGTCTGATACCGCGCGACCGCTGCGGTCGCAGGTTCGAATCCTGCCTCGGGCATGGATGTGTGTGATGTCCTTAGGTTAGTTAGGTTTAAGTAGTTCTAAGTTCTAGGGGAATGATGACCTCCGCTGTTAAGTCCCATAGTGCTCAGAGCCACTTGAACCATTTTTTTATACTGCATCTTGCTACGTACGTCTCGCGAAAAGATCGTGAAAATAGATTTAGAGAGATACGAGCGCACGTTGAGGGTTGCCGGTAGTCGTTCTTCCAGCGAACCATTCGCGACTAGGACAGGGAGAGGGAAAAGTGACAGTGTTGCATAAAGTACCCTCCACTACACACCGACAGATGCTGGCGTAGATGTAGATGTAGATGTAAACGTAAAAGGTCTCCGCACCTCATGCGAAAAAGAGACAAAGAAGTTCAAAGAATGCATCTCCATCCATGGCTCCTCTCTCAGTTCTGAATTCCTCGCTAACCTGAAACAAAGTCTAAAGGGAGTGCATGCTCTTCGGTATACTCTCAGATGCTGAACAAATGCATTTTAAAGGCAAAGGCTTTCTCTGTGTTTTTCTGTCCCAGAGACATTGGGCAAATGTTTCATCACCGAGCGGGATTAGCCAAGCGGTCTCGGGCGCTGCAGTCATGGTCTGTGCGGCTGGTCCCGGCGGAGGTTCGAGTCCTCCCTCGGGCATGGGTGTGTGTGTGTTTGTCCTTAGGACAATTTAGGTTGTTTGTAAGCTTTGGGACTGATGGCCTTAGCAGTTAAGTCCCGTAAGATTTCACACACATTTTGATTTTGAAATGTTTCATCAATCCAAAGATAAGCTACGGGCCGTCATGAAAACTGGGGTTTATGATTGTCGGGAGTGTCAGTCCCGCTGTATAGGAGACAAAGGGAGGTCAACCTGTAGTAGAACCGCAGAATACCACGGGACCTGCAGATTAAAGGAGACAGGTTTATCCTTTGCTGAAAATAGCTTAAACTACAATCATGTAATAGATGTTAGAAGTCCAACACATAGAGGGAAAGTGTGCAATGCTCACTCAATTAGAAAAATTAGAAATTAAAAATCAGATTTGTGTATCCCCACATCTGCCTCTTAGTGAGCAAACTCAAGTCAGTTATTCACCCATTTAGACAATTGTACAACCTCCAAATAGATGGCGACACAAATTCCCATTCTTCCACACATAGCTCTACTCCAGTGTATGTCTATTCGATAGTTGTTGTAAACGCTGTTAGTGTTGTAGAATACAATTGCAGCTGTGTCAAACTTGTCAACAAAGAAAACTTTTATCGTTTAAGTCCCGGATCGATAGATTAAGAACGTGGCTTACTGATCTGTGTTTGCTTACAATCGTTGGTATCAGTTGTTTACTACACTCCTGGAAATTGAAATAAGAACACCGTGAAATCATTGTCCCAGGAAGGGGAAACTTTATTGACACATTCCTGGGGTCAGATACATCACATGATCACACTGACAGAACCACAGACACATAGACACAGGCAACAGAGCATGCACAATGTCGGCACTAGTACAGTGTATATCCACCTTTCGCAGCAATGCAGGCTGCTATTCTCCCATGGAGACGATCGTAGAGATGCTGGATGTCGTCCTGTGGAACGGCTTGCCATGCCATTTCCACCTGGCGCCTCAGTTGGACCAGCGTTCGTGCTGGACGTACAGACCGCGTGAGACGACGCTTCATCCAGTCCCAAACATGCTAAATGGAGGACAGATCCGGAGATCTTGCTGGCCAGGGTAGTTGACTTACACCTTCTAGAGCACGTTGGGTGGCACGGGATACATGCGGACGTGCATTGCCCTGTTGGAACTGCAAGTTCCCTTTCCGGTCTAGGAATGGTAGAACGATGGGTTCGATGACGGTTTGGATGTACCGTGCACTATTCAGTGTCCCCTCGACGATCACCAGTGGTGTACGGCCAGTGTAGGAGATCGCTCCCCATACCATGATGCCGGGTGTTGGCCCTGTGTGCCTCGGTCGTATGCAGTCCTGATTGTGGCGCTCACCTGCACGGCGCCAAACACGCATACGACCATCATTGGCACCAAGGCAGAAGCGACTCTCATCGCTGAAGATGACACGTCTCCATTCGTCCCTCCATTCACGCCTGTCGCGACACCACTGGAGGCGGGCTGCACGATGTTGGGGCGTGAGCGGAAGACGGCCTAACGGTGTGCGGGACCGTAGCCCAGCTTCATGGAGACGGTTGCGAATGGTCCTCGCCGATACCCCAGGAGCAACAGTGTCCCTAATTTGCTGGGAAGTGGCGGTGCCGTCCCCTACGGCACTGCGTAGGATCCTACGGTCTTGGCGTGCATCCGTGCGTCGCTGCGGTCCGGTCCCAGGTCGACGGGCACGTGCACCTTCCGCCGACCACTGGCGACAACATCGATGTACTGTGGAGACCTCACGCCCCACGTGTTGAGCAATTCGGCGGTACGTCCACCCGGCCTCCCGCACGCCCACTATACGCCCTCGCTCAAAGTCCGTCAACTGCACATACGGTTCACGTCCACGCTGTCGCGGCATGCTACCAGTGTTAAAGACTGCGATGGAGCTCCGTATGCCACGGCAAACTGGCTGACACTGACGGCGGCGGTGCACAAATGCTGCGCAGCTAGCGCCATTCGACGGCCAACACCGCGGTTCCTGGTGTGTCCGCTGTGCCGTGCGTGTGATCATTGCTTGTACAGCCCTCTCGCAGTGTCCGGAGCAAGTATGGTGGGTCTGACACACCGGTGTCAATGCGTTCTTTTTTCCATTTCCAGGAGTGTAGATAATGCGACTATAACCCGAAACCTAGGTCGTATAATAATAATAGATTGTGAAATAAGGTTAAAAAAACGTGTTTCGATTACTTAATAGAAGTTTAAAGAACTGAAATGGAAAGAAAGACGATGTCATTACTCGAAGTCATTTTCAGGTAAATGCAGAGAACTGCTGTTCGAGCAAGACAGTGGATGAATTCTGCTGGCTGTATACCTCGCAAGGAGACTCCGAATATGAGGCTTATGCAGAGTGCGCGTACGGAAGGAAACAGACAAAGCTTTACTCCTCGCAACATTTGTGCTCTCAGTGTCTGAGAAAGCGACTGAAGTACAAAGTACTATCCACCACAGAATGTTTGCTTACGGAGTGTACATGAATGTTTAAACGTATACTTTGACAGCCACGCGGTAACGTTTGAAAACGATCCACGCTCTCAACGAACATTTTCCTAACGTCTGAAAACGATCCACTCTCACTATGAACATTTTCCTCGCGTTTTCACTATAGTAATTATACGTTTTCATCATGTGTAATCTTACATTTTTTTGTTTTTTCTGCAGTTTAATACATTCTAAACGTTTTGCCGTTGGGTTTCGATGTACATTGTACACAATATGCTGCTGCTTCAAAGCACACGTTATAAAAATTGCGATAAGTCCCACTTAGAAACTAGTTTGATGCCTATTTGTTTGGGGCAGTAGTACAACCTGGCCTCCTCAGTCATTCTTCGCTGTATCAATTAATCGTAACGATGGGACCCTGTAAAAGGTGTTAGACATGGAGGTGGCGGAGGTACTCCAACTCGTAGAGCTAAATATGAACAACGTTATTTTTAAATAAAAATCTGTCTGTTATACTTCACTTCGACATCATTCGTCTGAGTAGCAATGCGTTGTCTGAAGGTTAACAAACGTAATGGCTGTAGAAGCACAACTCACTGAAGAAACAGTTATGATAAGTATAATAAATGAGATATTATTTTACAAATCCTAAGGATTTGCTGGAATCAATACGTCAACACACACAGCACTTGTAGAGTCATACTCCGGAAATAGAAGCTGCTGTGTTATCGGTATGTCTTCCCTTATTCGTGATGGAAGTACGAAGGTATTCAAAGGAATGGTTAAAATACAGTGGAGTGAAATGCGTGCAGACATGAAAAGAGAAAAGTGTCAGCATGCTAGACCATTTTCAGTGTATTCACACTGCAGTATTCCAGCATCAAAAGCCACTGTGATGACTTTATCCATAGTCTGCCAAGAGTTGTCATATCCCTCTATGATTTAATCATTTCATTAAAACTCCGCGTTTATACATCGATGACGTACATTGGAAGAGTGTACAACAAAGCGGAAATTTTTATATTTGGAAATATAAGTAATTATTCTATGTGTTGACATATATTGTTTCAAGGCAATATTTTGCTTTATGACTAATATAATTTCATTTACTATGATTGTACACAGATACGAAGTTCAAGGATAAATAATCTTGATGCGTTGTAAAACAGACACATATTCGTATTTTACAGCGTTTTGCATTCTGTTTCAGTTGGGGTACTTGCCTTATCTCCAGAAAAATATCGGTACAGTTTAGGCTCACAATTTACACACGTTTCGTCTTGCACTACTGCGTGTTGCCCTCAAACAACAAGGATGTTGCAGGGACGAGACTCTATTAGAATTTTCCTTTTAGCTTCGATCGAACACAAGAACACTCACCGAACAATTATTTTCAGAGTGGTCTGCATTGAGAAGTGGGTCAGTACGGATCTCAAGTGTGGCGGTCCAGCAGCAGTCAGTGTGAGGGTTTCTATGTCACAATTATCACTTCTTTCACCTCTGGCACTGTCAGCTCAAAGATCACGGCGTACACCTCCAATGAGGCCACTCCAAGTAAAACACTGCGGTGTTGGCGCTAGCCTGCTGATTGACGATTGTGGAGGGAAAAGCTAATCCAGCAAAAACAAACCATACTCGTGCACCGAGTGTAGACAACATCTACATCTACATCTACATCTACATGATTACTGTGCAATTCACATTTAAGTGCTTGGCAGAGGGTTCATCGAACCACAATCATATTATCTCTCTACCATTCCACTCCCGAACAGAGCGCGGGAAAAACGAGCACCTAAACCTTTCTGTTCGCGCTCTGATATCTCTTATTTTATTTTGATGATCATTCCTACCTATGTAGGTTGGCCTCAACAAAATATTTTCGCATTCGGAAGAGAAAGTTGGTGACTGAAATTTTGTAAATAGATCTCGCCGCGACGAAAAACGTCTTTGCTTTAATGACTTCCATCCCAACTCGCGTATCACATCTGCCACACTCTCTCCCCTATGACGTGATAATACAAAACGAGCTTCCCTTTTTTGCGCGCTTTCGATGTCCTCCGTGAATCCCACCTGGTACGGATCACACACCGTGAAGGCAATATTCTAACAGAGGACGAACGAGTGTAGTGTAAGCTGTCTCTTTAGTGGACTTGTTGCATCTTCTAAGTGCCCTGCCAATGAAACGCAACCTTTGGCACGCCTTCCCCACTATATTATCTATGTGGTCTTTCCAACTGAGGTTGTTCGTAATTTTAACACGCAGGTACTTAGTTGAATTGACAGCCTTGACAATTGTACTATTTATCGAGTAATCAAATTCCAACGGATTTCTTTTGGAACTCGTGTGGATCACCTCTCAATTTTCGTTATTTAGCATCAACTGCCACCTGCCACACCATACAGCAATCTTTTCTAAATCGCTTTGCAACTGATACTGGTCTTCGGATGACCTTACTAGACGGTGAATTACAGCATCATCCGCGAACAACCTAAGAGAATTGCTCAGATTGTCACCCAGGTCATTTATATAGATGAGGGAGAGCAGAGGTCCCAGGACGCTTCCCTGTGGAGCACCTGATACGACTTCGGTTTTAGTCGACGATTTGCCGCCTGTTGCTAGTGCGGCGACCGGGCGTGCTCTGGTTGCAGGCAGACTGGGCCTACCTGACGGAGCCGGACGGGCTGTCGTGCCTGGCGCTGAAGGGCGGCCGCTGCTCGTGGCCGCGCGGCAAGGTGCTGGGCGGCTCCAGCGTGCTCAACGCCATGGTCTACATCCGGGGCAGCCCGCAGGACTACGACAGCTGGGCCGCGCTCGGCAACGACGGCTGGGCCTACCGGGACGTGCTGCCGTTCTTCAAGAAGCTCGAGGACTTCGACGAGAAGGAACTGGAGAAGAGGCCGCACACCGAGTCCGTGCACGGCCGCGGCGGCCCGATATTCGCCACCATGCCGGAGTTCGTCGAGCCCTACACGGACGCCCTAGTAGAGGCTGCCCGGGAGCTCGGGTTCAAGATAATCGAGGACTACAGCGCCGAGCCGAACTTGGGGTTCGGCCGGGTGCACTGCAACATCAAGAACGGCACCAGGTGGAGCACGGCCCGCGGGTACCTGGCGCCGGCCAGGGACAGGAAGAACCTGCACGTCGCCAAGTTCGCCTACGTCACCAAAGTGCTCGTCGACCCGGAGACGCGGACGGCGTACGGCGTGCGGTACGTAAAAGACGGCGAGGTGAAAGAAGTCGCAGTCAAGAAGGAGGTAATCGTATCGGCGGGAGCCGTCGACACGCCGCACATACTGATGCACTCAGGAATCGGGCCGAAAGATCATCTGGAGAAGTTCGGAATACCCGTAATAAAGGATCTGAAGGTCGGATACAACCTACAGGACCACCTGATGTACACCGGGTTGTACTACACGAGAAAGCCGCCGACGAAGACGTCGCCCGAAGAGGCCGCTTTCCAGTACCTGCTGAACAGGACGGGGCCGTTGTCGACCACCAGAGTCAGCTCCTTCACCGGGTTCCTCCGGACGGACGAGGCGCCCCCCAACCGGGTGGGCCTCCCGGAGGTGGACTCGCCGACCTACCCGGACATGCAGATGCACTACATCCACGTGGAGAAGGAGCTGGTGGGCGCGCTGGCGCACGACTACAACTTCGGCGAGGAGGCGGCGGCGGCGCTGGCGCGGCTGACGGAGCGCGACGACGCGCTGCTGGTGATCCCGACGCTGCTGGCGCCGACGAGCCGCGGCCGCGTGCGCCTGGCCGGCGCCGACCCGCGCCTGCGGCCCCTCGTCGACGCCGCCTACTACGCGGACCCGCGCGACCTCGACAACCACGTGGCCGGCGTGGCGTTCGCGCACCGCATGGGCGCGACGCGCGCGCTGCGCGACGCCGGCTTCGCCGTGCGCGACCTGCCGCTGGCGGCGTGCGCCGACCGCCGGCCCGCCACCGAGGACTACTGGCGGTGCGCGCTGCCGCACCTCACCACCACGCTGTACCACCCGGCCGGCACCGCCAAGATGGGGCCCGCCGCAGACCCCGACGCCGTGGTCGACCCGCGGCTGCGCGTGCACGGCGTGCGAGGCCTGCGCGTGGCCGACGCCTCCGTCATGCCGCTCGTCGTGCGCTGCAACACCAACGTGCCGTCCATCATGATCGGCGAGAAGTGCGCCCACATGGTGGCCGAGGACTGGCGGCGGCGCGACGCCGGTGCTCGCCCGCCCAAGCAGGAGCTGTAAGCCGAGGTCACCGCTTTCGGGCAATGTCGCCCATCTTCGGGCCCCATTCGTAGTGGCACTGTAGCCGGTCTCCCGAGAAAACTTAGTTTCGTATGTACAGGATCCAGTTTGCTCCAACAGCTCACTGCGTCAGCCTAAAAGTAGTTTTTAGTCGGTTTTGCACCCCCATTAGACAACTCTTGAGCTCATCGCAAATCTGCGCCTTAAAAAATTCGATACACAGAGAATTAACAACAATAATGCCCACGGCTCGTGGCCTCGCGGTAGCGTTCTCGCTTCCCGCGCACGGGGTCCCCAGTTCGATTCCCGGCGGCGTCAGAGATTTTCTCTGCCTTGAAATGACTGGGTGTTGTGTGTCTTTCATCATCATTTCATCCTCATTCACTCGCAAATCGCCGTAGTGGCGTTAAAGAACTTGTGGAGCGGCGGCCGAACCACCCCGCGAGGGGTCTCCCGGCGACTAATTCCATACGTTCATTATTATTATCAACAATGCCACACACCCATTACTATTATTAACAACAATAATTTCGTTTGGTTCAATGCCGTGGAGCAAGTCTTTCAGTTGGATGTCATGTGTCCCTAACCTAACCCACTTACCCGACACGGTTACCTCGCTGTTTAACGTGGATTCTCAGCTGTGTGTCGGCTGTGGAGTCTCCTCACACTGCTGAGAGGTAACGGCTACATTAAAGGTTCACTGAAAATTGCTGTTGCCCTACCGGGATTCGATTCCGCGATTTCTCGGTTGCCAGGCATGCTATACAGTTATCATACGATAATAGACATTTCAGTACTAACTCAGTCCTCAAATGGATGGAGCACACAACTTCTCTCCCTTAAACTAACTGAGCACTGTGGCGTGGAAACAGCAAATCCTGTACAATGAGACAAACACCAGGACAAAGAGAGACACTCAAACGCATATATCAATGTGAAACTGACGTTTTTTGTGTAAGGCGGTCTCTGCGTAACCACGACTATGATGGTGGACAGTGTCGGAAACTGGCAGTCGTGAAATAATAGACACCATTCGACAGAAAAGTGTTCTTTTTTTTTTTACCTTCGCTCGGACGCTATAGGCGACCACAGTTGTTCTATCGCTGCACCAAATTTCGTGGTAAACAGTGATCGATACACTCAGAACGTCCCTGCTAGTAGTTAACAAACGCAAGGCATTCAAATTTTCTGCGTGTAGTAGGTCTTTCGACATCTGAAAAAAATGATAATTATGTGTCATCGACAACTGCTGATGAAATAAGCATTTGTGTGTATTATGTACTGTACCGGAGACCTAGAAACGACGGGGAGACTTCGTCCCCCCGTAGCCCTCAGTGGTTCACAACCCCACAACAGGCTACCACCCACCCCACCGCCGCCCCACACTGAACCCAGGGTTATCATGCGGTTCGGCCCCCAGTGGACCACCCAGGGAACGTCTCATACCAGACGAGTGTAACCCCAAACGTTTGCGTGGTTGAGCAATTACGGTGTACCCGTACGTGGAGACAGTGTTTGCGCAGCATTTACTAGAAACGTATTTAGATTTGTGTCAAAAATGATGGTAGTTCTCACATCGCTACCCAGCCTGTATGTGTAAAGAAAATCGTGAACTGTTGCTGCATTCTTTGCTTAACTATCGACAGTTAGAAGCTCTTTCCATATTTTGTTTTTACGTCGACTTGTAAATAGAAATCTGCTATCCTCTTCCTCAGTGTGCAAAAGACACGCCACATGGCAGCAGGGAACAGCTCTCCGCAGCCCAGGACAGAACACAGAAATGCTAATATTTTTCACATACATCACAATTTCAGACTGGTATTTCACTTTACACAGGACTGTGCGCAGATCTGAAACTACCTGGCACATTTAAGCGGTGTGCTGGACGGACACTCGAACTTGAGACCTTCGCCTTTCGTCACAGGCATGTGCTCTGTCGACTTACAACTCACGACCACAGCTTCACTTTACTTCCGACAGCAACGTTCGTGAAGGCAGGAAGATAGGGTAATGTTCGTGAAGGCAGGAAGATAGGGCAGCAGGGGCGGCGGGGTTGAACCCGCGGCGGCAGAGCACCAGTCCTGCCGGCGGGCACACATGTAGCCGCTGCGGTCGGTAGAGCACTTGCCCGCCGAAGGCAAAAGTCCCAGGTTCGAATCTCCGTCTGGCATACTGCTGTAATCTTCCAGGAAACTTCTATAACGCACTTATTTTTTGTTGACCGCATGTGATCGCTGAATCTCATGCCGCTTTCACACGATATATTTGTATTTATAAGAATATACGTTCCCATAAATGCATTTTAACCTTGGATATTTCGTTTATATGTATGAAGACTGTCAATTCCATTACTATGTAGTGTCGATTTAATTTTATTGCCATTGTCACTACAGAATGGTATCTTATAAGCGGCCATAACAATATTTATGACAATTATGTGAGATAGTTCATTGCATATGATTCCACTGATAGTTCTTCAAACGTATCTCTTGTGTTCTCTCCATTGCTATACAGCTAGCCTTACGACGATCGTTTCTCTCAAAACTGGTAGCACATTAAAGTTTATTTTATCAGCGGGCCTTGGTTGTGCATAAATACACTTTGTTTAAAGAAATAGGTATTTTGTTCAGATAGTATTTCTTAGTTTGCAGTATAATTATGAAGCAAATTTCAGTATAGTTTTTATAATTATTCGTCACAGATTATTGTTTATGACTTGCGTGTGTAATTCCATTCTTGTAATAAAGAGTTGTTTAAAAAACTAAAAAACAGTTTCTCGCTTCAGAGGCCATGAAAGTACAAACATTTTTGTTTAAGCATAAATCAATCACACATGTGCCTGAAATTTTTGTGATATATATATGAAGAATATTTCAATCGTCATGAAAAGATTATTGAGACTATCTGACTCGAAACAAAACTTTAAGAACTAATGCGCAGCAAACACTTTCCTGTAATTAAGGACGATGACTGATTAACTGCAAGGTATGATACGTAAGCAGATTCATGAAAGCAGTGGGTGCCACTAGTCACTGTTGATTCCACGCCTATAAGAATCCGCGTTCAAAGTGAATGCATCACTTAAGTATGTGCAAGGACATAGTTCAGTCTAGAACAATAGTCAGTAGTACATTCTCACAGTGCATAAAAATATTATGAAGTTCATTGAGACTATATCAATAAAATTACACACTATATATATATATATATTTTTTTTTTGATACGCAATCGTATTATTATCCCTCCTTTGATTTTCAGAGAATTACAATTCATATTTGGGAAAAATGATAACACTAATAATTATCACTCTCCAATGCAGTATTCATAACCCATGAATTTGTAGAGAAATTTCTGAGTCTATTTGGGGCATCAAGGTGTTCACAACACTTAGTATATTTTTAGAAGGGACAGTTACTCTAATTTTCCGACAAGTTTTCTCAAAACAGTATACAAATATCAGTACTGAAGTCTTATATAGAGCTATACTCCCTTACAACTGAGTTAAAACTCAAGTATAGTGCTACACTGAAAATGTATCTCTGTTTTATAAGCTAGTTCTTCATTATCCAAAATTATTCACAAAACCACAATGGTTTTATACAGTTAGCTTGTTTCTACCTCCAAGCAACAAAATATGCATCACCAGTTATTAGATTACATAGGGTAAGTGAGAACATTTATAATAAACACAGCAGACAGAAATCAGGGAACTTTGGCCTGGTTTTACATAGTAATTAGGTTTTTACATTACAGGAATATTATACAGTTTGGGCTTTTACCAATGAAGATAGGTAGATTTACAGATTTTTTTGATACAGTGATGAAGTTTCTTCCAGATATTATAGTACTAATTTCTTTCGTCATACATTCATCAATATACCTTGGTAAAGATAAAGTCATGTTACTTTATCTCATTGGTCTGTTTTGAGAGAAGTTTCTGAAATTCAGTATTAAGTAATTTACTTTAGTAGCTATGCAAGACCACGTTTACCACAGGTGTTTAAAACTTTCACTCAGCAAATAGATCAAATTTGCATTATAATAAAGGGTTCATAAAGTTACCGCTAAAATCTTTGATTTTATTGATCATCTAATAGATCTTATAATAATATTTTTCCATGAGATCCACTGATAGTTTCTGTTCATAATAGTGGACAGTTATGAGTATATAATTTTAACGTATTAAGTTTAACAGTTCACCTTTGTGAGACCGGTCGCATTTGACAGGAGGCTTCTCAGGCAAATGGATGGAGCAGGTGGACGGTCAGTTAGAGCTGTGCACTGTGGGTACGTGGTAATGGCTCACCAGTCTGCACATACCACGGGCTGGAACAGCTCTCCCTCCCATTGACAGTTCACATCCTCTCAGCAGATTTACCCAGATTATGACTAGTTGCTGTCGCTGATCGCCATCTGCCATAGAGTACATGTAATATTACACAAGAGAATTAATATACGTACAGTATTTTTATAACATATTATGGTCTGTAAGAGAACATGTGCTATCACATTAACTCACATAGACACAACATACAATATCATCAATTTGTGTGATTCGCGGTATAGTCTGTTCTAGTGAGGATTTTAATTACCTATATTTTAGATGGATTGTACACTCTGCCAACAATCACCTTGATCTAACTTCGCTGTGCTTCACCACCATTTGCTTAGGTCCATTGCAGTTGGTGACAAAACTGTAGCGCACCTAATCACCAGTATAGATGCACACTCACTGAATATCAGGACGAAAAAAATCTTTCAGGCAGTTCTCACATACACAGTAATAATTGTACCCCGTGTCAGACTTCCAGTATGTGTTCACTACTCTTCTATCACTTTCCGTTTAGCACGTTTACAGTGTCCCACTTCTCTCACCCCAATAAAGTGGTCCAGACCATTTACTCTTCAGTATCTTTTTAGTTCACTTTCTATGTACTTGTGACCAGGCAGTAAGCAAAATCCTACGTATTAATAATATTTACAACCTTCAGGCACACTTCGTGATATACATAATGATCACTTACTCATTTTTCTCTACTGCATCTGCTTCACTCATTACATTAACGATCATCAAACTCTTCAGTTTCATTGGTCTCTCTTATGCCAGGTTAACGTATGATTTATGCAGTTTTAATTATGGACTGTGCTGGTGGGATTCAAGAATAACTTCATCTTTGCATTTACAAGAGTGTACTCCCATGCCTACCATGAACAAAGGCAATGTGACAGAAAGGAATTACTCTTATCACAGTTCTTCTAAGCGTGGACCACGGATGGCGAAAGTCATCAGAGCCGATAATACTCTCCACTCTGTCAACTGTAGGAAATAATTGCAAAGCCCTTTGGAACAAGACACGTCTTCATCTACCTCACATTCATTGTAGAATGTACACCAACGAGGAGAAGGAAGAAATGCTACCCATCTATGGGGAATGTGAGTTAGCAGAACAGTAATTGCAATACTGTTTTCTTATGTGCGGGTACATTTAGTACAGTAGTTTAGTCCTTTTAAATACTGTTGTGTAGAGTAGGCATACAGTAAACGCTTTCCTTCCTACAAAACTGCATCGACATAAAATTTCTTTTAGTGTTGTTGTTGCTGAAGGTAAAAGAAATGTTACGCAGGCAGCGGAACTGTACAGAGAGCGATATCCCGACAAGAACCCACCTTCTCGACGGATGTTTTCTCGTCTTGTTGCGACGCTTTAGGAAACGGGAAGTTTCAACCCACGACAACGCAATCGCCTTAGGACTCGCTCAGATGAAGCTGCCGTTCATACGTGAACACAAGACAGCTTGAACGCGAGATTGCCGCGCGGTATAAGCCGAGTGGTCCGGGACGCTGCAGTCACGGACTGCGCGGCTGGTCCCGGCGGAGGTTCGAGTCCTCCCTCGATCATGGGTGTGTGTGTTTCTCCTTAGGATAATTTAGGTTAATTAGTGTGTAAGCTTAGGGACTGATGACCTTATCAGTTAAGTCCCATAAGATTTCACACACATCTGAACATTTTTGAACACGAGATTGACATTCCTAAAACCAGTGTACACTGTACTCTTAAGCGTCACCGGTTCCATCCTCACCATGTACACCTACCTCAAGAATTTCACAGGAATGATTTCCAGAATCGTGTTCAGTTCTGTCAGTGGGCACAGCAGCAAATTCTCGCCAACTCGAACTTCTGCTCCAATGTTCTATGTACCGATGAATGTTTCTTCTCAAACAAAAGACAGGTAAATACATTATTGGTCCAGTGACAACCCATGATGGCTTAGACAGGTGGAACATCAGCATCAATGGAGAGTTAACGTCTGTTGTGGGATGCTTGGTACTGCAATTATTGTCCCTTATTTCATCAATAATAGTTTAAACGGCGCAGCGTGTGCCAACTTCCTGAGACGAATTCTTCCTCCTCTTCTGGATGAAGTGCCGCTAAGAACCTGAATGCTTATGTGCTGTCAACTCGATGGATGTCCAGCACATAAAGCCTTGCGTGCACGTCGTGTTCTGACGCGAAGGTATCCTGCCAGATGGATTGGTCCAGGAGTAATAGTTACTTGGCCTGCTTGGTCTCCTGATTTAAATCCTCAGGACTTTTTTCTTTGGGTATGCATTAAAGACGTTGTCTATCGCGATATTCCAACGACTCCAGAGGACATGGAGGAACGTATCGTGCTTGCTTGTAATTCTCTTCAGCAGGCTACACTAGAAGCAGTAAATAATTCTTTCATTCAACGAGTGCACCAGTGTATGAATGTCCAGGGTCACCACTTCGAGCACCTTTGAATGTTCTACTCCTGAGCAATGGTACAGGAGAGTCAAAGTCAATTTTGTGTTATGTTTTTTACTTGGTTTTCATTTGTTTTCTGACAACTCCAGCAAATGGACGAGATTGTGATCCCGGGCTCAAAGTCAATGTTGTGTTATGTAATTAATAACGTTGTGGTTCAGTGAATGGTACACTATGATACATTTTTGAATAGGTCTTTATGAGAGGAAATCAATTACCGAATAAAAAATATAGGGTGCCATTTAAAAAAGGCATACCGCTGTTCATATCTTTGTAAGAAACAAAGCTACAACAAAGGCAATCATGCTGATTGGTGTACCCCTGATGGCTAAAGAACATTTGCTTGAATTATTTTACAATTTCTATATGTACAAAGAGTTATTTGTGGTAGTCGAGACAAATGGGACACGCTGTATAAGACAAGTGTCTTGTGCACTTGTATCATCGGTTACTGCAGCTACAATGGCAGGTTATCGAGATTTAAGTGAGTTTAAACATGCTGTTTGAACACGAGCTATGGGACACAGCATCTACGAGATAGCGATGAAGTGGGGACTTTCCCATACGACCATTTCACGAGTGTACCGTGAATATCAGGAACCCGGTAAAACATCAGATCTCTGGGATCCCTGCGGCCCATGACGACTGAAGAGAAGCGTTTAGCGTGACGGAAGTGCAACCCTTCCGCAAATTACTGCAGGTTTCAATGCTGGACCATCAACTAGTGTCAGCGCGCGAACCATTCAAAATAAATGTCGTCCATATCGGCTATCGGAGACGAAGGCCCACTCGTGTAACCTTTATGACGGCACGACACAAAGCTTTACGCCTTCTCTGGGCTCTTCATCACCAACGCTGAACTATTGATGGCTAGAAACACGTTGCCTGGTCGGACGAGTCTCATTTCAAACTGTATCGAGCGGATGGACGTGTATGGGTGTGGAGACAACCTCATGAATCCACGGACACTACATGTCAGCAGGGGACTGTTCAAGCTGGAGGAAGCTGTGGACGTGTGCAGTTGGAGTGATATGGGACCCCTGACATGTCTAGATACGACTCTGACACGTACGTAAGCATCCTGTCTGATCACCTGCATCCATTCATGTCCACTGTGCATTCCGAGGGACTTGGGAAATTACGGCAGAACAATGCGACACTCGACACGTCCAGAATTTCTACAGATCGGCTTCAGGAACACTCTTCTAAGTTTAAACACTTCCGCTGGACAGAAGACTCCCCAGACATGAACAGTATTGAGCGTATCTGGGATGCCTTGCAACGTGTTGTTCAGAAGAAATCTCCACGCCCTCGTATTCTTACGGATTTATGGATAGCCCTGCAGGAGTCACGGTTTCAATTCGCTCAATCAGTACTTGAAAGGTTGTCGAGTCCAGCCACGCCGTGCTGCGGCACTTCTACGTGCTCGCGGGGGCCCTGCTCGATGATAGACAGTTATGCCAGCTTCTTTGGCTCTTCAGTGTGCATCCCTGTAATATTCTAGTGCTCTTTGTCTAAGTCTCTCAAGTGTGTATGTTCTAGTGAATGTCTAAGAGTCAAGTCCAAGCATACGCAACAAGCTATTATTTCCTACTTTTCATGGAACATTGATTCCTATGACGTTGTTTAAGTTATGGTTGATCTATGACTTCCTCTTAAAATTACTATATACAGCTTCCAGTGAGAACCATGATATTTCCGATTCTTCCTGTACTATTACGAAAAAAATCTTAAAAATAAAGAGAAAGCTACTTAATGCTAAATAAAAAATCTATTCTACACGAAATGTTTACATATTATGGCATATTTGTGCTACACCATTTCTTATTAAATTAGGTAAACAGTTCAAAAGGAATAATGTAAATCACTGAAAACAATACACGTATAATACGAAAGAATAAGAATCACTGATTGCTTAACTCTGTATTATCAGTAATATGACTTAAGTTCATGAAAGGGATATAGCCTTTTTATTTTCTTGGTTTTTGGTCAAGCAAGCTAGTAGCTCTTACCGTGTAGTGTTTGTACGATTTCATGCAGACCCGTATGTAGTAATTGCCTTTTGTCATTTTTCTGATGCCAGAAGGAAGACTTTAAATGTGTCTATAAGAGTACAAAGTCACCTATGACATATTTGTGTGTTTGACCAAGAAGCTTATCGTGATATTCCTTGTGCAGCTTTGCTGCATCGTAAATGCAAATGGAATTTGCCTTACCTTGTCTTCCCAGAATATATTCTCCCTAGGAAGCTCTGGTAACTGTCTTCTACCTTTTCTACGATTTCGGCTGGAGTGTATGTAATTCAGCTAATTGGTAGCTGATTTACTATTTCTTCAAAAAGACCAAGATACTTTACCAATTCTATGAGGTGACAGGCTGCATAAGTTGTAATAAAATGAGTGAATTTCTTAAACATACCAACTGGGTTTGCTGAAGGATGAAATTCTGAGAATAGCACATGCTTGATTCCTTGTTACTTTAAAAATTCCTTCCATTTCGACTAGTGAAATTGGCCACATTATCTGACATTAGGATATCAGGTTTCCCAGTACTTACAAAACAGTTATCCATCAGGTACCTAATAATAGAAGCTGCTTCTGAGGATTTGGCATCACAAAGTTTAACAATGGCTATGATATATTAAGACATGTCCCCTGCTTATAGTGAGAAGTCATGCAATGTCTACTGATATTATATTTAATAGTTTTGTAGGGAGAAGAAGGTGCAGTTCAGTATGCATGTTCGTACTGGTGGGTTTAATATTTTGACAGACAGAAAGGTTTTCAATAGCTTTAGTGTGTATCTTCTCTTGTTTGAAAAATGAAAATACAAGCTCATTTCCTTTGTACACTTGTTCAGCTTATAATGGCTCCAAACAAAGCGACTACGACAAATCAGCTTATCTTTATATGCCTCTGGTATACGTACACACCAACTGAAAGAATTACATCTATAGAATAAAACATCATGCTTCACTGAAAAATGTTTCACAATTTTTCTATCGGCTTCCTGAGTTAGCTTTAGTCTTACCTTGCTCCATTTACTGTCATCCTGCAGCTCAGCCATATTGTGACACATGCCAAGAAAATACTGTCTATTCCTGGCATCTGGCATTAACAGTTCAGGAAATTCAGAAACTTGTTCTAAAGAATGAGAAAATTCAGTAAAGTCTTCAGGTAGATGGGACAGGGCATCTGTCACTATATTGTCTTTCACACTGGTATATATGATTTCATGGTCATGCTCTTGAAGTAGTAAGGAACATCGAGCAAGCTGTTGGTGTAATAACTTACAAGATGTCAGGAAACTAAGGGCCTGATGGTCACAAGACACTTCATTAGTTTTCCATATACAAAACAATTAAATTTCTTAAAGGCCCAAACCGTAGCTAATGTTTCTAATTCTGTGACAGAGTAAGCTCGTACACATTCTGGTTGCAGAAATTGTGACTGTATTTCCTTAGTATCCTTGTTAATTTGATGCCATTGGAACAAAGAAGTTTCCAGCACTGTGGAGGAATCTTCAGTGGTAATGCAAAATTTCTTGTACACATCAGGGTGATTCTCTGATAACATATCAGACTGATGTAGTATCAGAGAATTTGGCAAAGCTTGCTTTGTGTTGTTATAATGCTCCTGACTGCTTACTTCATAACTGACAAGAATTTTTCTTTAACTGGTTCAGCAAAGCATTACTATTTAATATCTGGACAGATAAAAAAAATCTTCTAAACAATGAAACTAAAACCTAGACAGCATTCAGCTGTTTTTTAGATATTGGGCTCAGAAAATTTTTGAGATATTTGATTTTATTAGGGTCAGGTGTAATGTCCTCAGGGGAAATTATATGACATAGAAATTTTATTTTGTCCTATCAATACTTAGATTTCTGTAAGTTAGCCATGACTCCCATTTATGAAAAGTTTTCTAAAGTTCTTCTCCATAATTTAAGATGTTCTTCCCAAGTCTGTGAGGCTATCAACAAATCATTCACATAAACTGTTACTTTTACTAACAAATCAAGGTCCAACACACTATATAATACAGTGACGAAAACTCCCCCACTGATGTTTAGTCTGAAAGGAATTACTCGAAATTGGTATCTCCTTCTAGAAAATATAAAATTCGTATATTTCCTAGACTCAGGCAACAGGGCCACCTGCCAGTAGGTGGTCCTCAAATCCATGCTAAACAAAAATTGTATGCCATGAAGCTTTTACAACTGCTCCTCTAAGTTTCAAGGTCTATTACAGACAGGTGCCACAATTCTATTGATGTCTGTTGCGTCCAGGAATAGTCGAAGTTTTCCTTCTGGTTTTGCTAGCGCCAGTAATAGGGTTAGCAAGGGGACAGAGGAGGCTCCATAATACCCCATTCAATCATATGTTTAATTTATTTAACTACTTCTTCACATTTCGGCCAAGGAATGGAGCAGTGTGTTTTGAAATAGCTCTGGTATGGACTTACATTCATATGGTACACATAAGCTTTTATGATACCTGTTTTTTTTTCTTTTCAAGTGTGTCATTTTTAAGTCCTTTACCTCATTGCTGCTACCAGGTACAGACCTGTGAGATATCGTTTGATTTTTTTTTTTCAAATTTAATCTTTATTCCTCGAAAATATTTCCTGTGTAAAGCCTCAGTATTTAAAAGACCAGTTACAATTTCTTGGCCCTTAGCTAATGAGTATCATTCACTTGAAGAAAGATCAATCTTTGCGTCCCTTTCTCTAAGAAAAGCACGCCTGAAAATGTAGCCTGTAATCAATTTACCTTCTACAAGGAATGGGCATTTAGTTACACCATCTCCAATATCTACTTCGATCCCATCTGACACTTTACAAATTGAGACCTGCTGCCAAAAACACCAACATCTCGACAGTTCTGTACCAATTAATTTTTAGTATTATTTACCGAGTGATCAAAAAGTCAGTATAAATTTGAAAACTGAATAAATCACGGAATAATGTAGATAGAGAGGTACAAATTGACACACATGCTTGGAATGACATGGGGTTTTATTAGAACCAAAAAAAAAAAATACAAACGTTCAAAAAATGTCCGACAGATAGCGCTTCATCTGATCAGAATAGCAACAATTAGCATAACAAAGTAAGACAAAGCAAAGATGAAGTACTTTACAGGAAATGCTCAATATGTCCACCATCATTCCTCAACAATAGCTGTAGTCGAGGAATAATGTTGTGAACAGCACTGTAAAGCATGTCCGGAGTTATGGTGAGGCATTGGCGTCGGATGTTGTCTTTCAGCATCCCTAGAGATGTCGGTCGATCACGATACACTTGCGACGTCAGGTAACCCCAAAGCCAATAATCGCACGGACTGAAGTCTGGGGACCTGGGAGGCCAAGCATGACGAAAGTGGCGGCTGAGCACACGATCACCACCAAACGACGCGCGCAAGAGATCTTTCACGCGTCTAGCAATATGGGATGTTTTTTTTTCTAATAAAACCCCATGTCATTCCAAGCATGTGTGTCAATTTTTACCTCTCTATCTACATTATTACGTGGTTTATTAAGTTTTCAAATTTATACTGACTTTTTGATCACCCAGTATTTGATGAAATAAGTCCTGGGAAACCACACTGGTAGCCACACCTGTATCGAAAATGAGAACCGAACCATAGCAATACCGCCTACCACTGCTTTGATATTTGCATGAACAGTACTTTTGGGTTCATGTACATAGTTATTCTTCCAACAATTCCTCTCTCATATCGGAATCAGAACTTTATCACAAAGGATTAACGTCTTTAAGAATTTCGCTCTCACTCCGTTACACCACCAACATATTAGGGCAAGATGTGGCCAATCTTAGTTTGTCAAGTTCTCCACCTGAGGACGTGATTCCTGAGCCACTTCAGTTATGTTCATGGGTGCAATGGGAGGTTGCCAGTGCTGACTGTAAATGTTGTTCGACACTGAGTTATGCTCAGAGTGAAACTTGTTGTTATTATTATCATTATTATTATTATTATTATTACATGATGGATATACTCCAGGAAGAGTCCAGTTTCGACCATAATTATCATTGTTACTACTGTTATACCAGGAACCGCCCCCTATGTTGTGGTATCCTGGTTGAAAACTTGTCAAATCTAAGTTATTTATTAGGATTCCCAGGATTAAATCGAAGGGGGTCTGAATTACGCGATGGCGGACAAAAAACCTGCCAACTACTGTTCACACTGAGGAAATATTGCATCTCCTGAATGTTAGGTGGTGGACATGAACATCGTTTTGATAACCTAAACCACTAACATTAGTGTAATCACCATTTTGAACACGTTTGAAATCTTAGTAATACCCATCAAGGGAGTCAAGCAGAAAAAGAAAATGTTCCACATAGGTTATGGGTACATTGACGAGTTTCTCCCTGATATCTACAGGCAAATTAGTTTTTAGTGTCCTCAGTACAGTTCGTTGCGAAGTGGGTTCACTCCAGTATTTTATTTTATTTAGATACATCTCAACATATTTCTTTAAATTAATATTCTTAATATTGTACCTCTCAGGGTAGACAACCTATTGACGCAATCGCTCCTGAATACCTTACGATCAGTATTTAGCAAGGAAAGCGTTCTCAAACTGTTCAAGTATTTGACAGTATTCAATAGCTTCAGTTGCCTTGAATAAATCCTGATAATTATTGTATTTTCTCTCCCTCTTACTACGAATTTGGTAAAGTACCCCGAACCGATCGTATGAACACTGCAGGAATGGAGACCTGTGATTGTCGATTGGCCATCGAAAGCTCGAGAATTTTCTTCGAACTGACGTGGCTTGAAAACTCAGAAGATACACTACTGGCAACACCACGAAGACGCGAAATTTAACCGACTGGAAGAAGATGCTGTGAAATGCAAATGATTGGCTTTTCAGAGCATTCACACAAGGTTGGCGCCGGTGGAACACCTACAACGTGTTGACATGACGAAAGTTTCCAACCGATTTCTCATACACAAACAGCAGTTGACCGGCGTTGCCTGGTGAAACGTTGTTGTGATGCCTCGTGTAAGGAGGAGAAATGCGTACCATCACGTTTACGACTTTGATATAGGTCGAATTGTAGTCTATCGCGATTGCGGTTTATCGTATAGCGACACTGCTGCTCGCGTTGGTCGAGATCCAATGACTGTTAGCAGAATATGGAATCGATGGGTTCAGGAACGCCGTGCTGGATCCCAACGGCCTCGTATCACTAGCAGTCCAGATGACAGGCATCTTATCCGCATGGCTGTAACGGATCGTGCAGCCACGTCTCGAGCCCTGAGTCAACAGATGGGGACGTTTGCAAGACAACAACCATCTGCACGGAACAGTTCGACGACGTTTGCAGCAGCATGGACTATCAGCTCGGAGACCACGCCTGCAGTTACCCTTGACGCTGCATCACAGACGGGAGCGCCTGCGATGGTGTACTCAACGATGAACCTGGGTGCACGAATGGCAAAACGTCATATTTTCGGACGAATCCAGGTTCTATTTACAGCATCATGATGGTAGCATCCGTGTTTGGCGACATCGCGGTGAACGCAGATTGGAAGCATGTATTCATCATCGCCATACTGGCGTATCAAATGGTTCAAATGGCTCTGAGCACTATGGGACTTAACTTCTAAGGTCATCAGACCCCTAGAACTTAGAACTACTTAAACCTAACTAACCTAAGGACATCACACACATCCATGCCCGAGGCAGGATTCGAACCTGCGACCGTAGCGTTCACGCGGTTCCAGACTGTAGCGCCTTTAACCGCTTGGCCACACCGGCCGGCTACTGGCGTATCGCCCGGTGTGATGGTATGGGGTGCCATTGGTTACACGTCTCGGTCACCTCTTTTTCGCATTGACGGCACTGCGAACAGTGGACGTTATGAAACGTCCCCTTAGAAGAATTATGCAAGACTGTGCTTAAACTGACACACAATATTTTTAGCGCAACGCAATCTGACTTTCAAAAATCCCTACAAAAGAATGGCCCTGACTAACGTTAACCTATACCTCTCACAAATCACTTACCTCACCAAAAATCTTCGTTACTCGAACTACTGCAATACAGCGAGCGCCACTACTGCCAGCTAAATAAAAGATTCAAACTACGGAAGGCACTATCTACTGATAGGCATAGTTAGCAAATGAAAGGTTTTGATAGAGAACAAACAATGTATTTACCTCAATAGTGTTCAAAAGTCATAATGTATATAGCAGTTCATGATATCCAGTATTGCAAATTTCAAAACTCCGCCATCTCTCTCCTCACATCCACCACTGCTGGCGGCTCACCTCCAACTGCGCAACGCTACGCGCTGTTAACATCCAGCTGCCCACCACTACAATGGCAGACAACAATGCAAACTAGCCACAGACTGCACACAGCACAACCAGTGATTTTCATACAGAGCGCTACGTGGCGTTACCAATATAAAAATCTAAACAGCCTACTTACATAGCCCCCATGCTCCCCACAAAAAATTTTACAAATTGTTTTGGGCACTGGCCAATACAGATTTGAAAAAAAATTTTCATAATTACAGTAACAAAAATATCAAATGCACACACTTATTAATACAATGTTGGTCAAAAGCTAAAATTTTCTCACAGTCCATAAAGACAGTCCTGATCATTCATCACAGTAAAACTGCCGTTTCTTTTCTCAAAGTCTGAGCAGTAAAAGACAATGCACACGGAAGTAGTGGATTTCCATGCAGTCTTGAAGAAGTAGTGTTCTCCTTCCAACGGAAAGACAGTGCTGACTCTTGACATGCAGACAGGTATTGGTCCACAACAGAGCAAACCCACAGCAGAGTCAGTCGAAATTTTGAAGAGTATTGGTAGGTAGGTCATCACAGAGCAGACCCACTGTAGTCCTGGTAGAGATTATGGTATTGGTGGGCTACCAGAGGTGCAGACCCACTGCAATCCTTGTCAAAATAATGGTATTGGTGGGTCATCAAAGATGCAGACCCACTGTAGTCCTTGTAGAGATGGCCAGCAGCCATCTGTTGTGACTGTGCAGGTGCACAATCACCATTGAAGAGTCTTGCTGATAATATAGCAAGTCCATAAACCACCACTTGTGCACTCACAAAATTTTTTTAATGTACTTAGAACCAGCAATGCTGTTATCCAGTCCCTTCCTGAATTATCTACACACGTGCAAGCACTAACAGTCCCAACGTCTCACATACTGTGCATAAACTATGACCAACAGAAACGTGTGCAGTGAAATGTAACTTACAAGTTACTTAATTTGATGAACTGGTGTCAATTACAATTTTATAACATAAAATTACAATAACAAAGGTACAAAATACATCATTAAAGAACATAACAGTACAGATAACATTTGTAGTAACACAGACTTTACAAAAGAATAGAAATAAACATGCAGATCAGTATTACAAAAATTATGACATAAGTAAATAGATAAAATAATGAGTACGTACATAAAAGATCAGAATAACTTTCGAAACATCAACTTTACACATGAGCATTAAAACAAACAGAACAGATAAATAATGTATAAACATCTTTACAAAGTAAATAACATATTATTAATGCAAATTATATTTGAGGATAACAGTATTCCTCATCATAGCGAATGTAGCTGAGTATTAGAAAAATTCTACAACGTAAGACTTATCAGATAAACATATAAAGACAGGAGGAACATAAATATACAAGGGTACACAAACACATAGTGGGATAACAAAAGGAAAGGACAGGGTTTGTTTTACTGCAGTATTTTGCAAACAAAACTTTCTTTACTTCTCGGAGATCTCCCTTCGTTCTTCATTATTTCCAAAAAGTCATATCCATACCTGCTCTCTTTACTTTTCTGGTATAACCTCTCAGTGCATTTCTTCAAATTCATCGCAACTCATTCTCTTATAGGCTACCCCCTCTTAAGCTAACTTAAATCTACTGAGCTCAGATGCATAAACTAAGGGATGAGGCAATGCAGCAGCACAAAACAACTAACACGAACAGCAATGACAAAAAAATTCAAACTGGCAAAGCAATTGCAATATTACAACTAATATAAGGCACTGTGCAACGAACAAGAAAAATAAATCAGTAGTAAACTGGCTTAGAAGAGTAACACAAATTAAAATTCAGTAGCACTATGCCTGACAAACAGCAGCAACAAATGCAATAACTTATATCTAAACATGACAAAGCTCAAGCAGAAAAAATATTACACTACAAATGGCCATGTTTAATACCTATGTCACATCTTAATACTAGAGTGATGCATCACAATTTATTCTACAAAAGAAATTACCAACTACTTGAAAACAAAATTATGTATGCAGTTACTGTTATTAATCCCTTCTTATTGTTCTTTCCATTCCAAGTGCTCCTTTTTCGAAGAATCTGGATCATAAAATAATTATTTAATAGATCTGTTGACAGAAAGTGTTCACATTAGCAAATGCATTTTATTTTATTTTATAAAACCAATGCTGCAACACAGCTGGAAACCAGATATTAAACAAAATGAGCAAACTCTCAACTAGAAAGACAATAGATGTAAAATGTTTCTCATCATTTCATTAGGCATTTTAGTAAATATCATAAATTAAGAGCTCCACAGTGTAATCATATATTTTCAAGTTTGAGCGTGTCGTATTTAGGATGCTTTCTACAAAGAAATGTCAATAGCGAGGATGATGGCCTCCTATTTTTTTGTCCATCTGAGCCTCTGAAAGGCACACACTAATGGCTTTTTTCCAGGCGACTGTCATGCAGCTCCCTACATAATGCGTCGTGCCCACGACGGATTATGTGAAGGTCACTTAACTTTCTTGCCGAAATATTTATGACACCAGTTTCCGCTACAGTGACAGTCTCATATAAAAATATTTCACAGGTCAAGAATTTGCGTTACAAATCTGTAGAAACAAAATGCTATTGATATAACAGTGTCCAAAAATTTTCGTCGGCATTGTAATACATTCACGCATTTACATACATTTCATAACTCTTAAAGTACGACTCTTGGTTTCCAACAACCTTTTTCACAAACCAGAGTCCCTAAACACTACTCATTATTCCTTACCTTATTCGTCGACACTTCTTCAATATTTCATCATAACAGCTACGTAGCATAATCAAATAACTCATATAGCATCAGCTTATTGATCATAAGCATACCTCAGCAGCATAATACACATCGTCGTCATAATAATAACATCATAACACCTCAGTCAAACCTCAAAAACGTTGTAGGTTTCTGCAATAATTTCAAAACATAAAGAAAATTCTCTGCTCATTTCAATAGTGTCATCTACCTGCAACATACTTGAAAAATTATGACCCCATACCAAATACGACAGTCAAATTTCTCATAGTATCACAATGGTTCCGAAAAAATATGAACAGTTCACAAAGTACAGACAAAATACAATTTCGTATGACTGAAGTTATCCAACGCTGTAATTACATAAACATCTGTCACTGATGTAGTAAAATAATGTTTATCTCTCAGTTAAATGATCAGATAGCTGTGTAATTTGTGTGTTAGAGAAATATGGTACCGATGTGTAAAGTTGTATAAGCAAATACCATATTAGCTAGGGCTCCTTGTGCTTGCCAAACACATGGTACACAAAGTAAGCGTATACCCCCCCGAGGATTAATGTAATTATACCCTCAGGTGTTACAGATTACAGCAATGGAATGAAATGTATCACAGAAAACCTTTGTAATTCAAAAATCTTGAAAAATAAACGGTTCAAGTACACAATTAATCACTCAAATGCGTGTCCTGTAGCGCTAAATGTGAGTCTTGTTGTAAGATAATTCTGTGGAAGTGTGGTAGTTATCGTCCTCTGTAAGCAAAGTTCTGCTGAAGTCAATGTACTTACCTCATAATAAACGAAGTGAATTGCTTTGCGTATAGATATCTTAGTTATTACGCTTATTGCCGTGATGAAGGAAGTACTGTGCTGTAACGTATTGTTGTGCTACGGAAAAGGCTGTCTCATTGTAGCTATACCACAAAAGTTACTACTAAAACATGTTTTACTTTCCAGAATAATTCAGAAAAACTGTGCAGATATAAAACAGATACACCGCAAAAGCAACATTGTAAATTGCCACTCATTAGTAGCGTCGTGATAAAATCGTGTAGTTGTCACATAAACTAACCACTGTGTCATCTGGTATCTCACAGAAAGTACTTTAAATCCAGAATGTATCTTCAAGTAAACCAAAATGTTGCATTAAAATCTCATTAGCAGTACCAGTATATGTCCTAAGTATGTAAGCCTGATAGTCGTTACGTAATCGTGGAACTAACAAGCAAGAATGTACAAATACAACACTGTGTCGTCTGTTCACAATAACAATGCATTCGTAATTTCTGTTTAAAAATGTTCCCTAGGTTCTAGACTGGATATTTAACTTCAAACATTGTTGCATGTTAACAATTTCTTAAGTCTGAGAAAGCATACTAGAAATGTGAAGTGAAAAATTTTATAGCAAAGACTAAGTTAAAAAGCAGATTATCTCTCAATAAACGGTTTTACATGTGACATTTGGTGTATTCCTTCACTCTTCCTCAGTATGCAGAATATCAACTTGAACGCAATCATCATGTCGTATACGTCGGTAAGGAATGCTAAAATTTTTCTCAAGGTTAGCGTCTATGTTATTTTTCGCTGAGCCGGCTGGCGCACGTGGCTGCCTGTGGTGCAAGTCATTGTCTGCCTCTTTGTTGACACGCGCTGTTATTGGGATTAGGAGACCTAACTTCTACAAATTCACCTTGATGAGAAGGCCCTGCCCTGTTTGAAGCTCGCCAGTTCTGATGGAATTCAGGTCTGTTGTTTTGTTGGTAGATTCCATAGTTTCTTTCTTGTCGGTCACGTGGTGGAGAATTTCTCCCTGAATCGTAACTGTGTGCTGGACCGTTGCGTCTAAAGTTATTCTGTCTCCCCTGATAATATTTGTTTTGGTTCCCATATAGTCTGTTCCTCTGATTGTCTCTGTGATAGTCATTACCGCGGAGTGGTGATCTTTCCCTGTAATTTTTACTAATCTGCCAACGGTTGTCATACGGGTGGTGTCTGTTTTGGTCATGATTTGTGTTCGGAGAATAGCCTTGTCGTGTCCAGTTATTATTTCTTTCATCGTGGAATTGCGACGGATGTGGCCTGTAATTGTTGTGTTCCTGTTTTCGCGTTCCCCGATTGTCAGTGTCAATTTCTAATTCTTGTAAGAGTCCCTGAAAAGCTTCAATGTCGTCTTTGCAACGTCCTGCCAAAATAATATGCCGTAAATGTTCAGGTAATTTGATTAAGCAAGTTGTTCTAAATGTTTCATCAGTATGATGCCATGTTTTACTCGGTCTTGTGTGGCTTGAGACCAATTTGATGAGAGGAAGGCATGGTAAAATTCTCCTTCACTGTGACAATCGTGAATGACCGATCGCATTCTTACAGCTGGTTCATTCTCTAAGTAGCCACACATAAATTCTAATCTGTGTTCTAATGACCAGTTGGGAGGAAAACAATGAGAGAATTGATGAAGCCACGCTTGTGGATGAATGTCGTTGCCAGAATTCTTAAATTTTTTGAATTTACGTGTAGTAATGAACAGCTTATAGTCAAAATCATCATGTCGGCGAGTCGCATGTCGGTCATTGTTACGTCGTTTCGGCGGTTCCATCTCAAAATTCGGTGTACCTTGCCAATTTCTTTCATAATTTCCGAAGTGCCCTGTGTTATTATTTTGTGGCTGTTCCGTATTTCTATGTCCCTCCTCCCCTATTGGAGCGCGAGTGTCCTCTGAAATACGTAATTCTTGTATTACCTGTGTCAGCTGATCTTGTACTTCCCGGATTTCTCTTTGGTGTTGCGTATTAATTTGATTCAGATTTTCTTTCAATTTCCTAATTTGTTCGCACTATTCTGTGTCATTAAAGACTACCGGTTTTGTGTCATTCAGATTATCATCTACCTTCGTAGATAAATTATTTAGCTGATCCGAAAGATCAACTACTTTCTCTGATAATGAACTAATTTCCTCTATGTGTCTTTCTGAACCAATTTTCAGAGTGTCTACTGTGTCCTTTAAGTTTTCTTGAGTATTTGCAAGTTGTGTAACCGAATCGGTAGATGCAACTGAGTCAATTTTAGCTTGCAGGGTCTCATGATTTTGATGAACAATAGTTTGCAGTTCTTTTATGGCTGCTTCGTGATTCTGTAATGCATTTTCATGCCGCGAAAAAATTGGTTGAAAATGCTCACAAAATTGTGTTTTTACGTCATTACAGACTTTTTGACATTTCGATTCAATGTTATGTAACTCAGTAGTTAAATCTTCACGTGTTTGTTCAAGTGTGGTGTCTAACTTTTGAAGCTTTTGCTGTGTTTGTCTCTGATTTTGTTCCATTGTGTCTAACTTTTGCTGTGTTTGTCTCTGACTTTGTTCCATTGTGTCTAACTTTTGAAGATTTTGTTCCATTGTGTCTAACTTTTGAAGCTTTTGCTGTGTTTGTCTCTGATTTTGTTCCATTGTGTCTAACGTTTGAAGCTTTTGTCCCATTTGTTGCATTAATTGTAATAACAATGCACTGGTGTCTGAAACATGTTCCTCGGTGCTATTCGGCAATGCATTTGAACCGGCAATATTCGCAGTTAGAAAAGCAGCAAATGTGTCTTGACTTATTTGAGAAAAGGGTGAGGACGCAAAACCTGAATCTACAGTATTTCCAAGATTGTGTCCTGTCATTTCGGATTTCAGAGGCAAGCTGTTGCCGACCGATCGATCGATACTGCTTCCCTGTTCACTAATTGTTTCACTGTCTACACCATTGTTTGCAACCCGCTCCATTTCCCTATGTACAATTACCAAATTACTACTTTGAACATTAGTTAATTCATTACTCGGTGGCGCTAACACACTGCTTTCGTCTTCACTGTCATTTCTCAGTTTACTTTGCAGCCTAGTATTACGTGTTTCACACGCCATTATTGTCACAATATTTCACACGATAACACAGAAAAGTACAATTTGAAGAGCAAAAATAAAAGAACACATTAACGTAGTACTGAAAATAATATCTCGTTAATTGCAAGCGCAGCTGCGAAATACTTGGTGCAAATCTACATGCATGCCACAACTGTTTTACTGTACAACAATGAAAAACTACAACTACAAAGGAAATTCTCTCTATAATTACGCACTAGCAATAAACAAAAGCTACACTAATTACACAAACTACAAGAAAAAAATCAGAAGATTCCAGTGAGGTATCCTTGGCTAAGGGTCGACATATGAAACGTCCGCTTAGAAGAATTATACAAGACTGTGCTTAAACTGACACACAATATTTTTAGCGCAACGCAATCTGACTTTCAAAAATCCCTACAAAAGAATGGCCCTGACTAACGTTAACCTATACCTCTCACAAATCACTTACCTCACCAAAAATCTTCGTTACTCGAACTACTGCAATACAGCGAGCGCCACTACTGCCAGCTAAATAAAAGATTCAAACTACGGAAGGCACTATCTACTGATAGGCATAGTTAGCAAATGAAAGGTTTTGATAGAGAACAAACAATGTATTTACCTCAATAGTGTTCAAAAGTCATAATGTATATAGTAGTTCATGATATCCAGTATTGCAAATTTCAAAACTCCGCCATCTCTCTCCTCACATCCACCACTGCTGGCGGCTCACCTCCAACTGCGCAACGCTACGCGCTGTTAACATCCAGCTGCCCAACACTACAATGGCAGACAACAATGCAAACTAGCCACAGACTACACACAGCACAACCAGTGATTTTCATACAGAGCGCTACGTGGCGTTACCAATATAAAAACCTAAACAGCCTACTTACAGTTACATTTCAGATGTGTCACGACCCGTGGCTCTACCCTTCATTAGATCCCTGCGAAACCCTACATTTCCGCAGGATCATGCACGACCGCATGTTGCGTCCTGTACGGGCCTTTCTGGATACAGAAAATGTACGACTGCTGCCCTGGTCAGCACATTCTCCAGATCTCTCACAAATTGAAAACGTCTGGTCAATGGTGGCCGAGCAACTGGCTCGTCACAATACGCCAGCCATTACTCTTGATGAACTGTCGCATGGTGTTGAAGCTGCAAGGGCAGGTGTACCTGTACACGCCATCCAAGCTCTGTTTGACTCAATGGCTAGACGTATCAAGGCCGTTATTACGACCAGAGGTGGTTGTTCTAGGTACTGGTTTCTCAGGATCTATGCACCTAAATTGCATGAAAATGTAATCACATGTCAATTCTAGTATAATATATTTGTCCAATGAATACCCGTTTATCATCTGCATTTGTTCTTGGTGTAGCACTTTTAATGGCCAGTAGTGTATTAATCAGACGTGCGGCCGCATAAGAAGCCCAGAACACAAAGAAAAATGTTTATTACAATTTTAATAGACGAAGCTTCGAAGCTTAAAAAACATTTAGAGTGCCTGTGCTTCCAGGTACAGAGCCACTTAAAATATTTTAGAGTGCCTGTGGTTTTTAAGTACAGAACCACAGACAAGTGTAATAGTACTTCATTTTACGATATGCGATGACAGTGAACGTTGGAGCCGATAAGCAATTAATCAGATGCAGAAACAAACGCATCGAAGGTAACCGATATTGTAGAAGGAAAAGTGTTAAAAAAAGACTAAAGGGCATTGAATGCTGCTGCGGTGACCGACACGAGGGAGGCGGCGTAGCGAGGACAGCACTGCGCACACTGCTGCCGCATGGAGTCGACTTGTGCATCCTCGCCTGGCGACTGGCACAAGGAGACGCGGTGTCCTGCGTTTCCACACAGCAGAGTGTGGTTTTGTTGCTGGAGAAAACGAGAAGGGAATACCCGTTTTGTTTGTTTATGCAGCGCAACAGTGGGAGAAAACCGAAGGTAAGATGTGAGTGATGTGTACCTCATCCACTAGAGCTTCAGTTGAGAAAGAAAATAAAAAATAATATAAAAAACATGGAGATAGAAATCGGTTTTTCAAAAGAAACTGCTACAACTTAGACAAAACTTGGTTTATCACACAATGCGGACTGCTAAAACACCAACGGCAACGCCAAGACCTAGCGATTCACAAACACAATAGTTCGTGTTATTTTTAACGTAATTCCATTATCTGTTTGCTCTCTGCTTAAGAACAATGCGTGAAAATGAAACGTGCTACAGAGATCGGCACGAGTACAGATTATTTCCACATTCTGTGACAGACTGTCGAGTTGAGCGCTACTATTGTGAGAGAAGCCGCTGCAGTTTCCATCTAGTTTCTGCCAAAATGTCCACGCTCTCTTACTACGCTTTGTGTACCAGCGACACTGCAGGTATATAGGGTACTTACCGAGTTTCCTTTGTTAGTAGTGAATTCAAGCAATAGGTGGAATTGTCTGAAGAGAAACGATAAACATTTCCATGGAATAATTTTTTTTTAAATCTAATAAAAACAGTATTGACCGCAATATAATATTTATTTGGTGTGGTTACAGGTTTCGGTCAGAATGTAACCATGTTCATCAGATGACCTTCGTGGAGTCACAAAATCTGCTCCGTTCACCCTCACCACCTACCATCATGGTATAAATGGTCTGAAGATGGTTACATTCTGACGTAAACGGGTAACCATTGCTAATAAATATTTTATTGCGGTCAAGACTGTTTTTAATACATTTTTAAAGTGTTTTAGCCAGACCGCTGTTTTCCTACACGAGAAATGTTCTCAAAAATTTCTGATTTCCATGGAAGGTTCTGAAGACGGATGCACAACTCAAACGTGTCAGCAGGTGTCCTTTTCGGTGGTGTTATTACGGCGTATTTCGAACAAGAACTTCATTTCAGCCACTATATAAGGGCCGCGTCTTTTGAGAGGAGCTCAAGTTATCAGGCTTTGATGCCACATGACACACAAATGACAAACTACTTAAGTTTTACAACGAGTTAAGAGCAACTGCAACATACTTTTCAGTTCTTTTCGTCGTCATGGTAAAAGATACAGTGTATGCAGTACAGTCACTGAATATTTTTCTTGCAACGTTCACAGCTGCTTACTCTTTGTTTGTTTATTATTTACGACCAGGTAAAGTCGTTCGCCCCACGTAGAGTCGAAATCAGGTATTAGTCCAACAAAATGTTTTTGCACCTGGGAGTAAGAATGCTTCGGTGGGCTTATCGTGATTTTTTATCGCCATATGTCACGGGTACACGCTGACCACTTTATGCAGCGTGGGTCAAATAAAAGTGGCACGGAGAACAGAGTTGCAGAGTACAAAGAAACACAGCGGAAGAAAGGAAATACAGTAGTAAGCTGACTATAGCAGACGTTGGAAGTGAGCACCATTCACCCCTTGGCACTTTTGGACCCTGGTTAGAAATTTGCTGAAAGTGGATCGAAGCTGGACTGATGGAATTGCTGCAGTCTCATCCGAAATGTTCTGCAGCAGTTCTCGGACACTAAGATGGTGGTTACGACAAGCACAGTGCACTGCGTTTTTGTTAATCGTTGCCTGTTTCTGATAACGCCCACGGGTGGCCAAGTGCAACAATGTCGTGGAAACTGGAAATGCGCTTGCGGTACGCCCGCATCTTAAGGATCAACACGCAGAGTAAATTCCTTACTTCTTCCGTTGAATTTATTTCCAGACTCAAAAAAGAGGAAGGAAAATTCGAGTGCGCCTTTCCGTCGATGTCCAGTTATCAAAGACAAAGAGGAATCTCAGATTGGAGGAGGACAGAAAATTTTACAAAAATGATTTCTTCCTAGTTTGTATGTGCCGCATGTTGATCGCCTTAGGTGGTCCTCCTCCACTGTTGAGTAGACTGGGTTTAAGGACGACCTCAGAAAATTTGAACCCCTAGTGTCGAGAGGGGCTCTGAATCCCCTCCACCCGAATACAGGACCATTAGTGCTGCTAATAGCAACCACAAAACTTTAAAAAAAACGTCCATAAATAAGTAGCCTTGTAGTTATATACAAGGAAATTGTAATCTAGTTGGTAATAAAATTGTACTCTATACTACTATATCTATGTCTGATTTAGTTCGTTATGCAGCGGCAGACCCGATTAAGGGCAATTATTTTGGAGCAGACGTTAATTGTGCTACTGAGCGATCAGCAAAATGAACCAAGCGGCTCGACTCACGGGGGACCCACGCACCGCAAGGCACCGCGGGGAACTCTATCAGGATACACCCTGCTCGATGACCCCCCATGTCTGCTCTTATGTCGTCCGTACCGCCGAGCACAGTACACACAATCGACAGGTACCGAGGGGTAGGGGGGGGTGCCTTCGTACGGGTGCCAGTGACCGCGCAGTTGGGCGCCCCACAAACCAAACATCATCGACGGGTACCGGCTGTGAGTGCCGCGCCGTGTCGCGCTGTGGCAGCGCACTGCACGCCGCGTGTCAGAAGGCTGCGCAGCGCGGCACCCTTTGGCAGTGGTTGTAATGGTACTTTGACTTCCGCGCCTCCGCCAATACAAAGATATAATTTACGATCGCGCACGCAGAAGAGCGCTGCGCCAGCGCCCGATTTTTATAAATAATTTTGTTCGTCTTTTTACTTTTGCGTAGGTTTTTTGTTTTGAACAACTAATTGAGGTGACTCTCTCTCTCTTGTCTTCATACGAGAGACGTGTATTTTCGGCGATGTGTTGAATGTGCTTTTGGGTGGAAATTAAAATTACATTACAAAGCGAGGTTGTTTCAATAGTGATTCGAGGTGGTTATCATCAAATTTGTAAATTGATCATGACAGTGACAACTTGAAGAAGTTTTCAACAGACGGAGAAAAGTGAAAGACGGGTCGTCCTACAAGAGAAATTAGGAAGACAGCCATGAAGACTATATTGTAATTAGTACTGCGTATCTAACAAGATTATAAGGTAAATTTCAATTAGTTTCTGATGCTATTTCCGTACAGTCGCTTTTTGTAGTGTTGCGGACCCGGTCTGCCATGCACGGTGAAATTACAGCACGATCTCAATCAATAATACGAAGTCCGCCTTATCCGTAACTGAAACCACCAAAATTCCAAACCCATTCAGATTTTCTATTTTATATTTGTCACGGCAGAGCCCCGAGGAGAAGGGAACACTACATGGTTACAGTCGGGGGGCTGCACATCGGACAGCTTCCACCCGCTCTGCGCCTGACTCACTCTGTAGAATTCCTGGACTGCAGACACCTTCGCTTCACCGCTCGGTGCCAGTTTCACGCTGGTGATGATCGCCGTAACGCAGAATTTGCGAGGTACCGGAGCCGTGGAGGAAAAGGAAGCGCAGAATAACATACCGCTCGTCCACGACGACAGCCTGGAGACGGAACGTAAGCTTGGCTCGGGGAACGTCGCAGGAAGATCCTCACCTATCGAAAAAACGCTCCTAGCATTCAAGAAGGCTGTACAGGGAAACTACAGATGACTTAAAAGTTGGTGCTGGAAGAGGGATCTGAACTAGCGCCGTAGGGGCTCGCGCGCTACGGTGGAGGCGTCTACGAGCCCTACTGGTATACGGCTGCCAGTATTTTCCTTTTCGGTAGCCACAAGCTTCGACTGTTATTAGATCCTATTCGAACTTTTTCAACAACGTGCTAATTTTTTCATTTCTGCATGCACGATTCCAGTCTTCCAGGTATTCCTCAATTTTTCTCCTCTATATCTTGCTCGGGTTGCATGCTCATTCATTACCAAAAGTGGTACCATGTTGCTCTTCCTTCCGAAAGCAATTCCATTATACTTAGTTCCTGACTTTTCCTCTGATGTTACTCCAAGTGGCAAGGCAAGTGTGCCAGATCTAGGGAGTGGCAGGAGAACGTGGGCGCGGCTCGCTGGCTCAGCAGCTGCTCGTGCGCTACTGAGAGCGCGTTTGCCGCTACCCTCTGCTGTGCAGCTTCGTAATTCCAGGCACAGATGGAATATCCTTTTCATGCAAAACCGTACTGACATTCACCTTTCAGGAGAATAGTGTACGTTCATATGCTTTTCAGTTTCCTGGCAAGTGAAATAAAACTGAAATCTTAGGTCATAATATGCATAACGTTACGAAAAGTGTTTTTGTGAAATGCGTGTATGCAGATGTTTGTGAAGTAATAAAAAACCTTGGAAAAACTGGTAGAAGCCGACCTCCAGGAAGTTCAGTTTGAATTCCGTACAAATGTTGGAACACTTGCAATACTGACCCTACGACTTATCTTAGAAAATAGATTAAGGAAAGGCAAATCTACGTTTCTAGCATTTGTAGATTTAGAGAAAGCTTTCGACAAATTTGACTGGAATACTCTCTTTCAAATTCTGAAGGTGACAAGGGTAAAATACAGGGAGTGAAAGGCTATTTACAATTTGTACAGAAACCAGATGGCAGATTCGAGAGACATGAAAGGGAAGCAGTGGTTGGGAAGGGAGTAAGACATGGCTGTAGCCTATCCCCGATGTTATTCAATCTGTATATTGAGCAAGCAGTAAAGGAAACAAAAGAAAAATTCGGAGTAGGAATTAAAATCCATGGAGAAGAAATAAAAACTTTGAGGTTCGCCGATGACGTTGTAATTCTGTCCGAGAGAGCAAAGGACCTGGAAGACCAGCTGAACGGAATGGAGAGTGTCTTGAAAGGAGGAAATAAGATGAACATCAACGGAAGCAAAACGAAGGTAATGGAATGTAGTCGAATTAAATCGGGTGATGCTGCAGGAATTAGATTAGGAAATGAGAGGCTTAAGGTAGTAAACGAGTTTTGCTAATTGGGGAGCAAAATAACTGATCATGGTCGAAGTAGAGAGGATATAAAATGTAGACTGGCAATGGCAAGGAAAGCGTATCTGAAGAAGAAAAATTTGTTAACATCGAGTACAGATTTAAGTGTCAGGAAGTCGTTTCTGAAAGTATTTGTGTGGGGTGTAGCCATGTATGGAAGTGAAACATGGACGATAAATAGTTTGGACAAGAATAGAACAGAAGCTTTCGAATTTTTGTGCTACAGAAGAATGCTGATGATTAGATAGGTAGATCACATAACTAATGAGGAGGTATTGAATAGAATTGCAGAGAAGAGAAATTTGTGGCACAATTTGACTAGAACAAAGGATCGGTTGGTAGGGCATAGTCTGAGGCATCAAGGGATCACCAATTTAGTACTGGAGGGCAGCGTGGAGGGTAAAAATCGTAGAGCGAGACCAAGAGATGAATACACTAGACAGGTTCAGAAGGATGTAGGTTGCAGTAGATACTGGGAGATGAAGAAGCTTGCACAGGATAGAGTAGCATGGAGAGCTGCATCAAACCTGTCTCTAGACTGAAGACCACAACAGCAACCACATAAAATGTTAACGGTACCGGAAAATTTAAATATAATGTGAGTTCGGTAAGCGGAGTTTACCTACATACATATAATGTATCAGGCTTACGATCGGTCAGAATTTATGATTTGCTGTTTCAAGTTCCACCTAGTAAAGTACGAGAGACCTTACCTGCCTCGCTGAACGACCCGTGCGGACTCGTTTCCGGCACGTGACGCTCCACATGCTGGAAGAGGTGCGGGCCGTCAGCGACCTCCAGCGCCGCCGAGTTCCAGCGGTCAGGGCTCCCGTTCTGCTGTTTAGGGGCGGAGCTCAGGGCAGACCAAAAGACTCAGAAGCTGTTCACAGTGCTGTCGGAGCCTTTTGCCTGGGGCGACACGGCAAGGTCATACTCCAGAATGATTTCAAGAAGTGTAAATTCAAGTGAAGGACTTTCTCACGTTTTCATTTGGCTGTATGAACGTTCTGGACCATGTATTCAAGTGGTGCGGGACTGTGTAGTACACGTGAAAATTAAAAGCACCAACTCTATGTTTTATCGATCCAGTCTCTAAACGTTTAGGACTGGTGGGGTACATTCGTCAGAACAGCAGATTATACCAGCGCATGCCCTGCATCTACAATTTTCAGCCTCCCTCGCTCCCCACCCCCTCTCCACTCTCACACCCCCCGCACACACACTCCTCTCCATTACTAAACTGAATTACCCCTTGAGGCCTCAGTGTGTCTCCCATCTGTCCTTTTAGTCAAGCTGATCCATAAATTTGTTTTCCCCAATCAGATTCAGGACCTCTTCATTAGCTATCCGATCAACCATCTACTTCTCAACATTCTTCTGAGCACCACATTTCAAAACCCGCTGTACTCTTCTTACATTAACTGTTTACTGACCACGTTTCATCTCTTTAAAAAGATAAATACCTTCAGAAAATACATCTATCACCTTAGTTTGATTTCATCAATTGTCTTTCTTTCAGAAAAGTTGTTCTCAATATTGCCGGTTCGCATCCTCTGTACTTTAGCCCAGGTCAGTTATTTTGCTGCCGAATAATAAAATCCCTCAATGTCTTTTGCATCTCGTTTCTGAATCGATTTCCATCAGCATCGTCTGATGCATTCGATTAGATTGCATTTTCCGTGTTGTACTTTTGTCTTTCTTGTAACCTTGCCGTCTTTAACATAATTATTCATCTGCAATTTGTACATGGTAAACTAAATTGAAATGGAGCTACCAGAATTAATTTACAGAAACATATCCCATCTATCTACTTGTTTACGGCCACAGAGAAGACGCAACATTCGAAAATCAGCCTCGTGTTCCTTTTCGAACTCAACATTTTCTTCTGACAGGGTGACCAGCGGATAAATACATCCGAAACCATTTTGCCAATGTCAGATTGAAAGGTGGCCTGTACTACTTCAGTTTAACACTATGCGCAACGAATTTATTTGCGGGACCTTTGCATAAATGCCCTAACTTGAAAGCTATGTCAATTCTGTTTGGCCCAATGATTGGCATTGAAACATATACTAAAATCATTAAATAAAATCCCTTTTTCCAATAGATAATAAGATAAAACAATGAAAAGTTTGTCTACTCTTATAGAAAGCATATTGCGACTCAAATTTGAATTTTATATAACAAATGGTTCATTCATTAAACACTTCAGATAATTATAAAACCAAAAAAATTCATTTATTTAAACAAATCTTAAAGCATCTGATGTTCACACAGCATGAAATTTGCATCATATTCCACAATGTAAATTAAACGTATCTCACTTTATTATTAACAATCTAAAATTTAACGCATCTGACTGTATTTAAATTTATCATTAACGCATCTAACTTTTTTACTAAAACTATGGTCTCTTACAGAATGGTATCTCTTAGTACCACAAATGCCCACTTTTAGATCAGAAGAAAAGGATATTCCACAACTGTATCCATTAATCAACATGCACACGTAATTACTGCACTAACACATGCACGGGAGAAGCTCTTCTTGATGAACAGTGCAATGGTATTATACAACTGTGTGTTCTGCTATTACTCATGAAAGTCATAAATCCGTTTGTTCTCCCCGTCATCGTTGGCGCACCATTTGTTGTTAAGTCGAAAAGATTTTCACTTTGAAGATCAAACTTTTCCATACTTACTTCATCAATTATGTGTTGTCTATTGTACCTTTCATCGAAAGTAAGTGAGGTAACTCCTCTATTTCAGTGTACTTCTTTGTCACCTCTCTCACAACTTGCCAACTCAGCCGTATCTGAAACATAAAGACTTTCATCGAAAGCTAAACTGTGAAATACACAGTCCTTTAATTTTTCTATGAAATTTCAATATCTTTTGCCATGTCGTCAACTCGTCATGCTACGGTTTCATGTGAAAAGCCTGTATTTTCCACTCGTTATATCTGTTCTGGAAACGCTGCTGGTGCAAATATTGCCAAACATTTTTCGATGAATTTTCCATCAGATGAAGGTTTTCTTCTTTTGGTAATAGCTTCTACTATTTTAAAGCTTTGTTTTCTTATAGTTTCTGAGTTTTCTTTTGGTTTCTTAATTATGTCCTGCTGGGTGGTCATATTTTTTCTCAATGAATCGACTCGATCGATTCTTATTTGGCCACTGTGTTCATCGTACTTAGAAGCATATTTTGTAGAATAGTGGCGCTTTATATTTTGTTCCTTGCAGACTTATATTCTGTAATTACAGATAAGACAGAGAATGTTTACATTTTGTTCAGTCATAAAATATGCTTCAGTCCAACTCAGTTTGAATAGATGACATTCTGTTTCAACTTTCCGTTCTTTCGTGGATAACAAGACTGCATTAACGATCCTGGATTGTTGACCGGTAATCAATAAAGCCAACAAACGTGCCGGCCTTCGTAATCGCTTGCGTGTTCTTGAACAAAATTGTAAATATTCTGATAAGTCTCACTGGTCGATCAAAAATCAAAGTAAAATGAAGTTTTGGTGAGGTGACGTCTGTCTCTAAGAAACCTAAATTATAACGAAACTGAATTTTTCTTTGCTAACTTTAAAGGCACATTCGTAGGATGGGCGTGGATATATAGCAGAAACGTAGATATAAGTTCACAATATAAATAAAGAATTACAATAGATATTAATTAGTATAAACACTCGTATCGATTGTGGCGTGCAACCGCTGAAACATTAGAATAATTACCGTACGCAGTTGAGTTGTCTGCCGGCCGGTGTGGCCGAGCGGTTCTGGGCGCTTCAGTCTGCAGCCGCGCGACTGCTACGGTCGCAGGTTCGAATCCTGCCTCGGGCATGGATGTGTTTGATGTCCTTAGTTAGGTTTAAGTAGTTCTACGTTCTAGGGGACTGATGACCTCAGATGTTAAGTCCCATAATGCTCAGAGTCATTTGAACCATTTTTTGAGTTGTCTTGCCGAGAAGACGGCACCTTTTCTGTTCTGGAAGCCGTGCTGACCGGACGCATTTCTGCAATCACTGCTGATAATTAATTGGCACACAGCCATTAATACATACATCGAGACGCATTGTCACTAGGCGTACTCAAAGTTGCACACAGCAACAGAATTTATGTAAGTGTCTATATGGTTAATTTAGTATAATATTTTGTGAATACAGTGCAATCATTTAATTTTTGTGTTTCATTTATGTTACAAGCTACTGTTCCAGTTAAATGGCGTCTTTGCAAGGCTAAAGGTTCCGTCTTACAAATTACATCAAATGTCCAGTACGAACGAAAACTTTGGAATTATTCTACTAAGTCCGATATTTTCACAAAATCACGGTCAATTTACAATGGACGGATCTTACGCAAAAAGCCATAGTGAAGCGCGCAAAGTTTGTGTAAACTTATCACAAACTATTATCATTATTATTATTATTATTTGCCTGTTTTTCGATACACTCAAACCAGACAGGAAAATCCACGTCGATAAATCGTTTTCGTGTCTGGACCTTTTATTGTATTTGCTACATTGTTTTTCTTTGTTGCATGGATAATGAGATCATATCTGACGACCCATTGCCATTGCATATAAGTAAAGACGACTCAAAAAGACGAACCATTGAAACTGTTGATTAAACCTGGAATCTACACTGTATACTTGGATCCAAGGTAAGACATCGCATTTTTACATTAGCATTGTAGCTTGCTTCCTAGTTTTGTGAAAATTTTTCGTAATCTTAGCAGTCATTTTTTCGCAAGATCGCGTATTCTAAATTATTCAGTTTCTTACAACAATACAGTCATACCATTCCACAAAATGGCCGAATTGTGTCACGTGCAACGCAAAATGGCAAGCAGCCATGAATGTTAATTTTTTCCACCTTTAATAGTAATTCTTGCTGAGTGAAGCCAACATTGTTGCCATAAGAAATTAATTTCGTGAATTCATTCTCAAATGTGTTTCAAGATTTTTCTTGCAATATACATTACATGTAGCATGATGGTAACGCGTAAACAATTAGCAAAAATGGAACACGATAGACAACAGAGACAAACCAAATCCAACTTGGACATTGGAAAAAACATTGACAGTGACTCCAGAGTTGACCCCAAAAGTAACTATTAATCAGCAGTGAACATGCCTAGTGACGGAAATTTTGTAACTAGATCGACCACTAGTCAAATAGCTACATCCAGCTAAGAGCCATTTCTTGTCCGTGACGTCATGTCAAACGACGTGGCAGGGGGGCAGCAATTTCAGTTGACAAATATTGCCAGCATGTTTGACACTATTATCAAGCAAATCACATGACATGAATACAAAATCAAATGACTGAAAACAAAAATCGGATGACTCAAAACAACAAAGACACTGACGAACAAATGAATGTTTTAAAAACGCGACATGACGAGATTAAGGCTGGATTAAGAGCACTACAAACTTGTAACGGTACTTTGTGTGAGAGGGTAGACGAGATTAACATGAGACTGAGCGGCCAAGTGTCCGAACTTGACCCAATATTTTCCGAATTGAACTTACATCAGAAAAAAAACCACAAAAGACGTAAAAGATATTCAAACTGCAGTCAAACATTTAAACGCCATATGGGAAGCTGTCCCCACTCAAGTGAAATCTTATCCGTCAGTTTGCAAGATGACGGGGTGGATAAGAGTTTGTACCTCTTTAATTCTGGCGAATTTTGCATGAGAACTAGACATGCACTCTACCGCCTCCTTATCTACCACCTAATTGATTATGTGCGCAATGGTAACGAAAGGAATTGATGGTGGACCCTGCTAGTTGGTAAAATAAGGAGTGCACACTCACAATAATTTAAATAAAAATCATTATCTACTCGGTAAAGAAAATGGGAATTTTATCATAATAAACGACAGGAAATGGGATTCTGTATCTATGAAATGATATGCGGATTGAAAATTACAATGTGATTTATTATACATCGAAACACAGAGGTACGTGATTGTCAATACAAAGAGTAGGCTAAAGGGTAGGTTATACTGAACTATTATGAGAGTAAGATTTGCCTCGAGAGCAAGGGGCTCCTACTCTCTGTTATGCAATGCACTGACGATAATGACTTGAGGTCCTAATGAATTACTCCCCCGACTGTAATGCTGTATTGCGATTAGTAGTGAGAGCTCAAATGGGATCACATGGAGAAAACAAGCAAGGTGGACTTGTAGCAAAGCGAGCGCGCATGCTGCTGAGGAATTCAGTATGAAAATGATAGGTCCTAAAATGCCGGAGCCGCAAAATACTTGACCAGTCCCGAAACCTGTAGATCGTCGTCTGTAGGCAGCTTTCTGATGATGAAGGGGCCGACTTCTGCTGTGCAGCGACTCTCTGTCAACCCCTGGCCTAGAAGGCTGTCAGAGAATTCCAAGTTGTGCCGAAAAAGTGCGACGAAGTCGCAAGGCTATCCGACACTGACGAAGATCAGATCCCAAAAGTCCTGCGCCCGCGCAACGCAAGAGCGAAGCCGACGCTACTCAACTCCACACTACCCTCGCAAAATCACAAATCCGCATTCAGTGCCGATTCCAAAATTCCTCCACACTATCTCAGAATATCATTCGCGCCAATAGCGACTGTTCCCTCCAATTTCGAGCAGGGCTTTATGATGTCAACTGGCCTCAGTTTAAGTTGGCCAGTCACGCCTCCGCTATTCAGCTCAGGGCACTGAACTTGCTGTTTGACCGACTACGAAAACAACGCGCCTAGGCAACCGGCCATACAGCGCCAGACAGTCGCGCCCGGCAGGGCACAGTCCACGAGTACTCACAGTCACGAGGACAGTACACCAGTCGCCGTCAGCAGTCTTTGTTCCGGCCAGGCTGGAATGGTGACCACACAAACTGCGGCGACTCTCACACGGCTCACAGGTCGCTTCGCCCTGCGTGCTACAGGCGAATCTCGACCAAGGTAAGTCGTCCCACCAGGCGCTCAAGCCCACTGCCCTGTGCAGCTCCCCCCCCCCCCCCCCCCTCGGGAAACGCAGTGTGCCCCTTCCTCCGGTGCTTGCATCACAACAGGCCACACAGAGAAGTAACACAGGAAACTAAAAGCAAGACTACATACAGTTCCCAACATGCATAGCAATCAAATGAAAAGTACTTTGAGCTCTCAGTACAAATGTTCTCATTAGAATACCTTTATTCGGCCTGTTACCATCGTGCAATGACATAAAACATTAATACAATTGATGAAAATGAGAGGCGATATTCAAAAGAGGTATGGGACCTCTCATTACCCACAATCACTTTAGATTATTTTTGGTAGTCGTTGACTCAGTTGACAGAGGTGGTGTGTCAATCACTCAAAAAGAATCTGTCCAAACAGTTTCCAAAACGTCACAACAAATTGGCAGATTAGATTGGAAATTGATGATGAAATGGAAGGTGGAATTTTTCTTATGACTTTGCCAACATCTTACTCACATCGACGAATAAGTCACACCCAACACAGATTCACCCTCAGGGAACCCACTGTCATTCAAGGACATACTCGCACAGTCACAGATGTCATACAAATGTTTGAACACATGGCACCAAGCATTGGAGGGCAGCGTGGAGGGTAAAAATCGTAGAGGGAAACCAAGAGATGAATACACTAAGCAGATTCAGAAGGATGTAGGTTGCAGTACGCACTGGGAGATGAAGAAGCTTGCACAGGATAGAGTAGCATGGACAGCTGCATCAAACCAGTCTCAGGACTGAAGACAACAACAACAACAACAACAACAACCTTGTCTGCTTGATGACCTCAGTGCATTTTTCTGCTAGTGCTCCCTTGATCTTCGACTTTTTCATGGACGTGGTGGTCCTGCTTTCCTTCTGCGAGCATCTTTAAAATTCCGTAATCAGAGATTACAATTATATGCTTACACTGTCCAGAATTCCGTTGTGTCGTACACCCCCTACTGCAACTGTAATCATAGGATAGAGATCCTTTCTGGTGGGAGTCTCTTGTTCCCTGAGCAGCAACTCTGATATGTCCTCTTGTTTCAACATGTGTACACACCTCTGTCCGAGTATTTGTGTGGATTTTCCGCTAGCCGAAACCGCACTCTCCTGGCGTCAATCTCGCCCTTCGTTTCTGTTTTAATTATTTCACCATCACTATGAGGCACTGATTCTTTTTAATGAAACCCTCAAAGTGCTTCGTGGGGCTCTTGTACCCTGACGCTTCCAGAGCTGGACACAAAATGATTTCTTGTTTTAATCAGTCTTGCGTTTTTCCCGACCAATACGTTCTGAGAAACGTGTGGGAGAATTCTTGGTATGTTTGGCATGTGCCTGCACCACCATGCATTTTCTCAGCTGCCAAGGCCTCGATGTGTCTGCAGATAAAAGTATTGGGGCAAGGGCAGTATGGCCCCAAAGTACCATTATCAAATATGGCGGCGATGACGTCACCCAAGCGCATGGCGGTTTCTGCCCCAAAGTAACGTCATCCAAGATGGTGGCAATGTCGAATGTCATTCTTGATGTCAGTTGATTATGTCATACAAGATGGCGGCCTGGATGAGAGCTGATGATGCAAGTACCGATATCCAAGATGGTGGGAAAATGCCATAATCCCCTGCCATACATCCCCTGGTTGGAAGTTATAATTCTATCAAGACAATGCAACATCTACCAATGGTAGAAAATGGCGAGAAAGAAAGGACACTTGAGCTACCTCTACTAACCTCAGACAGCTGACCGCCACCTATTCCTAGAAAGTGACACCAAGTTTGAATTTTGGATGGAAGATAGGTCAACTAGGCAAACTCCACCAACCTAAGAAAATGATGGGAAAGAAAGGGCACCTGGACTACCTGCACTAACCTAAGTCATCCAACTGCCACCTCTTCCTAGGGATTGGCAGGAAATTTGAATTTTGGTAGCAAAGAAAGGTCACTTGGGCTATCTGTACTAACCTAAGAAAAAGGCAGGGAAAAGGGCATTTCAAATACTTCCACTAACCAAAGTCATCCAACTGGCACCTCATCCTAAGAAATGGTGGGGAGAGGACCCGACCTGTGCTGGACATAAGTCTTTATTTTGCATGCACTATTTATTTAAACAATTAGAGGCAGTACCACCATCAAGTGTATTCACAACAAGTTCAAGGTCTAGAACACAATACCACCACCAGAGGGTGCTGCCGTCCCTTCCATGATGTAATGCAAGATGGCGGTCTGAAGGTGGAGAGGAAGGGAATCATAACAGGATTTTCAGTGGTATATCTTGCCGTTGGTGGGGAGGCTTGCGTGCCTCAATGACACAGATAGCCATACCATAGGTGCAACCACAACGGAGGGGTATCTGTTGAGAGGCCAGAAAAACGTGTGGTTCCTGAAGAGGGGCAGCAGCCTTTTCAGGAGCTGCAGGGGCAACAATCTGGATGATTGACTGACCCGGCCCTGTAACACTAACCAAAACGGCCTTGATGTTGTGGTACTGTGATCAGCTGAAAGCAAGGGGAAACTACAGCCGTAATTTTTCCCGAGGGCTTGCAGCTTTACTTTGCATGGAGAGCTGCATCAAACCACTCTCAGGACTGAAGACCACAACAACAACAACATTGTTTATTTATAAAAAAATCTGTTTGTGGGGGGTTAGATTTCTCTTGCACATCATTCTCTGCTGTTTGGAAACATGTAGGCCTTGTAGGAAGTAATTACTTGGGGCAAGCATGATGCATAACCTAATTTTCAGCACTGTACTCGGGTGTCTTGACCTAATGTTGAGCCCTTTGTTGGCAATTAATCTACTGTTTCGTTAAGTGGTTTTCCAGGTCACCCCCATTTCCTTAAACTATTCTACCACCTTTGATACCAAATTAAGTAATCAGTTATGTCCTACCACCTTTTTCTGGGACACTTTTCGTATTTCAAATGATTTTGAACGCCAATTCTGGTGCATTCTTCTTTGTCATCCACCCCCTTAAACATTTGTACTCAGTTTTACATAAAAATTACTCAAATTAACCTAGTTTTCTGCACTACCTGCTTTTATGCTCCATGTCACCCACTAACACACACCCTCCCACTAACTATTGTACTGCTAACACAACATTGATATAAAAATTTTATGCAAATTAATTAAATTGATATTTTTCACATGTATGGGGTAGTTTTTCTTTTTTTTAGTTCGCAGCATCCTGTTGGTCAGTGAAATCGATGGAATACAGTTTAAAGGAAAGATCGCTAGTAAGAAAAACATCCCACCACTCAACGCCTGACACCGCAGTCGCCCCCCCCGGCTCGAGCCCACCCCAGCCGCAAATGCCACAACATCGCTCTGGCGTCCATGGGCCGCCCTTCCTCAAGCTAGTGGAAAAGCAATCTGGCTGCTCTCCATGTCCAGATCCCACAGCGCTATAGAAATCTATTCCAGAATAGCACAGGGTGCTTTCTCCCTAGCGACTTGCATCCAAACGTGCATACCTTCCCCAGCATGACTGACTCTAAGCTGCAAAGTGTGCGCACATAGCTACAAACCACCGGAAGTGCATCGAACAATGTTCTCATTCTCATACTGATGTCACATATCTGTGTAATATCAGAACCAAGTCAATCTCTCTGAAATTGTATAGTGTCTCAGAATTAATTGACACTTGCTTTCCTGATGTCTCAGCTTGTACGCACGAAGATTCTTCCCCTAACAGAACTTATTGACGCAAATAGCACAGAATAACATCGAATGCAGTCTTCCTCATGCTCCTAATGTGGTATACCAACCATCACGTGTTACCTTTCCTGCTTTCAACACAAACAAACGATAGCACAACTATATAGAGACACCTATATCCCAGGACAAAAGGAATTTACCCGCAGAATTACAAATGCCGCTGGTATCGAAGCATCATCCGGCGTTTTCTTTTCTTTTTCTTTCTGCAGACGAGACTTTCAGCAGGAAAAAACTATTTTACACAGATCGCCATATTGCACACACAATTACACCCTACTAGTACAATACATATCCTCAAACACAGAAAGACTCTTACTTAATTACGCTGCTCTCTCACTGACAACAGCAGCTTGAATATTAGAGCGTGAAACCGATCTGCAACCCGGCAGTTTGTCACCGTGTATCGTGTAGAGGTAGTAAACATACAAACTGAAACATCCCCTTAGAACAATTATACATGACTGTGTTTAAACTAACAAACAATATTTTTAGCGCAATGCAATCTGACTTTCAAAAATTCCTACAAAAGAATAGCCCTGACTAACATTAACCTATACCTCTCACAAATCACTTACCTCACCAAATATTTTCGTTACTCGAACTACTGCAATACAGCGAGCACCACTACTGCCAGCTAAATAAAATATTCAAACTACTGAAGGCACTAACTACTAATAGGCATAGTTAGCAAATGAAAGATTTTGATAGAGAACAAACAATGTATTTACCTTACTAGTGTTCAAAAGTCATAATATATATAGCAGTTCATGACATCCAGTCTTACAAATTTCAAAACTCCGCCATCTCTCTCCCCACATCCACCACTGCTGGTGGCTCACCTCCAACTGCACAACGCTATGCACTGTTCACATCCATCTGCCCAACACTACAATGGCAGGAAACAATGCAAATTAGCCACAGACTGGACACAGCACAGCGAGTGATTTTTCATACAGAGCGCTACGTGGCGTTACCAATAAGAAAACCTAAATAGCCTACTTACATAGCCGCCATGCTCCCTACAAAAAATTTTACAAATTGTTTTGGGCACTGTCCAATACACACTTGAAAAAATTTTTCGTAATTACAGTAAGAAAGATATCAAATGCACACACTTATTAATACAATGTTGGTCAAAAGCAAAAATTTTCTCACAGTCCATAAAGACAGTCCAGATCATTCATCACAGTAAAACTGCCGTTTCTTTTCTCAAAGTCTGAGCAGTAAAAGACAATGCATACGGAAGTAGTGGATTTCCATGCAGTCTTGAAGAACTAGTGTTGTCCTTCCAACGGAAGGACAGTGCCAACTCTTGACATGCTGACAGGTACTGGGCCACAACAGAGCAAACCCACCGCAGAGTCAGTCGAAGTTTTGAAGAATATTAGTAGGTAGGTCATCACAGAACAGACCACTATAGTCTTGTTAGAGATTAAGGTATTGGTGGGCCACCAGAGGTGCAGACCCACTGCAGTCCTTGTAGAAATAATGGTATTGGTAGGTCATCAAAGGTGTAGACCCACTGTAGTCCTTGTAGAGATGGCTAGCAGCCATCCGTTGCGACTGTGCAGGTGCACAATCACCATAAGCAAGTCCATAGCAAGTCCATAACCACCACTTGTGCACTCACAAAGTTTTTGGAATTGTTCTTAGAACCAGCAATACTGTTATCCAGTCCCTTGCAGAATAATTAATTTTAAGAACTGGTGTCTATATTATTATAAATTTACAATATAAGAATGCAATTACAAAGGTACAAAAAACATCATTAAAGAACATAATAGTACAAATAACATTTGTAGTAATACAGGCTTTACAAAAGAATAGAAATAAACATATACATCAGTGTTACAGGAATTATGAGATAAGTAGATACATACAAGATCAGAATAAATTTAGAAACATCACCACACATGAGCATTAAAACAAAACAGAATAAATAATGTCTAAACATCTTTACAAAGTAAATAACATATTATTAATGCCAGTTATATTTGAGGATAACAGTATTCCTCATCATAGTGAATGTAGCTTAGTATTAGAAGAGAAAAAAAATTCTATGAAGCAGTACACAGGGACAGGAAGAAAACAAATACACAAGGGTACACAAACACATAGTGGGAAATCACAAAAGGAAAGGACAGGGTTCGTTTTCAGTGTAACATTTGGTACTGCAGTATTTTGCAAACAAAACCTTTTTTTCTTGGAGATCTCCCTTCATTCATCATTATTCCCAAAAAGTCCTATCTATACCTGCTTTCTGTACTTTTTTCGTATAACTTCTCAATGCATTTCTTCCCATTCATCGCAACTCATTCTCTTATATAGGCTACCTCCTCTTAAGCTAACTTAAATCTACTGAGCTCAGATGCTAAACTAAGGGACGAGGCAATGCAGCAGCATAAAACAATTAATACAAACAGCAAAAATGGAACTTGTCAAAGCAAGCTGCAGTAAATCTAAATTACCAAGTAATGCAACATTACAACTAATATGAGCCAATGTGCAGCAACAAGAAAAATAAATCAGTAGTAAAACTAGCTTAACAGAGTAATACAAAGTGAAATTTAGTAGCACTATGCCTGGCAAACAGCAGCAGCAAATGTAATAACTTATATCTAAACATGACAAAGCTCAAGCAAAAAAAATATTACACCAAAGATGGCCATGTCTAATATCTATGTCACGTCTTAATACTAGAGTGATGCATATCAATTTATTCTACAAAAGAAATTACCAAGTACTTGAAAAGAAAATTCTGTATTCAATTCCTGTGAAGGGAAATGCTCCTTCGTTTTTTTGAAGTACATCATAAAGTTATTTTTTACTGGATCTGTAGGCATAAAATATTAATATTGGTACATCTATAAAATTTTATTTTAACCAATGCTGCAGTGCAGCTAGGAACTAGATATTAAACAAAATAGGCAAAGCAAGGCGTGAAACGTCATTCACTAGCCATATGGCATTTCGTAATGCAGTAAACAATCTTTCAACTAGCAAGACAATAGACACGAAATGTTTCTCATAATTTCATTTCAGTAAATATCATAAATTAAGAACTCTACAGTGTAATCATGTTTTCAAGTTTGAGGGTGTCATATTTACAATGCTTTCTACAAAGGAATGTCAATAGCGAGGACAATGGTCTCTTTTTTTTTTTCTTCTCCGCCTGTGCCTCTGAAAGGCACACACTAATGGCTTTTTTCCAGGCATCTGTCGCGCAGCTGGGTGCCCATGACGCATTACGTGAAGGTGGTCACTTAACTTTCTTACCGAAATATTTACGACAGCAGTTTCCGCTACAGTGACAGTCTCATATAAAAATATTTCACAGGTCAAGAATTTGCGTTACAAATCTGTAGAAACAAAATCCTATTGATATAACAGTGTCCAAAAAATTTTCGTTGGCATTGTAATACATTCACGCATTTACATACATTTCATAACTCTTAAAGTACGATTCTTGGTTTCCAACAACCTTTTTCACAAACCAGAGTCCCTAACCACTACTCATTATTCCTTCCCTTATTTGTCGACACTTCTTCAATATTTCATCATAACAGACACGTAGCATAATCAAATAATTCATATAGCATCAGCTTATTGATCATAAACATACCGCAACAGCATAATACACATAGTCATCGTAATAATAACATCATAACACCTTAGTCAACTCTCAAAATCGTCGTAGCTTCCTCCAATAATTTCAAAACCTAAAAAAATTCTCTGCTCATGTCAAAAGTGTCATCTGCCTCAAACGTACTTGATCCCATACCAAATATATCATTCAAGGCTCTCATAATATCACAATGGGTCTGAAAAAATATGAACAGTTCACAAAGTACAGACAAAATACAATTTCGTAAGTGTGAAGTTATACAACGGTGTAATTACGTAAACATCTGTCACTGATGTAGTAAAAAAAATGTTTGTCTCTCAGTTAAATGATCAGATAGCTGTGTAATTTATGTATTAGAGAAATATGGTACCGATGTGTAAAGTTGTATACGCAAATACCATATTAGCTAGAGCTCCTTGTGCTTGCCAACCACATGGTACACAAAGTAGGCGTGTACCCCCCTGAGGATTAATGTAATTACAGCTATGGAATGAAATGTATCAGGGAAAATCTTTGTATCATTGTAATTCAAAAACCTTTAAAAATAAATGTTTTAAGGACAAAATTAATCACTCAAATACGTGTACTATAGCGCTAAACTGTGCGTCTTGTTGTAAGATAATCTCTGTGGAAGTGTCGTAGTTATCGTCCTCTGTAAGAAAAGTTCTGCTGAAGTCAATGTACTTACCTCATCATAAACGAAAGTGAAATACTTTGCGTATAGATATCGTAGTTATTACGTACCTTACCGTGATCAAGAAAGTACTATAATGTAACGTATTGTTGTGCTACGAAAGAGGCTGTCTCATTGTAGCTATACCACAAGAGGTACTACTAAAACATGTTTTACTTTCCACAATAATTCAGAAAAACTGTGCAGATATGAAACAGAAACACCGCAAAAGCAACATTGTAAATTGTCACTCATTAGTAGCGTCGTGATAAAATCGTGTAGCTGTCACATAAACTAACCACTATCTCATCTGGTATCTCACAGAAAGTACTTTAAATCCAGAATGTATTTTCAAGTAAACCAAAATGTTGCATTAACTCATTAGCAGTATCTGTTCTAAGTATGTAAGCCTGATAGTCGTTACGTAATCGTGCAACTAACAAGCAAGAATGTACACACACAATAACACTGTGTCGTCTGTTCACAATAACAATGCATTCGTAATTTCTGTTTAAATAAGTTCTCTTGGTTCTTGACTGGATATTTAACTTCAAACATTGTTGCATTCAACAGATTCTAAGTCTGACAAAGCATATTAGTAATGTAAAGTGAAAAATTTTATAGCAAAGAGTAAATTAAAAAGCAGATTATCTCTCAATAAACGGTTTTACATGTGAAATGTGGTGTAACCCTTTGCTCTTCCTAGTACGCAGAGTTTCAACTGTAACGCAATTACCATGTGTTATACGTCGGTAAAGAATACTGGAATTTTTCTCAATGTTAGCGTCTATGTTATTTTTCTCTGAGCCAGCAGGCGCACGTGGGTGCCTGCGGTGCGGGTCATTGTCTGCTATCTCTTTGTTGGCGTGCGTCGTTATTGGGATTAGGAGACCTAACTTCTACAAATTCACCTTGACGAGAAGGCCCCCCCCTGTTTGAAGCTCGCCAGTTCTGATACAGTTCAGGTCTGTCGTTACGATTATATCGTCTGTCGTCATGTCGGTAGATTCCATAGTTTCTTTCTTGGCGGTTACATGGTGGGGAATTTCTTCCTGAATCGTAACTGCGTGCTGAACTGTTGTGTCTGAAGTTATTCTGTCTCCCTTTTTAATAATTGTTTTTGTTCCCATATTGTCTGTTTCTATGGTAATCTCTGTCATATTCATTACTATGGAAAAGCGATCTTTCTCTGTAACTATTATTCTGCCAACGGTTGTCACACGGATGGTGTCTGTTTTGGTCACGATTTGTGTTGTGAGAATAGCCTTGTCGTGTCCAGTTATTGATTCTGTCGTCACGGAATTGTGACGGATGTGACCTCTAGTGATTGTTTTCCTGTTTTTGCATCCCGTGACTGTCTGTGTCAATTTCTAATTCTTGTAAGAGTCCCTGAAAAGCTTCAATGTCGTCTTTGCAACGCCCTGCCAATATAATATGTCGTAAATGTTCAGGCAGTTTGATTAAGCATATGCGGATGAGTTCTGAGGGGCTGTATGGGTTTGAAAGATACTGATTCTTATGCAACATGTCTTCAAAATATTTCATAAGACTGGAAAATTCAGATTGTTCGAAACGTTTCATCATTATGATGCTATGTTTTACTCGGTCTTGTGTAGCTTGAGACCAATATGCTGAGAGGAAGGCATGATAAAATTCTCCTTCACTGTGACTATCGTGAATGACCGATCGCATTCTTACAGCTGGTTCATTCTCTAAATAGCCACACATAAATTCTAATCTGTGCTCCAATGACCAGTTGGGAGGAAAACAATGAGAGAATTGATGAAGCCATGCTTGTGGATGAATGTCGTTGCCGGAATTCTTAAATGTTTTGAATTTACGTGTAGTAAAAAACAGCTTATAGTCAAATTCAGCATGTCGGCGAGTCGCATGTCGGTCATTGTTACGTCGTTTCGGCGGTTCCATGTCAAAATTCGGTGCACCTTGCCAATTTCGAAATGTCCTGTGTTATTATTTTGTGGTTGTTCCGTATTTCTATGTCCCTCTTCCCGTACTGGAGCGCGAGTGTCCTCTGAAATATGTAATTCTTGTATTACTTGTGCCAACTGATCTTGTACTTCCCAGATTTCTCTTTTGTACTGTGTATTGATTTGAGTTTGATTTTGTTTGAATTTTCTAATTTGTTTATACTCTTCAGTGTCCGTGAAGGCTACAGGTCTTGTGTCATTCAGATCATCATCTACCTTTGTAGATAAGTTAGTGAACTGATCCGAAAGTTCGGCTACTTTCTCCGATAGTGAACACATTTCCTCAGTGTGTTTTTCTGAACCAAGTTTCAGAGTGTCCATTTGTGTAGAAATCGAATCTACTGTGTCCTTTAAGTTTTCCTGAGTTTTTGCAAGTTGCGTAACCGAATCGGTAGATGCAACTGAGTCAATTTTAGCCCACAAGGTCTCGTGATTTTCATGAACAATGGTTTGCAGTTCTTTTATGGTTGCTTCGTGATTCTGTAATGCATTTTCATGCCGCGAAAAAATAGGTTGAAAATGCTCAAAAATTTGTGTTTTTACGTCATTACAGACTTTTTGACATTTCGATTCAATGTTATGTAACTCAGTAGTTAAACTTTCACGTGTTTGTTCAAGTGTGGTGTCTAACTTCCGAAGATTTTGTTCCATTGTGTCTAACTTTTGAAGATTTTGTTCCATTGCGTCTAACTTTTGAAGCTTTTGCTGTGTTTGTCTCTGATTTTGTTCCATTTGTTGCATTAATTGCAATAATAATGTATTAGTGTCTGGAATCTGTTCCTCTATGCTTTTCGGCAGAGAATTTGCACCGGCAACATTCACATTTTGACAAGCAGAAAATGTGTCTTGACTTATTTGAGAAAACGGTGAGGACAAAAACCTGAATCTACAGTATTTGCAAGATTGTGTCTGTCATTTCGGATTCCTGAGGCGAGCTCTTGCCGACCGATCGATCGATAATGCTTCGCTGTTCACTAAATGTTTCACTGCCTACAGCATTATTTGCAGCCCGTTCCATTTCCCTATGCACAATTACCAAATTACTACTTTTAACATTAGTTAATTCATTACTCGGCGGCGCTGATAAGCTACGCTCGTCGTCACTATTATGTCTCAGTTTACTTTGGAGCCTAGTGTTACGTTTTTCACACGCCATTATTGTCACAATCTTTCACACGATAACACAGAAAAGCACAATTTGAAGAGCAAAAATAAGGGAACACATTAACATAGAACTGAAAATAATATCTAGTTAATTGCAAGCGCAGCTGCGAAATACTTGGTGCAAATTTACTTGCGTGCCGCACCTGTTTTACTATACAACAATGAAAGACTGCAACTACAAAGGAGATTCTCTCTACAATTACGCGCTAGCAATAAACAAAATCTACAGTAATTACACAAACTACAAGAAAAAATCAGAAGATTCCAGTGAAGTATCCTCGGCTAAGGGTCGACATATGAAACGTCCCCTTAGAAAAATTATACATGACTGTGTTTAAACTGACACACAATATTTTTAGCGCAACGCAATCTGACTTTCAAAAATCCCTGCAAAAGAATGGCCCTGACTAACATTACCCTATACCTCTCACAAATCACTTACCTCACCAAAAATCTTCGTTACTCGAACTACTGCAATACAGCGAGTGCCACTACTGCCAGCTAAATAAAAGATTCAAACTACGGAAGTCACTAACTACTGATAGGGATAGTTAGCAAATGAAAGATTTTGATAGAGAGCAAACAATGTATTTACGTTACTAGTGTCCAAAAGTCATAATATATATAGCAGTTCATGACATCCAGTCTTACAAATTTCAAAACTCCGCCATCTCTCTCCCCAAATCCACCACTGCTGGCGGCTCATCTCCAACTGCTCAACGCTACGCGCTGTTCACATCCATCTGCCCAACACTACAATGGCAGACAACAACGCAAACTAGCCACAGACTGCACACAGCATAGCCAGTGATTTTTCATACAGAGCGCTACGTGGCGTTACCAATAAGATAACCTAAACAGCCTACTTACAAAACCCCATCCTGCGCCATACAAAATCATCCCTTTTACATCGTTTGTATATATGTCGCAAAGACAGACAGCAACGTATATACCGTCACAGCACTAGATATTTCCCTGTGAGGTCGGCAGTCATCCATACCCAATGAGTGACCAGAGCCACCTCTGCAGCCCGAAGTCACTCTCAGAACTGTTCTACAAATTCAGGCTCGCTCCCCCTTGGCACAAACCTGCTTGCTTGCTTGCTTTTCTACACCCATCTCCAGACTCTGGAATTACAAGATCACATGTATTTTCGCTTGATTTGCCACAATATTATACCATTTTAGCGGTACTTCTCGATATCAAGCACCCAGCAGTAACACACCGATTGCTCGTGCAACATAATTCCGAAGATATAGACGGAAATTATTTCTCTACAAACCCAAAACTTTAGTGCTTATCCCACCTGTGAAGACCTTTATGAGAGAACTCGAAACAAATAGAGGAAACTGATACTTCCACTCATGAATACCAATGTCCATGGTGTAACACATTCCAAATCATCCCTATAATTTACAAAGTCAACTAATGTGTTTCTCATGTCTAGAGAACCAGCAAATTTGTCTTTCACCTGCTAGATGCACTCAACTAAATAAAGGTGGGAAAAGTGCAGAAGCAGTTAACCGATCAGTTTAGATGGGAGAGAACGACACATCTACATATTCAATCTTATTAAATGTCCATGTAATCATGAAATCTATCCAACACATAGTAAGTATTAGTTCGCTATTCGGTTGTCTAGAGGACAACAGAATTAATTCATCTCCATTCCTACACTCCAACAGACCTCTCCAGTCTGACAGATACTACCGGTAATGGGAAACGTGAATCACCCCCACACAGGACACCGACGCTGGAGGCCGAGCACGCAGAGGTCACATATATATTTTATCCCTGTACCTACAATTAAACGTTACAATCGCGATCTCAGTTGAACGACAGTCGACAATGAGTGAAGTATCGGAAATACAGAAATACACCCTGTTGTAGGCTGTGGTTCTGGAAATAGATATATCAACACCATTCTCATGACTTGACATAAACTCCCCTTTGCTATCACAGTGCTCGAAGTCAGATCCATACCTTCCTTATGAATGGACGTAGTCATTCCCTGTTCCACATGTCGGAACACAAACACGTTCTTTATATGCCTGATGCTCAATTCGAACCTACCTTGCACCCTCTACTACTGAGTATAATACTTCATCAATAACTCATCGCTGGTGATACGAAATAATACTGACCGAAAATCAGCGATGGGTGGACATGTCTCATAAGTTTTTCTTGCGAGTGCTACCACCGTGTCTTAGAAAGAGTGGTTTAATCGTCTTACAGATCGCCAGATGTTAGAAAACCTGATCCAAACAACTACTGTATGTTACTGTCACAAGCAGTCTTGGTTCTACAGGTGCACACAAGCATCCATGTTAAAAGGTATACTGGCTTTATAAATCGACATATGGCATTACCTCCGAATGAATTGGTTTTTCCTGACAAATACCGAGACGGTGATCGCCATAGTGTATATTATCAGACCAACACGTCACTGACGGTGCAATCTCGTAATAAAATTACCTCATTTTGAAATCTATTCGGCTAAGGAGTGTGGTAAGAAAGCGGTATTTGCAACTCCATCATTCCACCGCCGCTAGATATTTCTCCAGTATTTGTAACGCATTATGTCTCGATGCAATGTCAGAGGCTCGGATATATCCAGTAGTCTACAGGCAATGGTTGATTGAGAATGGTCATAAACAGTAGTAGATGGTGTGATGACTGAGGTCGTAAGAAATGTACACTAGCTTTCCAGATCTCTAGTGAATCGTATTTCTGGCACTCTCATATCTCGAAACGAGTCACCTTTGTCGGACCTATCTGCTAAAGTAAAATTCCCGCCTCGTTTTAGGTGGCCCCTCAGACTCTACGTCCCCATCCACGCAGCCTTCTGCACGTGATCGCTCCAATGTAAGTCGGAACTGAGTAGGGGTCTGAGGAAACTATATCAACCACATTGTGCAATCCGCTAAGAAACAGGTGAAGCTGAGATACTGCGACAGAACTTTGTTTTTAACATTCGACTTAAACGAAGCCTGCTCCTGCAACACAAGGTAGTATAAAAGACAGTACGGGAACTTGAGAAGGACATGGATTTTGCTACTGCATTGTGGTCCTGATCCAAACTACATACAAATAATAAGATCCATGTCCATTCACATCTATCTCCCCAACACGCTATCTTCGTTATTGTGTACCATCCATCAGAGGAAAAACACGAACTATAAAAGCTCAACTAACTTCATCTGATAGATAACTAGATAAGATTTTTACCGCCTCTCCCTCCTCCTATATATCAAAAACAAATACCGCATGCACGCAGGCATCGTGCACATATGACGATCCAATTAAATATACAGGTATTGATCAACTGCACAAGCCAGTTTAAAGTTCCATCGCCCATACTCTCGGAGCATGATCGTATCCCGCGGACTATATGGTAAGTCGCAAGAGACGCCCCCTGTGTGCCTGTCTAGTTGTTTGGAACATTATTTTCTAACACGCTTTGTACACTGCCAAACATTTTCTATTTCTGCCACGACTTCGAGGTCTGTGTCAGGTTCTAAACTGACATTAAGGGGTTCTGATCCACAGCCCCTCGCAGACAACAAGGACATCACCCCAAAGTACTGCTATCCAAGACAGTGGCCTGTGGCACGATTGATGTCATTCAAGGTAGCTGCCGTGACGTCAGGTAATGATGTGATTTATATCGTTCATTAAGACGTTCTGATCCATGGCCTCTCGCAGACATCACCCCAGAGTACAGTTATCCAAAACGTCGCACTGTGATGCGACTGACGCCATTCAGGATGGTTCCCATGGTGTCCGCTGATGACACGGGTACCTTCACCCAAGGTGGCTGGAAAGTGCCACACTCCCTTGCCAAGCCCCCCTGGCGGGGAGTTTGAATTTTGGACGGAAGATAAGTCAATTGGGCTACTTCTAGACGTCGCACTGAGTAAATCATATTGTTACTGCTGTTACCATAACACGCCACAGACACTGGACGATTTTAAATAAAATAGAGTTACAACATAAGCAAATTGGGGGAGTTTGGCGGCGTTGTGGATGGTTTCCAAACTACAGTCTGAATGTGATTCACGAGCTCTACATTTAAACTCATCTGTCACAGTGACCCGCCCAACAGCTCCATTTCGACTAATTCATTATATTGCAGTCATGTAAGCGATTACTGTTTCGGTGCTATCCACCCCAGAAGCTATTGTCCCTCCCACCAAAACTCTTTCTCCAACTCCAACAAGCAATGTCAGTCAATCATTATGTGGTAACCAACAGCGTGCCAGTAGATGGATGAGGTGGAAAAGACACCATCGATGTACTCTAATAATAAACATCACAGTTGACAGAGCGAAAAATTTTAACAATTTTAGAATAATTTCAACACCGACCATTGATGTGACAGCATGTTTCCCAGTTTCAGTATCGTAGCTAAACCACCCCTTCTTCACTTTGTATAATTGAAAATGTGAATAGATGAGTATGCAGTACGTCCATTCAATGGTAATTCTCGAACACATGCATCATCAAACTATATCAGACAGCACTGTGATATTTCTAACACATCGAGCTTAGTGCTTAATTTACGATCTATCTCTCTGCTTATGGGAGTCACAGAGCTTTCTCGCAGTCTTAGCGAAAAATTGGAGACTGAAAGACCCTACTCACACAGTCATTGACCAACCCGCCCAGCAGCACCGTCACCGATTTAATCTGCAACCGACCTCAAGTATACCACTACATTCTACGTCTCGTAAATAAATGGAGTTTAGCAAGTCCTCACCCATCCAAGTGCACAAGATTTCTCGAGATGCGCTCATGTCGAGTAGGTTAGCACTCCATGTCGATGTATAGTAACAGACTTGAAAGTGTCCTGATGTAATAGCTGACGGTTAAGAAGAACAAGAAACGGATGATTTTTACTAGGGGAGTTTCAAATGTCCGAGAGATGGCACCACCGGCGAGTATCGAGGTCATGTTTACTTAGTAGCATCTTTGGAAAGAACGCACAGTAAGTTTCAGCCGTATTGGTCTATTTCTTTGTGTTTGGCATTCGTGTAAATCAAGGAAGTCGGGTGATTCTCAAAAAATGGACGAAAAGAATTTCGTGTGGTGATTAAACATTACTTTATGAAAGGCAAAAGGCCTCAGGAGGCTAAAGAGAAGCTTGATAAACATTACGGTGACTGTGAAACTTCGATTAGAACAGTTTATAGCAGTTTATAAGCGGTTTCAAAATTTTAGGAGTGGCCATATGGGCACAAGTGATGCTGAACTTTCTGGACGCCCTGTGGAGGTTACGACTCCCGAAATCATTGATGAAATCCGTGATGTGGTGATGGATGACAGAAGAAGGTGCGTGAGATTTCTAGTGCTGTGGGCATCTCGAATGAACGGGTACATAATATTTTGCATAAACATTTAGACACGAGAAAGCTATCCACAAGATGGATTCCGCGATTGCTCACGCTTGACCGAAAACGGAATCATTTTAAGTGTTGCAAGGATGGTTTGCAGCTGTTCAGGAAGAACCTGCAGGACTTTACCGTCATTTCGTCACTGTGGATCTAACATGGATACATTACTATACTCCTGAGACCAAACAACAATCTACAGAATGGGTTCCCAAGCGAGAATCTGCACCAAAAAAGGCGAAGACCATTCGTTCGGACGGAAAGATTATGGCGACTGTCTTTTGGGATTCACAAAGGATAATCCTCATCCACCATCTGGAAAAGGGTAAAACCATTACAGGTGCATATTATATATCATTACTGAACCGTTTGAAAACCGAGCTGCAGGAAAAATGCCAGCGATTGGAAGGCAAAAAGGTCCTTTTCGATCATGACAGTGAACCAGCACACACCTCAACAGTTGTGGTTGTGGTCGCAAAATTAATGGAAATAGGATTCCAACTCATTTCACATCCTCCCTGTTCTCCAGACTTGACTCCCTCGGACTACTATTTGTTCCCCAGTTAGAAGAAGAAATGGCTGGCGGGACAAAGGTTTTATTCAAACGAGGAGGTGATCGCAGCCACTAATAGCTAATTTGCAGACTTGGACAATTCCTCTTATTCGGAAGGGATCAACAAATTAGAACAGCATTGGACGAAGTGTATAAGTCCAAAAGGAGACAATGTAGAAAAATGAAAAAGGTTTACCCCAAACACGTAAGTATATTTTATTTTTGCACCGACTTTTCAAACGCCGCTCGTATGCACGATGGAGCTCCAGGTGGATGGAGTTCGACGCATTTTTACGTAAATCAAGCAAGCTATCAATTTTAAAGTATTATTGCAGAGTCTAGGATCAGTACCTGGAAGGTATTGGTAAGAGCGAACATAAACACACGCATTCCTAAGGCTACAGCGTCCCGCACTTAAAACGGGCTATAATGCTAGGCCGCTTGCGTTTCTGACCTATAGGTCGTATGGAATGTAGCGCAGTTAATATTCCAGTGTAAGAAAAATATTTCAAGCGCAGGACATATATCCTTCTTCCCGGTTTCTCTACGATAAACTATGTTACCGATCCGTAAACGAAAAAACTACTGCCTTAAAACATCGGCTCTGCGTGATACGAGCACAATATAGCTTTCCAGAGACATATAGCGTCCACTACTTACATCCGATCACGGTTCAGAAATTATACGATTAGGCCTATATAAAATGATCGTTAGTAGCGGGGGATACCTCCAACAGGGAAACAGGTAAACGCATAGCAGCAGAGTCCGACATGTGAAGATTACAAGTCATTGTGTCACTAATTCTGTAAACAGCACAAATGTATACACGGGGATTGCAGTATCCTATTGCTAACTTAGTTATGACGCTGAAATCTCCATTTTACACCAAAAATGCGACAGGGGAATGGAGTACATTGCATAAATGAAAGTTCATTTAGAGAAATGTGTCAAGTTTCATCACACATGAGATGGAAGTCCTCTGATGACCGACTGATTTCCCGTTAACGATCGCAAGTAAACAGTTCTTTAAATCACATACAGAACACGTAGCTGTGTACGAGTCGAAAGCAGCTACGTCACGTAACTGATGAATCCTGACAGAACAGTGGAAAAATTGAGCTGTAGCAACTTCTGCCTCTCAAGAATTCATCATCAGCCTACCATTAAATCGTACCTCGTTACAGCTCCATCTCAATCCATCACCCCGTCCACTCTCTGTTATCGTTTGAAGGAGATGCAAGTATGTTTAGAGGTGGATGGTTCTCTGTCTTCCACAAAAGTGTCAAATACAGTAGTCAACTCGCGTTTATCACTTCCACATTAATAGACGTACAGTACGATGCTACATCGACAGAAAAATAATTGACCAATTCCCTGATTCCATTAGCTTCCATGTCGACATTTTCTCGGATTCCTCCTAATGCTGCCGCATATTTGTCCCCATGTACAGATTGTTCTGCGCGAACCAGAAGATACGCAAGTGCTTCCTCTATTTCACCGCATTTTGGTGTATATTCGGCCAATTTATACCTATTCCTCATCATTTTTCGCAATTCTAACGATTTTCTTTAAAGTCAGATCTATCCATGTGATCACGGCATAGCCTCTCGTTCTGTGTTACAGAACTGCTTGTGAATGTAGCACAGATGCCAACACCTAGCCCAAATGCACTGATTGGGAGGCCTACTATAGCACTGTACTCGATTGTATCCAGTCACCTCCACATTTGGAGAGCGTTTGCTCTGTTTTCTATATGTTGTTTTATATGCATGTAATGAAGATGGCTTCCAGGACCCATTCCCTCCACTGGTAGACCAAACTTCGAACACAGAATACTTGTTTGGACATAATGTGTGGATGGTCCACCTGCGAACCTATCACAGATGTGACGTATGGTGGATCCACCTGCGAACATCGTACCGAATATAGAGTCCGCGGCAGATCCCCACATGCTAACTCGGATGTGGTATATTGTGGATTTGCATCCCAACACAGCTTTGTACATTTTGCACGACGGATATACCTTCAAACTCTATCCCTTGCGCAGCATATTGTGGATCTGCTTGCCGACACTGCTCCAGATATAACGCAAGGCGGATCCACCAACGAACGCTAACTCGGGACTACTGCGGTTCCTGGGGGCCATCTGCAACACATTCATATACACAGACATACAGAAAACAGAGCAAATGCTCTCCAAATGGACTGGATACTGAGCCGCGGGTGGCCCGTGTTGCCGCCACCACGTGTTTTACACCCTGTTTTCAACGTACTTCCACCTCACTACGTTAATTTAAATTACTACTGTCACTGGGTTTCTGCTTTGCCTGACCGTGAGCGGCGCTAGCAGCGCATATCAATATATCCCCCCTCGTATTATCTTTGCTGGACTGCTATTACTTCCCTGTCGATGTCTGTCGTAAGCGAGTTCGGGTCACGAGTTCAAGCTGCCAGTCAGTCGGAACGCGTCTTGAGTGCAGTCAGGACCTGCCAGTTGGGGAGTTGCAATGCGGCACTTGTGCTGTCTGGTTGGAGCTGTGAGGTCTGCGTTGACATGGCTCGCCCGACCATTGCCAACACGCATCCATTGAGCCGGGTAACAGTCTTGGTGGATCGACGGTCGGAAGACGCGTTTTGGCTCGCTGGTCGTTCATGAGTCAGCTGTGTGTGTGCATCAACTCCTGATTTGTCTTCGTGTGTGCTTAGTTACTGTTGGGTATCGTTCAGGTCTTAGTGCAAGTGTTTGTCAGGTTGTGTGTGCAGTTGGCGTTATTTCCACTGATCACTATTTTAGATATTGCCGGCATTCTAAGGGGAGTCGGTCGGTTGGTGCAGACCAGAGAGGATATCTCCATGCAGCGCGGTCGGCTTGGGTCTGCTGGTGGTCCCTCTGCAGTTTTGGAGCGTGTGTGGAGCTGTCCAATCTCTACGAGCTTCGTGGCTCACCGACCCAGGATGTCAAAGTTGAGTGGTTTCTTAAGTACCCAAGCTACGTCCTTTCATGTTGTGTCGTTCGTTTCGGTGGTTAGCTAGCTGTTGCGGAGCTTTTCCTGTGAGCGACACTGAGTGGTTGTAGTGGTGAAATCGACCTGCCGTGCAGTGGAATTAACTATATTGGTTCACTACAGCTCAAGTGCACCAGCGGAATTTTCTGCTTTGTGGCCGTTGGTGTTCTGGTTACCTGCCCTGGCCACTGACGTAAATTCAGGCAGTGTCCTTTCCTCACCTGTTGTCGCTGTCCAACATGGTGTGTAGTTTTGACAGCTTAATACATATTTCATTGTGTATAATCACGTCTGTAACAGTTTGGTCTTTGAGTTTTCATGTACTGATTGGTGGCTAGCAAGTCATTTGGGTGGTTGGTCTCTGACTGTCTCTTGGTTGGGTTACCGATGGATCAAGTGTAGTTTATTGAGTTTTATGTAAATCAAGGGCATTTGTGTGTGTTGAAAGCAGGAAGAGTAACACGTGATGGACGGGTTACCTCGTTAAGAGCGTTAGGAAGACTGCGTTCGACGTTATTCTGCACTATTTTCGTAAAGAAGTTCTGTTAGGGCAAGAATTTCTGTGCGTACAAGCTGAGACATCAAGAAAGCGAGCGTTAACTACTTCTGTGACACTATACCATTTCCGAGAGTTTGAGATGATTCTGATTTTACACAGACATGTGACATCAGTATATGATTGAGAACCTTGTTAAATGCACTTCCGATAGTATGTAGCTATGCGCACGCACTTTGCGGCATTGCTTCAGTCACTCCGCCTGTTCTATTCTGGAACAGGTTTCTATAGCACAGTCTGTGACGTCAGTATCCATACGTGTAGCAGCAGCAACGGTAAACACACGTGCTGCCCGGAGGCGTTTCACATATGGGATTGGTGTGAGCACACTTTTGAGTTCTGAGGCGAGGTGGACAGGGGTGTGTGCTGTACCTCACGTGATTGGCGAGGACGTGACGGCATAGGAGGAGACGCTGTGGAATCAGGCCACTGTGAGCAGCCGGGTTGCTGCAGCACTATCCCGCTAGCCTGAGGGAGGGTGGCCCACGGATGCCAGAGCGATGCTGTGGCGGCCGTGGTTGTGTGGGGGGCTGTGGCGGCGGAAGCTATAATGGCAGCGGGGGCGGCTGAGGCGTCGGGCGTCGAGTTTGCGGGATGTGATATTTATTAGCGATCATTTGTTTAAACTGTATTCCATCTTTTTCACCAACTAATAGGTTGCTGCGAATTAAAAAAAAACTACCCAATACATGTGAAAAATATCGATTTAATTAAATTGCATAAATTTTTTATATCAACGAGTTGTTAGTGGTACAATAGTTAAGGTGATGGTTAGTGTGAGTGGGTGACATGGAGCAGAACAGCAGGTTAAGTGCAGAACACTAGGTTAATTTACGTAATTTTTATGTAAAACGCAGTACAAAAGTTTAAGGGGGTCGGTGACAAAGAGGTGGCGGTCAGATGACGTAGATTAGTGGAGGTAGTCCAAGTGCCCTTCTTTCCAATCAATTTCTTAGGTTAGAAATAGTGTTCAAAAGCATGTGAAATTCGAAAAGTGTACCAGAAAATGGTGATAATTGCTTAAGGAAATGAGGGTGACCTGGAAAACCACTTAACAAAACAATAGATTAAGTGCCAGCAAAGGTCTCAACATTAGGTCAAGACACCCAGAGTACAGTTCCGAGTATCAGGTTATGCATCATGTTTTCCGCAAGTAATTACTTCCTACAAGGCCAACTTGTTTCCTAACAGCAGAGAACGATGAGCAAGAGAAATCCAACCCTCCCAAACTGATTTATCCATAAATAAACAATATACCACTGAATTTCCTGTTATGAGGCCCTCCCTCTGCACCTTCAGATCGCCATCTTGGATTAAGTCATGGAAGGGATGATAGCACCCTCTGGTGGTGGTACTGTGTACTAGACTTAGACCTTGTGCTGATTACACTTGTTGGTGGTACTGTCTGTAACTGTTTAGCTAAATAGTTTATGTAAAATAAGGACTTATGTCCAATACATGTCACGTCCTCTGCCCACGATTTCCTATAATGAGGTGGCAGTCAGATGACTGAGTTTAGTGGAGGTAGTCCAAGTGCCCTTTCTTTGCCATCAATTTCTTAGGTTAGTGGAGGTAGCCCAACTGACTTACCTTCCCTCCAAGATTCAAACTTGGGTCCAGTTCCTACAAGGAGGTGGTGGTCGGGGCCTTAGATTAGTGGAGGTATCCCAAGTGACCTTCCTTTCCTGCCATTTTCTTACTTTGGTAGAGGTTGCCCAATTGACTTATCTTCCCTCCAAAATTCAAACTTGGTGCCATTTCCTAGGAAGAGGTGGCAGTCAGGTGACTTAGGCTAGTGGAGGTAGCCCAAGTGACCTTTCTTTCACACCATTTTCTTAGGTTGGTAGAGGTTGCATTGTACTGATGGAATTTGAACTTCCCACCATGGGGAGGGGGGCATGGTAGAGGGCATGGCACTTTCTCGCCATCTTGGATAAAAGTACTTGCATCATCTGCTGATGTCACGGCCGCCATCTTGGATGACATCATCAACTGACATCACAGATGCCATATGTCATCACAGCCATCTTGGATAACAGTACTTTGGGGCAAAAACTGGGGACGTCATTGCCGTCATCTTCGATAATGGTACTTTGGGGCCGTACCACCCTTGTCCCAATACTGACAAATTCCAATTTTGCTGTTAATGGTCAAGATATTGGTAGCGTTTTAGAAAATTGTGACAGCCAAATTTTTGGGTGAAGTGAGCCTGTACTTTCCCAGAAAGTTGTAATTTGAGGACTGATAAAAAGTGTTTGTAATCAAACTCTGGCCCCTCTTTGCACATTTGTATTGGCTCTAGGATAAAACGCGCCACTCTGTTCGATGTGAGCTGACATCTCCTGGTGTGTGCTGTGACCACATAGTCCTGCCCCATAATGATACAGGTACTGAGTGTTAGTTGTTCCGATTGGGCTGTAATTTTGTGTGCAATAGCTCCATGGGCTGCCAGTGCACTTGGTAGTCCACTACCTTGCTCCGAGCTGGGTGGGCCGCTGTCCAGCGTCACACTTCATGTCCGCCAGTTGTCGCCTCTGGACGCGAAGTACCAATTTGTACTTGGTGTTCCAGGCGTCCTACACGTACTTCTGTGCTTTCGCATCTTTGGGTGGTATCCGCGTCATACTCGCAAGTGATTCCTTCCCTTGGGATTTTATTGAAACAGTTCCTACTGCACTGACATGTCCAGTTCTCCTAGCGATTCTTGCACTATTATTAGCGATTTTTGCCAATTTTTTGGTGCCACCTGCCTCAATCCTTGCTAAGTCTGCATCTCTCTTGACTTCGATGGCCCTTTCCTTGGCTTTGACACTCTTCTTACCGACCACCGTTACCTTGACTTCATTCACAATCGCAAGTACCTTATTCTCTGTTACATTCATTTTCTTTTCTAGTTTCTGCTTTGTGTCTTGTACTACTCCTGTAGTAATAAATCCTTCAGCTGACTATACACTTGAGCACTGTTATACTGTCAAGGCTGAATTTTCCTCAGTCTGTTCTCATCTGCGGTCTTATTTATATAAACATTCAGCATTCCTATTCACTTCTGCCTGCACATTCCAGACAATGAGCAGAATATTTTCTGTCTGTGCTCTGTGCTTGATTCTGTTGTTATGTTATATGGGGATCAACGTTCTGCACGGCCTAACACCTGCCACAATGTGTACATCAGTGGCAGGCAAAACGCGCAGGCTAGCCAACTTAATCCTGGTGCGCCTGCTGCTGTCGGTTATATAATGCAGCAACAATAGTAATGGAAATAACAGAAACGGAAACAACAAAACTGGAACAAAAGTAGAAACATTTATCAGCCTGCACAAAATTAACAGCAAAACTGGAACAGAAGTTACAGTAATGTGTACCAAAATACTGGTCCACCCCCTCAGTACAACATCAACACAGGCCTGTCCCAAATGCCACCACAGCCTGTACAAAATCAAAATTGGGCTTTACCCACCACTCAGCAGGTAAGTCAAGGTGCTCAACCACAAAAGCCACAACGGATTGGAAAGTGAAGTACATAATACTCTAATTTAAACGTAATACAAGAGTCAAGTGAAACTCCACCTCCACCAGTATCATCACCAGCACCAATTACGACGGCGTCAAACTAAAGAGTCACAGTTGGGCCCCAGGTCGTGGCTGAAGAAAGTTTGGGGGCGACAACAATATCAAATCACTGTTTGATGCACTCACTGGTGAAGAACACAATGGTTATGTAGGAAATAGTTTTAAGGAACAACCTCTGTTATTTATACGCTGCAACCATGATGCGAGCTTATCTGATGAACTATTGCAGGAAAATACACAATGTCGTTCGGTTATATAATGCAGCATGAAATAGCTTTAGTTACAACTAATGGTATAGTAAGAGATATTCCAACCAGTATTGTTTTGGACACAGGAGCGGCTGTGAGTGTTTTGCCGTATAATTTCTATAAGGAAGGATTGAATTTGAACCTGTACCAGAGTTCCCCGTTCAAAAGTGTAAGATTTTAACTGCCGAAGATAGTCTAGTAGAGTTACGAAACAGGTTTTTGTGACCATTAAGATAGGTGATGGAACAGTACAATGGCCATTACTCGTGGTCCAGGATCTAGTTACCAATTGTGTTATAGGTTTAGATATGTTATGTGAGAAGTTCAGTATTATTGACTTCTCGAAACGTAAATATTTCCTTAGACATAAGGACAGTGAAATCACGATTCACTTGGATACCAGGACTCTCAAACACGTCAAGTATTGTACAGGGTACAAAATTCAATTTTTGCAAGAGAGTGGCGAAACTATACAGGCACTCGTACCTGATAAAGAATATGAAGACTTGAAACCACTGATTAGCCATAAGTCATGTGAGACCACTGCTATTATTGGTGACGAACGCAGTGAGCTTTATCGAGTACTATCAAAGTACACACAGGACTTTACCAAACGACGAGTTGTCATTGAGACATATGTTTATAAAACTGAAGTCAAGCCTCACCAAATTTTCTATCACAAAACCTATAATGTACCACTATCTCAAGGACCTGCAGTGTGCAAGAACTGAAACAGATGTTACAGTGGAGGATCATCGAACCTTCCACATACCCCGACTGTAGTCCATTACTTGTCAAAAAACATAACGGAAATATAAGAGTGGTGTTGGACGCAAGTACCATAAATGAAATTGCCGCGCGAGATTAGCTGAGCGGTCTGGTGCGATGCAGTCATGGACTGTACGGCTGGTCCCGGCGGAGGTTCGAGTCCTCCCTCGGGCATGGGTGTGTGTGTTTGTCCTTAGGATAATTTAGGTTACGTAGTGTGTAAGCTTTGGGACTGATGACCTTAGCAGTTAAGTCCCATAAGATTTCACACACAGTTTTGAACATTAATGAAATTATATTACCTGGACGCACTAAACCAGAAAATTTAGGGGAGCAATTACAGAAATTTTTAGATGCTAAATACTTTTCCACTATCGACTTAACAAATTCGTTTTAGCAATTTTCAATCGCTCCTGATTCCAAAAAATGTACTGTTTTCATATTCGGGGGGCGAACATATCAGTTCTGTGTTCTTCCTTTCAGATTGAGCGTCAGTTCAGGCGCATTTATTTCTGCTTTGGATGCTGTGCTTGGTGACGAATTAGTTGAGACTTTTACACATTATGTCGATGATCTTTTGATAGCTACTAAGACTTGTAATGAATGTCTTGACACCCTTGAAAAGATTCTGGTTAAATTTGCACAAGCTGGTGTAACAGCTAACCTAAAGAAGTCAAAATTTGCTTCTAGTGAGATTAGGTATGTTGGACACATAATTAATGCACAGGGTATACGCCCTGAACCAGGTAAGTTGTACGCTATTAGAAATTTTCCTAGTCCTCGTACTAAAAAACAAATTAAGTCATTTCTAGGACTCTGTTCTTTCTTTCGATGTTTCCTGTCACAACAACTATTGAACAGTAAGCATCTCCTAGATTTACTTAAGAAGAATCAGTTGTGGATCTGGTCTGAACAGTGCCATCAAGATTTTGATAACATTAAGCACGCATTGGTGAATGCAAACATTTTAGACCATCCAGACTTTAGTTTAGATTTTTGTATGACGTGTGACGCGTCATGCAGTGGCTTGGCTTGTTGCCCATCTCAAGAGTTAAGAATGGAAGAACAGGTAAAAATCACTGAATCTGCAAGCCGTACTTCATGTGAATGTGATCGTACTTACTCAGCCACGGAATTTGAAACTGTTTCTATTGTCAGGGCGTTCAAGAAGTTTAACTTCTATTTGTATGGTAAACACAAGAAAATTTATACAGATCACCAAGTTCTGACATTTTTGTTAACATATAAGTTAGTTCATCCTAGATTATCAAGATGGGCTTTATCTCTGCAGAATTACTCATTTGAGATTGTGTACGTTAAAGGTAGAGACAACATCATTGCTGATGCCTTGTCCCGTCTTCCACAAGTTATAGGTGATTGTAAAACTGATCTTGATAATGTCAGCGACTACAGAATACTCCTAATGCAGAATAATCAATATTACCAATATTACATTGATTTGTGTAGAAATATGGCAGCTTTACAAAAATCTGATCCGCACTGGAACGGGGTAAGAACTTTAGCCATAGATCAATCTGACCATCCACTGTCTAGCCGTTACCTTATTTTAATGACGTGTCATTCTATTATCGCCATCTCGAAGAACCGCCTTGCAAAACTTAGCACGTATTGTTATTTCTCTAATATGAAACGAATAATTCACAATGTACTAAAAACGTGCATATCTTGTCAGAAATCTGAACCTCAGAACCCATCTTCAAAGACAGATCTACATTCCATACTAACCAGCAAACCTCTGGAGACTGTAAGTACGGACATAAGTGGTCCACATCCAGCAATTAGTGGTCGTGTGAAGTATATTTCAGCATTTTATGATATATTTTTTAAACATGTTAAGCTGTACGTCATAAAATCAGCAACTGCTGACGCAATCATCAGAAGATTCTCACGTGACTACATTCCTCCCAACGCAATTTTATCTGACAACGCCACGTACTACACGCGGTACAAATGGCGAAAATTCTTAAAGGGCAACAGCATTAAGAGCATCTTTATCTCGAAGTTTAGCCCACAATCCAATCCTACTAAATGAATTTTCGGAGAACTGAACAGAATCATGAGGACATATGTACCTACACAGCATTCTAATAGGGTAAGTTACTTGTCACTATTTGAAGAAGTTCACAACAAGCTAAATATATATGACACAACCTATACACCTAACGAGATTATCTTCGATCGCAAAGAATCAGATGGGTGGAGTGATCCGGTGCCAAATCTTTCGCCTCAGCAGCAGTCGCACGATGAAAAGATAAAAGAAGTACTAACTTCGCTGACGCAGCATGACAATGTAAGAAACAGATACTACTCAAATACTATTAAGCGAAAACAGGAATTCAAGGTAGGCATGCAAGTACTATTGCGTACTCACGACAAATCTTCTGCACTAAAGCGGCGCAACGCGAAGATGTGTCTGCTGTACGACGGTCCATGTGTAATTGTCAACCTACCGCATCCTGGTGCATACCTGTTGCAAAGCGCAAAAACAAATAGAATCATTGGGCTTTACGCTTATCGAGACTTAAGAGTATTTCATTCTAAGCAGTGAACGTATATCTGTTAGTAATGAGTAAGTAAACTGTATATTACAAAACACACGTACCTCGCAGTACTACTGCAAGGAAATAACGTAGCATAATAAATTTTATTTCAGCTGATCCACCCATCAGCAGAAGAAGAACAAAGAGATTTCAGCTTCGCCGAAAGTACGTAAAGAACATCAGACTAAATTTTAACGCAAATGTTATGATGACATTTACGCAAGTGCGATGAAAATATTTTTGAGACAACATAATTGACTAACTGTAGCATCAGTCAAGGATTATTCGTGACTGATTGACATACACACAAGACCACGCGACAACCAAACACCATCTCCTAGGAGCGGATTAGATGCATTTCATACTGCATAACACATGTTTATACGAAACCAAGGACATATACACACTCTACACACGCTCGTAACGTGAGATTTCTGTAGGTGTAATTCTTGTGTGTTGCTTCAGACGTTTGTCCATTAGTATATGTGCGCTTGGACTTGTTTGCTGATGTATCCAGATGTTGTGTCTAATCTTTTCAATTTCAGGTGACTTCTTTGCTTGAATGCAAAATTTGGTTCAAAAATGTGTAATGTCTGTAAAATTATGTAAATACTTGTATTCTATATAAAGCCAAAATGTAATTTACGTATTTATATGTGATTATCTATATTGATGTAAAGCAAAATGTAATATGTTGTATGTAAATGTGATCAGAATTCGTAATACGTATCAAAATGTGTAAAACCACGAGATTTATGTGAAAGAGACGGCTTTAAAGACATTCTACATACATCGCAATGCCTGTAACCACAATGAAGTACGAGTGCGAAATTTGTTAAAATTATTCTTCATATATCGCTGTGAGAATGATCGCGTGAAATATTTATGTAAAAACTTGATAACAAACATTCTTTGTGCGTCGCTAGATAAACTGTGAGCGCGATGGAACTGTATATATGAAGTGCAATAACATTTGTAGTGCATCGCCTAATGACATTTGTCGTGATGCAACTGTGCAAAATAAGGAACTGCTAAACCACTGGACCTACAATCGCGATGTACAAGACATTGAAGACAATTCCATGGGTGGAGGAATTTTGGATGGGACTTCAGGGAATGTAATGTTCTCAGAATACGACGGCCACCCTTACCTGGACAAATCGAGGATCGATGCCAGCAGTTTGTTGTCATAAGTCTTGCATCCATGCGTTCACGGAACTTACGTTGTGGAGTGAAAATCCACTGGTCTTCAGACACGAATCGTATCACCTAGGAAGAACAGTGTTATCAACGAAAATAAGCAGTGCAACGAGTGAACATGCCCACATATCGGATGTCAAATCTGTGAAGAGTGATGTCGATATGCAATAACATTTACATTACGCAAACTACCAAAACAATGCTCACCTTTGCACTATTATTGTATGAGTAGAGAGGCAAGACAGAGTCTGGCGCATTTTGTTAGTGCATGTTACCCACATCCGGGGCAGGTATGCACTTAGGGGCAAACCTATCGTTCTGCTTCGATTGACAGGTCCTTCACCTATTGTTCTGTTAAGTGGTTTTCTATGTCACTGCACTTAACCTATTGTTCCTCCATCCCCTCCCACTCCCCTCTCCCCTCAGTAAACCTCCCCCTTGCTGCTACAGATACACTTTCAGCTCTGTGATATTGGATAGCCTCTATCACTACTATTAGCTTGATTGACTACTTAATTAACCTCTCCCTGTCTGGTAAACCCCTACCTGCGCACCCTCTCCTCCACCCTCAGAAAAACGGCGGGAATTTCAAATTCCAACAGGATAATCCATCAAACCACAGTTATCTCTACTAAGCTAAGAAAATCGTGGGAAGATAGGTCATTTGGGCTACCTCCAATAACCTATGTAACCCAGCTGCCATCTCTTCCTAGGATCTGGAGCCATATTTGAATTTTGGCGGTAAAGAAAGGTCAGTTCGCATATCTCTACTAAGTTAAGAAAATGGTGTGAAAGAAAGGACACTTGGGCTAACCTCAGTCAGCCCTTCTAAGGATTCATGGGAAAAGGATTAAACCAGTGCTGGACATAAGTCTTTATTTAAACAATTTCATGCAGTACAACCATCCAGTGTGTTCACCACAATGTCCAGACTCCAACTGATTTGGTACACAGCGCCACCACCAGAGGGCACTGTCGTCCAAGGTGGCGGCCATGACATCAGGCGATGATGCAAGTATCAGTATCCAAGATGGCGGCAAACAGTGTGTTCAACACGAGGCCTAATACATATTGCCACAACCAGAGGGCACTACCTTAACATCAGCTCATTATGCAAGTACAGTTACCCTAGATGGAGGCAATTTTCTTTTTTTTCATCACTCATATGACCAGAATTGTTGGTGCACATACAGTTTTTGCTGAGCTATTGTTAAACCATCATCGTGTTTTCGACCATCGAGATGAATGTGAGTGATAGAGCAGCTTTCAATAGCTGCATTACATGTACACATTCGAGGGAGGGCTGTAGCTACACCTCATTACGTGGGGTATGGTAGAGAATGATAATGGAGGAGTGTAGGAGGAATAAGCACGAGAATACAGTTCAGCAGATATCAACAATGCAAAGGGATGGAGCCAGGATGCATCTCATAACCAGGATATGTTCATGCACATGTGCAAACTGCTGAGATATTGACCATGAAGCATTCACTCACCCAAAATGGAAGAGACGTGCTGTTGATGTCAATTCGCTTCTGTGTAATCATATTCATATACGCAACTGCCGCCTGCTTCACGTCTGCTGTGCAGCGAGCTACCTTAACCCTAGCATTACCAACGTATTTTTTGTCACATATAATACCAACGGGGGGGGCCTCAAAGGCCCATAAAGAATACCACAATTTATTTTATCATAAATCAAGTTTATTTACTTCTGATACCTCTAATAACAATTCAAAATGCTTAGACATTGTTTTTGTATACTGGATAATAAAAGATGTTATTATAATAGGAATAAAATGAACAAATCACGAGATTCAGTTTATATATTTTTTGGAATAATGTTTCAAAATAGTGTTTTCTTATAAAAACGACTTTTTTAATTCGATACACTACATGAAGCAAACAAAATTTACTGTCTCATTCTGCAACGCATTTTTCACACAACACTGTCTTCCTGCAGTGTTTCCCACAGACGTGTTTGTGGCACTGAGAGCAGGTAACAGTTGACTTTCCCAGCTTGTTGTACTTGATCTTTTTAGATGCAGCTTCTTGGCAGCATAGGTGGCACCGTCCACGTGTTCCTGGTTCTGCTGTTGAGGATGATGGTTCTACAGAGCAGCTGAGCTTCCGTTGTATGATGCTTTCCATTGCCATTATTACTGGCTTCTGAAATCCATACAAATTTTGTGCCCGTTTATCTACTTGAGATCTTATTAGTTCGAGACCTAAGTTAGTGATAAAAACTCTTCTGCGGTTTAGCAAATTCTTTTTCCAATTCGGAAAGTTGAGGAGGAAGAGTGAATATGCATTTATTGCTGCTATGTCAATGAGTGTGTAGAAGAGGGACAAAGGCCATCTTCTTGTTCCTCTCTTTGTGCTGTAGTGTCTTGCCATCTGGTCTATGGTGTCCACGCCTCCCTTTGTAGAATTATAAAAAAGATTTATGTTAGTCTTTTTTGAGTCTTCATTCAACACCCCTTCTGAGTGATAAGTTGAAAGCATCAACAGCAGTCGTTTTGGCTTCTCGCGGACTAGCGTTGATGCAAGAGTAACTGGTGGCCTCTGTGTCTGAGGGTCAGTATAAGCAAAGATGGAAGAGTGTAAACTGCGGCCAGTTGTAGTCTTCAGCTCTTCAGGTATGTGTCGTCTGTTAGACTGTAGGGTGCCAACAAGTGTGAGGTGAAAATCATTCCATAGAGTCTCAGCAAGCTCCACTGAAGTATAGTACCGATCTGTGGTAACATTACGGCCTGATTTTTCAATAGGTTTTATTAGTCTCTTTACAATTTCCATCGGTCCATTTGAATGCTGTGTATTTCCTGACTTGCCTGTATAGATGTCCATGCTGATCACATATCTAGTCTCAGAATCAGACAGCATTCGAATTAGAATGCCGTATTTTCCAGGTTTTTCTTTTAGAAACACCTTGAATGGACAGCGACCACGGAACAAAGACAACATCTCATCCACTGTTGTATGTAGACCAGGAATGAAATACAATGGAAGTGAAGAATTGAAGCTTTCAAAAATTTCCCTCATTGGAGCAAACTTGTCAGTCTGGCGACGAATTTCTCTTGTGTTCTTATCATCAAACCTCAATATTTTAGTCAATTCGAAAAATCGGGTCCGACTCATTGATCCATAGTACACTTGTCGGCCCTGAAGCAAAGACCATAAATTTTGGACAGGTATCTTATTGTCATGATTTGAACCCATGATTAGCAAGAGTCCTATATAACAAAATAACTCATCTTCATCTGTGTGCTGAATACCTAGTCGAGAAGCCTCTTCATTTGAGTGTAGTTTTATTAGATTCATAATTTGAGGTGTAAAAAAGAGCTCTATAGCCTCTTTCGGAGACGCAATTCTTCCTTGTTGTCCTAGCCCCATTCTTTCTCGCACTATATTTTGTACAGAACGCCGATATTGTCGAGATGGCTTCGTAATATACTCTCGTCCACTTTTTGCAATGAATTTATCACATTCCGTATCATTATCATCTGGTGGATTGGCTTCAACCTCATCTTCATTCTCAGACGATGAATCAGTTCTAATTTCTTCCACATCATCATCCACTTCACTTTCCTCTAAATCTGATTCGTTCAAAACTTCTTCTAGCACTCTTTCAATGGAACAATCACGTAAATGATGTCTACTCATGTTACTGGTTCAACAGCAGCAGAAACACTGAAAATAACAATGGTCCGCTTCATAATAATATGTCTGAAGGCAACAATGCCAAAATTCGTTTCATGGTAAGAATTTTAAACGAGAGACTCAACCTCGTAAATCTTTCCTTGCTATTACCAACGGGTGGGCTTCTAAGGCCCACAGAGAATTAAATCAAGTAAATGAATTTTAATTACATTTTTATTCCGAAATTCTGTAATGACTCAATAGTACATTCAATAACGAACAATTACCTTTGCTTTCAAGTTCATATATCAAAGGGTGTGGATACAACATAGAAAAACTGAGTCAGTGGGCCTACGTGGCCCCCCCGTCGGTAATGCTAGGGTTAATTTAAGTATTAACCGTATTTTTCTTACTTGTCACTTCTTCTTACGTGTGAATTTGCTTTTAGGAAGCTTTAATTTTCGAGTGCTAGTAATAGTGTTCCATAGATTTCGTGTTTGTTTTGAATACAGTCAGAGAGAGTCCCTGTAGTCAACCAGAGTGCCAGTAGTGCTAGTGTTTGTTTTCAATACAGTCCAGAGACAGGTAGTGCTATTTTCATTGTTTTCTACAAGAAGTGGCTAGCAACCACAGTTTAGTGAGTAAGCAGCCGCCTTTAGTGAATTAGCAGTCTAGTTAAAGGTTGATTAACTCTCTTCAGTAAATTGATTCCTTAGGATGGATAGGATGTGTGACTGCTGTGTACGGACGCAGGAGGAGCTGGCCACTGTTCGCGAACAGCTGAGCGTGTTGATGGCCGCGGTCAGCCGTCTGCAGGCTGCTGCCTCAGAGTGTAGCGGCAGTGGGGAGTCTGGTGCGTCGCAAGGTACACCCCAGGTGTTACATGCTTCACCCACTGTCCCTGCTGTCGAGACATCTTCGCGGGTACCGGGCGCGGTTGGGCCACCGTCTCCCCAAGGGGAGTGGCGGGTTCAGCGGCGTTCGCGGCGCACGAGGCGGAGGGTCAATGTGGAGGCTGGCCGTGTGGCATCGCCCGCTCTGCCTGTGAGTGGACATGTGGCTGCTCCTTCAGCAAGGTCCGAGCAGGCACACGGGGGGAGGGGTTTATTAGTTATTGGGAGCTCCAACGTTAGGCGGATGATGGAGCCCCTTAGGGAAATAGCGGGAAGGTCGGGGAAGAAGGCCAGTGTTCACTCTGTCTGCTTGCCGGGGGGTCTCATCCGAGATGTGGAGGAGGCCCTACCGGCGGCGATAGAGAGCACTGGGTGCACCCGACTGCAAATTGTTGCTCATGTCGGCACCAATGACTCATGCCGTCTGGGTTCAGAGGTCATCCTCAGTTCGTACAGGCGGTTGGCGGAATTGGTGAAGGCGGAAAGCCTCGCTCGCGGGGTGGAATCAGAGCTAACTATTTGTAGTATCGTTCCCAGAACCGATCGCGGTCCTCTGGTTTGGAGCCGAGTGGAAGGCTTAAACCAGAGGCCCAGACGATTCTGCGAAGATCTGGGGTGCAAATTTCTCGACCGGGTGGAGAAATGTGGGGTCCCCCTGAATAGGTCAGGCGTGCACTACACGCCGGAAGCGGCTACAAGGGTAGCGGAGTACGTGTGGAGTGCACATGGGGGTTTTTTAGGTTAGAGAAACCCCTCCTTAGGCCCGACAAGACGCCTCCTGAGACGCGGCAAGGTAGGAGTAGGCAAAATGCAACAGGGAATAACAATATTAATGTGCTAATAGTAAACTGCAGGAGCGTCTATAGAAAGGTCCCAGAACTGCTCTCATTAATAAACGATCACAACGCCCATATAGTACTAGGGACAGAAAGTTGGCTGAAACCAGACGTAAACAGTAATGAAATCCTAAACTCAGATTGGAATGTATACCGCAGAGACAGGCTGAACAGTGAAGGAGGAGGCGTGTTTATAGCGATAAGAAGTGCAATAGTATCGAAGGAAATTGACGGAGATCCGAAATGTGAAATGATTTGGGTGAAGGTCGCGGTTAAAGCAGGCTCAGACATGGTAATTGGATGTCTCTATAGGTCCCCTGGCTCAGCAGCTGTTGTGGCTGAGCACCTGAAGGATAATTTGGAAAATATTTCGAGTAGATTTCCCCACCATGTTATAGTTCTGGGTGGAGATTTTAATTTGCCGGATATAGACTGGGAGACACAAACGTTCATAACGGGTGGCAGGGACAAAGAATCCAGTGAAATTTTTTTAAGTGCTTTATATGAAAACTACCTTGAGCAGTTAAACAGAGAACCGACTCGGGCCGATAACATATTAGACCTTCTGGTGACAAACAGACCCGAACTATTTCAAAAAGTTAACGCAGAACAGGGAATCAGCGATCATAAAGCGGTTACGGCATCGATGATTTCAGCCGTAAATAGGAATATTAAAAAGGGTAGGAAGATTTTTCTGTTCAGAAAAAGTGACAAAAAGCAGATTTCAGAGTACCTGTTGGCTCAACACAAAAGTTTTGTCTCAAGTACAGATAGTGTTGAGGATCAGTGGACAAAGTTCAAAACCGTCGTACATTATGCGTTAGATGAGTATGTGCCAAGCAAGATCGTAAGAGATGGAAAAGAGCCACCGTGGTACAACAACCGAGTTAGAAAACTGCTGCGGAAGCAAAGGGAACTTCACAGCAAACATAAACATAGCCAAAGCCTTGCAGGCAAACAAAAATTACGCTAAGCGAATTGTAGTGTGAGGAGGGCTATGCGAGAGGCGTTCAATGAATTCGAAAGTAAAGTTCTATGTACTGACTTGGCAGAAAATCCTAAGAAATTTTGGTCTTATGTCAAAACGGTAGGTGGAGAAAAACAAAATGTCCAGACACTCTGTGACCAAAATGGTACTGAAACAGAGGATGACAGACTAAAGGCCGAAATACTAAATGTCTTTTTCCAAAGTTGTTTCACAGAGGAAGATTGCACTGTAGTTCCTTCTCTAGATTGTCGAACAAATGACAAAATGGTAGATATCGAAATAGACGACAGAGGGATAGAGAAACTATTAAAATCGCTCAAAAGAGGAAAGGTCTCTGGACCTGATGGGATACCAGTTCAATTTTACACAGAGTACGCGAAGGAACTTGCCCCCCTTCTTGCAGCGGTGTACCGTAGGTCTCTAGAAGAGCGTAGCGTTCCAAAAGATTGGAAAAGGGCACAGGTCATCCCCGTTTTCAAGAAGGGACGTCGAACAGATGTGCAGAACTATAGACCTATATCTCTAACGTCGATCAGTTGTAGAATTTTGGAACACGTATTGTATTCGAGTATAATGACTTTTCTGGAGACTAGAAATCTAATCTGTAGGAATCAGCATGGGTTTAGAAAAAGACGGTCATGTGAAACCCAGCTCGCGCTATTCGTCCACGAGACTCAGAGGGCCATAGACACGGGTTCACAGGTAGATGCCGTGTTTCTTGACTTCCGCAAGGCGTTCGATACAGTTCCCCACAGTCGTTTAATAAACAAAGTAAGAGCATATTGACTATCAGACCAATTGTGTGATTGGATTGAAGAGTTCCTAGATAACAGGACGCAGCATGTTATTCTCAATGGAGAGAAGTCTTCCGAAGTAAGAGTGATTTCAGGTGTGCCGCAGGGGAATGTCATAGGACCGTTGCTATTCACAATATACATAAATGACCTGGTGGATGACATCGAAAGTTCACTGAGGCTTTTTGCAGATGATGCTGTGGTGTATCGAGAGGTTGTAACAATGGAAAATTGTACTGAAATGCAGGGGGATCTGCAGCGAATTGACGCATGGTGCAGGGAATGGCAATTGAATCTCAATGTAGACAAGTGTAATGTGCTGCGAATGCACAGAAAGACAGATCCTTTATCATTTAGCTACAAAATAGCAGATCAGCAACTGGAAGCAGTTAATACCATAAATTATCTGGGAGTACGCATTAGGAGTGATTTAAAATGGAATGATCATATAATGTTGATTGTCGGTAAAGCAGATGCCAGACTGAGATTCATTGGAAGAATCCTAAGGAAATGCAATCCGAAAACAAAGGAAGTAGGTTACAGTACGCTTGTTCGCCCACTGCTTGAATACTGCTCAGCAGTGTGGGATCCGTACCAGATAGGGTTGATACAAGACATAGAGAAGATCCAACGGAGAGCAGCGCGCTTCGATACAGGATCATTTAGTAATCGCGAAAGCGTTACGGAGATGATAGATAAACTCCAGTGGAAGACTCTGCAGGAGAGACGCTCAGTAGCTCGGTACGGGCTTTTGTCAAAGTTTCGAGAACATACCTTCACCGAAGAGTCAAGCAGTATATTGCTCCCTCCTACGTATATCTCGCGAAGAGACCATGAGTATAAAATCAGAGAGATTAGAGCCCACACAGAGGCATACCGACAATCCTTCTTTCCACGAACAATACGAGACTGGAATAGAAGGGAGAACCGATAGAGGTACTGAAGGTACCCTCCGCCACACACCGTCAGGTGGCTTGCGGAGTATGGATGTAGATGTAGATGTAGATGTAGAATATGTACCACTGAAGAGCAGCTGCTGACCCCCATCATCGTGGTCGCACTGAATGTGTTCTATCGATGAGTTATTGATGTTTGAGAGGGACGAGCTTAACAGCTATGTTGTTTATAAGCATACAGCTGAGGACGGTCCCCATAGCATCCTACATGTAAAATGGATTTGAGCATTAATGCTCGAACATATGAAGGGGAAGAATACAGTCCAGCAAATAAATGCTTTGCATCGAGATGCTTTAAAGATGCATGAACCGTGAATTTACTTTCAAAATTTACTTTATTTCCTTTATTTACTGGCGATTCGTCAAGGACATTGACACATTTAATCAGACTAGGTGAGAGTGGAAACAGATGCCAGGAAGTAACTGATGGAAAATTACCTTTAACAAATGTGAATTTATTCCTAAAAGCTTTTTCAAAACAGATTTAACATTAGAAGCAGAAAAGCACACACGAAATATCAAGTCACAATTTAACAAATGTGAATTTTATTCCTAAAAGCATTTTCAAAACAGATTTAAATGGTTCAAATGGCTCTGAACACTATGGGACTCAACATCTTAGGTCATAAGTCCCCTAGGACTTAGAACTACTTAAACCTAACTAACCTAAGGACATCACACACACCCATGCCCGAGGCAGGATTCGATCCTGCGACCGTAGCAGTCCCGCGGTTCCGGACTGCAACAGATTTAAAATTATAAGCAGAAATGCACACTTGAAATATCAAGTTACAGTTTTATTTAGAGGCAAGAACAATATTACCAATAGGAGCCTTTGGGCTGAGAAGCTTGCTTGTTCCCTTTCAAGATGGCCGTAGTCACGACCGCTCACAACAACCTCTGAAAGAGTACGCTGGTGCAAATCTGCAACACACCAGATTACTTTAAACAAAAAAATTTATCAACTCATACAAACATGTAAACTATGTACCTCATAAAAGGAATGGAAATGATGCAACCTTCAAATTATTTGCCACCGAAAGTGTAATTTTTTGTGTTTTTAAAGGACTCTTACAGTGGAAGGGTGACAAGCTTATGACCTAAAATGACTATTTAAATAAGACTAATAAAATGCAGACTTACATAAAATGTACAACATGCTCCACATTACACAAATACCACCTCGCAAGATGATAGGCACGATAAAAACGTATTTCAAGAATTCGGCCTTTAAGCGATAAATTCGTTAACACCGAATCCGACAAGCTTGACAGAGGCAGCTATTAACGTACGGCAGACTGACAGACAGAAAGCCAGACACTAACTGCTTAACAAATGCGGACGAGAGACAGACGAGCAAGCTGGGGACGAGAGACTGACCAAGAACACGAGTAGAATTTAACAAGTAACAGAAACAACAGATCACTAAATGTAAGCGTAGGCTTCCGCGGCCGTCGTCATCTTCAATAAAATTCTTCAGGGTATCAGACCGCATCGTCATAATTTAAAATGCGCCAACGTTTCGGCCAGCGTTGCAGCTAGCCTTCATCAGGGTCTTACGTTGAAAACGTAAGCTTCTCAGCCCAAAGGCTCCTATTGGTAATATTGTTCTTGCCTCTAAATAAAACTGTAACTTGATATTTCAAGTGTGCTTTTCTGCTTATAATTTTAAATCTATTTATTGAACATATCACTGATCACATAACTTCTAATAACTGCGATTTCTGCAGAGACCTGGCGCAGCATCCCCAAAACGCTCTCCCGAACCGTCCGCTGCTAGCCGCTTCAACGGACGCTGGAAGGTGCACCGATCTCCGGTTTCACGGCGTCGCAGCTCGCCCCGGCCAGACCGATGTCGCGGGTTGACTCCTGTTGCTCTCGTGTCGGCCGCGAAGCCAATATGCCTCGCTATACGGCGCGGCCCACTGGACTCACGTAGCGACTTCACATTCGCCGACGCTCCAGGCGGACAAGTCATCTTTGTAAGTAGGCTGTTTGTAGGCTGTTTATGTTTTCTTATTGGCAACGTTACGTAGCGCTCTGTATGAAAATCACTGGCTGTGCTGTGTGCAGTCCGTGGCTAGTTTGCATTGTTGTCTGCCATTGTAGTGTTGCGCAGCGGTAGCCGGATGTTAACAGCGAATAGCGTTGGGCAGTTGGAGGTGAGCCGCCAGCAGTGGTGGATGTGGGGAGAGAGATGGCGGAGTTTTGAAATTTGTTATACTGGATATTATGAACTGCTATATATATTATGACTATTAAGGTAAATACATTGTTTGTTCTCTATTAAAATCTTTCATTTGCTAACTATCCCTATCAGTAGTTAGTGACTTCCGTAGTTTGAATCTTTTATTTAGCTGGCAGTAGTGGCGCTCGCTGTATTGCAGTAGTTCGAGTAACGAAGATTTTTGGTGAGGTAAGTGATTTGTGAAAGATACAGGTTAATGTTAGTCAGGGCCATTCATTCCTTTGTAGGGATTTCTGAAAGTCAGATTGCGTTGCGCTAAAAAATATTGTGTGTCAGTTTAAGCACAGTCTTGTGTAATTTGTTCTAAGGGGACGTTTCGTATGTCGACCCTTAGCCGAGGATACTTCACTGGAATCTTCTGATTTTTTCTTGTAGTTTGTATAATTAGTGTAGATTTTGTTTATTGCTTGTGCGTAATTGTATTGAGAATCTCCTTTGTAGTTGCAGTCATTCATTGTTCTACAGTAAAACAGTTGTGGCATGCATGTAGGTTTGCACCAAGTATTTCGCAGCTGCGCTTGCAGTTAACTAGATATTATTTTCAGTGCTATGTTAATGTGTTCCCCTATTTTTGCTCTTCAAATTGTGTTTTTCTGTGTTGTCGTGTGAAATATTGTGACAATAATGGCGTGTGAAAAACGTAACACTAGGCTCCAAAGTAAACTGAGAAATGACAGTGAAGACGAAAGCAGTATGTTAACGCCACCATGTAATGAATTAACTAATATTCAAAGTAGTAATTTGGTAACTGTGCATAGGGAAATGGAGCGGGCGTCAAATAATGGTGTAGACAGTGAAACAGGTAGTAAACAGGGAAGCATTATCGATCGATCGGTCGGCAACATCTCGCCTCAAGAATCAGGAATGACAGAACACAATATTGCAAATACTGTAGACTCAGGTTTTGGGTTCTCACCGTTTTCTCAAATGAGTCAAGACACATTTTCCGCTTGTCAAAATGTGAATGTTGCCGGTGAAAATTCACTGCCGAAAAGCACTGAGGAACATGTTTCAGACACCAGTGCATTGTTATTACAGTTAATGCAACAAATGGGACAAAGGCTACAAAAGTTAGACACAACGCTTGAACAAAATCAGAAACAAATGGGACAAAATCTTCAAAAGTTAGACACAATGGAACAAAATTTTCAAAATTTAGACACAAGGGAACAAAAGCTTCAAAAGTTAGACTCAGTGGAACATAAGCTTGAACAAACACGTGAAGTATGTAAGTAGGATGTTTATGTTTTCTTATTGGCAACGTTACGTAGCGCTCTATATGAAAATCACTGGCTGTGCTGTGTGCAGTCTGTGGCTAGTTTGCATTGTTGTCTGCCATTGTAGTGTTGGGCAGCGGCAGCTGGATGTGAACAGCGCGTAGCGTTGCGCAGTTGGAGGTGAGCCGCCAGCAAATCTTGTGTCCCAGTGCGCCACCGTCCAACCGATCGATCCAACCGCCAATGACCATTGTCTGAGCAAACTCGAGCAGACTGACGGCCTAACACATACTAGCACTCTGGACGACCGACAGACACTAACTTCCTCACCAATGCGGACGAGAGACGGAGCCAGACTAACTTGGCTGACCAAATGGCCAGACTGACAGACTGCCCTGGCTGACCAACTGCCTGCGACTGACTGACTCCGACCGACAGACTGACTAACTCCGAGCTCACAGCGTCCCTTAAATGCACGTGAACAGGCAACTTTTCCCCTTTCCCACCAGAGGCAGACACCGAAGCTGCGACTGCCACAGCGGCGCCACCGCCAGGAACGGCGGGCGACTGCTCTACATTACGCGCTGCGGCGCGCTCTTCAAAACCGCAAATTTTTCTACGGCTTAATGCATTAACCAACTCATGGAAACATCTCCTACTGTTGAAACCGTCTGCCTTTTCTAAAGCAAACATATAAGCTCCCAGCACACAAGAGACGACTGCTTCCAATCCAGCAGACCGAAGAACTGAGCTAGTTCATGAGCTCGCTGCTAGAGGGCACTTCGATACGTGATAATGCGATTCAGTCCATAGGAAACGGCATTATGATGACATAGGTGGTTGGTATTGAAGGAGGACTCAGCAGCTGCTCGATCTCTGTTACGGTCAGTCAGTCAAGATGAAGCATCAGTCACCCCAGCAACAGCAGCAGAATAGGAGGAGGAAGCAGCAGAAAAGTAAATATATATTTCGCAAAATTATTATTATTATTTCTGCAGCAGCAGCATATGATGCTTACGAATATTCTTCTTTGTACAGTAGCTGCACCCGTGATGTCAGCTTCAGGAGGCTCCAAACTGTTGCGGTCCGCACACACGGTGGCCTCGGACTTTTCCACGCAGGATCCTGTAGTGCAGCTTCTCGGCGTGCTGGAGCAGGATAGCGAGGTGCCTATTTCAGTCCCCGTGGAGGATGGCCTGCACAACTGCTACAGTCCGGTCGACGTGCAGCTGATCCACGCCATCTTGAAGAGGAGTAAAGTTCTCCCAGAAGACGTCTGCTAGGAGATTCGCTTTGTCGTCATAGAGATAGGCTGTCCCAGTCGGGGTCATAAGTGGGGGTTTCCGCGGCTTTCGTTTAGTAAAGAAGCGGACCACATTCCAGTGCAGGGGTCTGGGGTGAACGCCTGCTGTTTCTCAGCCCAGCGCTGGTTCCGGTGCTGGACAATTGCTGCCTTGACGTTACGGCGCAGGCTGTTGATTCGCTGCTTCAGCTGTGGGTCCCGGGTTACTCGCCAGTCCTTGCAGAGGCGGTTGCGAGTGCGAATGTCCTGCAGGATTTCCGCCGGGAGATCGGAAGTCGGTACTGTGCTGGGGAGCGGGCTGGGCGTCGCCCACTCCAGCGCTGCAGTGATAGTATCAGCCAGTAGTTCCGCGGAGGCCTCGTGAACGCCGGCGCCAGCCACCTGTCGCTGCAAGGCTGTGGTAACTCGTCACTGGAAGCAGTACCAATCCATTCAATTGAGGTTGAAGCAGCCTGGTCGCTGCGCCAGGGCGACGTCCAGTCGGGAGATAATAGGCAGATGATCCGAGTTCACGACGTGGATCACTTCATCGTTCATGAACTGGTTAATCCTTTCAGGTGATGGCGAGATCGAGGATGTCGGACGTCCCTCTCCTTGGATGGCACGTCGTCTCCACGGGACCACAGACATACACATTGACTTCTTCAGCTGCCTGGAGAAGAAGCCTGCCATTGAGGTTGGTGACCAGGGAATTCCATGCAGCATGCTTGGAGTTGAGATCTCCAGCTATGAAATATTTTACAGGAATCTGGAGGAGGAGGAGGCGCGCATCATTGATGAATTGTCATCTAGGGCTCTGGTAAATGGCCATGAAAGTGACCAGTCCTGTGCCCGTGTCCACTTGTATGGCAGTGACTTCGATAGTCCCAATAGCGGGTGGCTGGACTTCACAGTGCTGGATGGAGGAGTGGAGGAAGATCGCTGTACCGCCCCCCTGCATCAGTCTGTCATTCCAGAAGCACCGGTAGTTGGCAATATTGGATCTGATGCCCAGTTTGAGAAAGGTCTCATTGACCAGGCATGTGTCCACATCGTGGTCGAACAAAAACTGCCAGAACTCCTCAAGATCGAGAGAGAGGTTAGCTGTGTTGTACGCCACAATGCGTAGATCATCCAGGCGAAGGCGTCTAGGCACAGTGGGCGACCGCAGGTACTTCAGGGTGTGCCCGGACGCTTCGTGTGATCGTCGCCTCGACTGTGGCGTCAATGGTGGCAGGCAGGTTGACGATGGCAGTGGTCAGCTCAGTCATCATCGTGGTCAGGTGTTGCGTCAGCTGGAAGATGTCCTGAAGCCCAACCGAAGGTGCTGCTGTGGTCAGAGGAGAAGCCGGCTGACGGCTCTGGCGTTGTGGAGGTGGCGGCACACTTTGCACCTCTGCAGCTGGGGTTGCCTGTGTGTAGGAGACGCCCTTCAGTGCGCCCACTCAATCGTACCCGTGACTGCCACATAATCCTCAGTGCAGGAGAGGCTGAGTTTGAGGGTGTCACCCCCGGTCTGTTTGGCAGTGAACGACTGCTTGCAATTTTCCTTTAGCCATGTGTGCAGTTGCTTGTAAGAATTTTTGAAGTGCAACACAATTGGCGGCACTTTCCGCTGTAGTTGGCCCTGGGACGGTTGCAGCTGTGCCCCCTTCTGTTGGTGTGGTGGCGGTTGACCGTCGTCCGCGCCATCATGGATGACGTCATAGAGGTTGGACGACGGCACCGCGTCCGCGTCAGGCCGCTGCCGCGGCTGCTTCCAACTTTTCCTCTTAGGCGGCTTCCGGAAGCCCTCGTCCGCCCCGGCGGTGGCTTCGCCAGTCCGCTTGCGTCGATTCTGCTGGTGGCCGTCGTCGTCTTCGCCCGACGAGTCAGGGGTACAGTCCATAGCGATGTCCAGTGTCCGTGCAGTGGTCGTCAGCAGGTCATTCCCGCGTTCTCTTTACCTGGTCATCATAGGTGGGGGGCCGGGTGAGGCCGCCGACGAAGTAGCCTCTCCCAGACGGCGGTCCGCCACACCCTCAGCCCAAGTAGTATCCGTTGACGTCAGGAGATCGCGCGCGACACGTCCGAATCACTGAATGACAGGCTGACCGTGTCCCGTATTTATGTATAGACGGTGGGTGGCGTTCCCTACGCCGTCCGCTCCCGCTGCGACCGTCTCGGTCGGTCGGTCGCCAGATGTTCCGTCTTCCGTCCGCGCCCGCTTCCGCTGTTTTCCCCGGTGGCAGCCGTTTCATGGCGTACCCTCCCAGGTCCGCGCCCGCCAGGCGCGTTACTCTACTGTCGACAGGCTGCGTTTGCTGTCGGTGACCTTTACTACTTTCTCCAGCGCCTTGTCATTCTCCTGGTCTTGTGTTTCCTTCAGTTGTGTTTCTAATTGGTGCAAAGCCGGGTTCCACGCGGTGCTGAGTTGGCATCCAGCTTCCCGGTTTATCAAGTTCTCTGACATCTTGATTTCGATCGATTCAGTGATGACGCTATCCCAAAATTTGGGGTTCTGAGATAAGATCCTGGTTTTATCACAATTCACGGTGTGCTCGAGTTCCAAGCAGTGTTCTGCTGTTGCAAGTTTAGTGTCTTGTCGTAGCCTGGTATGCCTTTGGTGCTCTTTACATCTAGAGTAGAGTTCTAGAGTCCAGGATCCGCACCTGGAAGGTATTGCAAAGAGAAGAACATAAACACATGCACTCTTAAGACTACAACGTTCTGCACTTACAAACTGGCTATAGTATTAGAACGTATACGTTCCCGACCTATCAGACACACATTCTCCTTCCCCGTTCCTCTACGCTGAACTATCTTATCGAATCATAAAACATTTGGCAGCCCCCTGGGCAGAGTGGATATAGGCCGCCGCCGCCGACGACCGAGCTGTCTCAGTCTCTGAACCTTAGCACCTCAGTACGTCCCATCGGCACTCCATTACGTCGCACCGTGCTCTGGCCTTTCACAGTGATAGTCGCCGCCTCGCACCTTAGCTAGCCGTAAGGGAACGTTAGTCATTGTGTATAGTTGTGATATGGACACGGACAACATTCAAGAATTAGTACATGTTATTTGATTGCTGAACTTAAGTGCTCAATTGGTTCTTGTAGTAAAGTGTATCTTGACCACGTGCGCATTTTGTGTTGTAGTGAGAGGAAACCGGCCACCTACCTATGGTACCACGCTCTCCTTATGCATCCAGGAATCACAAAACATTACAACAGGACACAGACACAACAGTTTGAGAACAGAACAGTGTCTGAAACGGAAAATATAGATTTGCTTCAGTAGTCTCCTGAAAATAACTGCGGACAATGTATAACACAATATAATAGTTCCATTTTTAAAATATTTCCATATCCGTTCTTGTATTGACTCCATTTACATACATATCCACATATACAACAATTCATATACAACAATTCACCATTGCCTTCAGACTCGGTGTGATATTCAGCAAACAGTTTTTGATGTTTCTCTGCACTGCAAAGAATATGTTTGCAGAAAACGGTGTGAATGAGGGGAATAAGAGGCAGAGTATCCAACACCTCCTCCATCGCGACCGCAACTGCACGTCGCTGTCTTGTCCTGGTAGCTGCCGTGTTGCTCTTTCTTTACTTTTTTTTGCCGAACTAATTTCATGGAACTGTATGTTAAGATCGAGGCTGTTTTTAGTGAATATCCACATCCGTCTTCGTACCTGAATCACTGAAAGTCTAGCAAGTTCACTTTGTGACCATGAACGGTTTTATTCTTGGTTACAATGGTTGCTTCAAGTTTCTTCGTGGATAAAAAGTCAGCAGGCATCATGTGAACCATTTTAAACGGATTTTCTTCTTTGATTTTATCACAGTTTTTTTCCAGTCATCTGGCTAATAAATATGGGTTGCTTTTCTACCCTTTGCTTCTATCGAGACAAAGTACTCATCATTTGGTAGGTACGAATGCACTGATAGAAAAAATTTGTGGTCTATGATTTCTGTTTCAATACCAGGTTCTTGTAATAGTTTCTTCATAGCAGGTGCCGTTGTTGTGTCACGATTTTGCCTTGTGGGGTTGTCGGAATATACAATGTGCAATTCAATGTTTTACATATTTCTTGAGATTCTTCACTAGGCACGTTGAAATGTCTTGTGATCCCCCTTTCATGCCAGATGTACATAAAACTATTCTTGTCGTCAAATGAACGTATTCCTCTACTGCTACTGATGTGGAAAGTTTATGAAAGGGGATTGCCTACTGTAGGTGAAAGGTCAGTGCATGCTAGTCATTTGTCTCTTTCCTGCGTCATGGACAGCAATTTAACTTCACTCTGTTCCACTGCTATCTTCATGTTAATTTCATCACAGAAACTGCACGTGTCTTTTGATGGTAGCTTGAAATGGAGATCAAATTTTGATGAAAAGACATGGTAAAAGAATTTCTCTTTTGCTGATGTTTTATGTTCTTCATCATATTTCTCACATGCTCTACATTTTGGAAGCAGGCAAATCTGTGTTTAAGTACTTTCTTTCCTGATTTTTTTTCCCTTGTGTAATGACTTTGATAGGCTGGAAATGATGTTATATGTTCCGTCTCATCAGTTTTATTGCCTGATGTCTTGTTGCCACGAGAGTCAACTGCAGCAGAAACGTTCGGTTGGTATATCCATCGGTTATCTGAAATTTGTTCAGAAACAATACTTTACAAATCTCGACTCTTTAGTCTTTCATTTCCACGAAATAATTAAATGACGTTGATGTATGTTTCCCAGAGCCATTTTGCGGCCGTCTACTTTGCACACTGAATAATTGCACCTAGCTTACAGGAAGAATCAAACAAGTTCCTAGCCTACTCTTCCATTATTCTTGCAGAGCATTTTAATCGACATGTGCATATTCAGTTGGTAAGCACTTTTCCTTTAACCAGTTGTCCTTTTCTGATTACGTAATCTTATCCAGTGTTTCGGAGAGTTTTTCTTTTGCTGGCCTTCTCCTCATTTCCTCTCCGCGTTAATGATGACTAACTATACTATTCTCTACGATTTCCTCTCTTAGCCCTATAACTAATAATATAATAAAAACAGTTATTCAAAACACCAAAATTAAAATTCGAGACAGAGAAGTGCATTATATTGTATTAGCGGCTTCAGAACAGGTTGTACTGTTTTCAAACCATGTATGAAAATGGTGTAAGTGAAAAAAAAACGTGACTTATGTTTCGCAGTACGTTTTGGTTACATTAGTTAATCTGCATTGTCTTCTGAACAGTCGTCTCTGTCCACAGTAATGATTATTTGGTGTGATGGAACTACAAAAATTTGGAACAGGACATGCAGTGTCGACTTGCTTCGCTTGTCGTCTCAAATAATAAACTGCTGTTTCAGTTGTCAAGTAAATTACTGCCATCTGGCACCACACAACTCAGGTAGGGACTTCATTCGCTAATCTGCGGAAAACATCCGGTAACGTAGAGTGCACTACACCTCTGTTCTCAAAACACAATTTTTGTGGACTTTCACTCTGATCGCCTAATGTATCACTGACCGTACCTGCAAAAATTACACTCATGTTCAGAAAAAAATCAGAACACTTGAAGGACCAGAGATAGGGCGTTCATATTCACTGGACTTGTACATTAATACGTCCTGCAGAAACGGTTAGCATTAGAACACTGACGACCCGCGGGTTCAAGGTAAACATCGAAATCTTGGCGCAGCACCACCCACTGGTAAAAATGTGCCTGCAGCTCTCGTTGTCGCTATAAACCGAAGGTAACCGATCAGTTTGAGTTGAGCGGACGTACTGGATGTCTCACAGACGGATGGGCGAACTGTACCGTAAATCAGTGATTTTGAAAGACGGCGTATTATTGGCATGAGAGAATGTGATATATCGATCCGGGAAATTGCTGCTTGTGTAAGACCAAGTGTTTCGGCAGTGCAACGGGTGTGTGCAGAATGGTTCATGGTGGAAGGCCGCAGAACACGACGAGACGAGATGGGTCAAGGCGCACCACTCGGACCACATCCTTAGAAGATGGACACCTCATCCTAATGGCATTGCGGGACAGATTTGCATGCACAATGGGCTGGGGGGGGGGGGGGCGGGGGCAGTCCATTGCTGTTTATTACGGGAGGGGTTAGTGTGCGTCGTCCACTTCTCCGCCTATCTTTGGTGAATGTGCAGAAACATGCTAGACGGCAGTGGTGTATGGAACGATGTCCCTGTGGACAGGAATGGCACAGTGTTTCTGGACGATTCCAGGTTCTGTTTATTCGGAACTGATGGCTGCATTTTGGATCACCGCAGACACGGGGAGCAGCATCACAGTAACTGCATTCGCACAAGGCATACAGCGCCAACTCGAGGCCTTATTGCGTGGGGTGCTATTGGGTAGAGCCACAAATCACGGCTGGTGCGTATCCAGGGCACACCCTTTTGCTCGACACCCCAGACACCATATTTCAGCAAGAGCATGCACCTGCTCATGTTGCTGCACGAACACGTGCCTTCTTTGTGTGACGGGATGTCAGCCTTTTGGCCTAGCTCGCCAGATCACCAGACTTGTAGGCAATCGTAGATGTATGGGATACGGTGAAACGACGGGTGCACCACTGTGACCCACTATCGACCGCTACAGACGAACTTTAGGTGAGTGCAGCGTGGCTGGACATACGACAGAACGCCGTGCGCGTCTTATACACAGCGATGTCATCACGCTTAGAATAAGTTACGGCGGGCCCTGTGCCTACTAGCTAACAGGACAGGTGCAGAACAGAGGCGACTGAAATGCTTATCATTCCTGCAGAACATACTAATGTACGAGCCCTGTGAATGTGAACGTCCTATCTCTAGTCGTTCAAGGTTTTCAGTTTTTTTTTCTGAACGTGAGTGTATGCTATTGTACGAACAGTTCAAGAAATATGACATCATAAACATTAAGATGCGTGAAAAATCATATTTTGCATAAAATCGAATGTTTTATAAAGAGAGCACGTAGCGACATCCAAAAAAATTTTGAAAACAATTTCAAACTTTTTCTCAACTTTTCTCGCTTAGCATTTAGCATTTTAAAGTAATGAGACGTTTGAAGCTGATTCATAAGTGGTACTTTGATTTTTTGAAGAATCGTGGTTCACCAGTTACGGAACAGAAGTCAACCATTCAATCAATTCGTAAGCCAATATACATAGCAATCTCATCCCAAAAATAAATTCAGGACTTGCCGACATTTCTGCACTACAGGGAGCACGCTATTCGAAGTTCTGCCAGTACAACGCCCAGGGACAGGGGGAGGAGGTGGGGAACCTGCTGAGACGCGTCGCGCGCCCTGCCGCCGCGCTGGAGCTCCCTAATACTCCGCTATCGACTCGGCACACGCAGGGTCGGCCGGGCCACTAATCTGGTTGCGAGCGGTACGTCGCTTCCAGGAATAACTAAACCGGATTTCACGTGTCGGACGTGGGCGGCATTCATAGTGCGCCACTGACGTCGAACATTCTGTGATCTCCCGTTAAACATTACAGCCAAATACGCATCGGCGTTACAGACTGTACAAGGCAACTAATATCCTTGAACTGTTACCCCAACATTACGGATTATTTGCAGAATTTATTGGTAGTCTCGTAAAATAATAAGCGACAGTGTTCAGAGCAATATTGACGTTATACGGGATGGAACAAGTAAAAGTCGCCTGGGCGAGTGGGTACGACTGGACGCAAATGTTTGCACACAACCGCAAGCCGTGACGTGCACACCAAGTGCACGTGTAGGTCCGCCAAGTGATCCACACCGGAGCAGAGTGTAGCGCGGGCTGTGTCAGTATGGGAGGAGCAGTGCAGGGCAGGGGGCGCGATTGTGCTTACAGCGGATCAGTGAGTTCTGCTGTGGAAAGTCACGTGACAACAAAGTCGCGCAATCGGTGTCGTCAATTGTTTGCTGAGAAGTTTTGTGGTGTCAAAATGGCAGAAAAAGGGTGCCATGCAACGCTCAGTCCGAAAATGGCGTCAGATAGGACCTGTTTTGAAAAAGTCAAGAAACATTCCGAAACGTGCTCGCATATCTGAAAACACGGCAGGAGTTCACCAGAAAATGCGTCAGAGTCCAACCAGAGCAATCCGACGCCTGTCGCAATTGACCGGCATCGTCGATCGTGCGGACGAATACTCGACCTGCATCCCTACCGAGGGAGCAGGTGCTCTTCCGCGCCTCCAGTTTTGCTCACTGAGATAACAATGAGTGCCTCGACATGGATCTGTTCTTTATGTCTGACGAAGCCTGGTTTCACGCAATTAGTTATGTCAGCTCACAGAATAACAGGCTCTCCGCAGCAGAATAATTGGAAGAAATGTCATTGCATGGCAGATGGCTGGGGTTTGGTTCGCAGCGACTGCACGCCGCATTATTTGTCCTATCTTCCTTCGTCAGACGCTGACCTCGGCGCGTTACGTTGCCAACATTTTGAAACGATTTGTGTCAGCATTGACAGATCAGAAAAAGACCTACAGTTACTTCCAACAGAATGGACCAAATACCCATACAGACGGTCCAGTCTTCTAGCACATTTAAGAAACAGAGTTGTCAGCAGAGGTCAGGTCTGGTCACAGCCGCAGCTGATCTGTCGGTACGCGATTACTTTGTGCGGGGAGCCCTCGAGTCTAAGGCGTATCACAGTTTTCAAGAACTGCAGCAGAACATTTCGGATGGGACTGCAGCAATTCCATCAGTCCAGCTTCGATCCGCCTTCAGCAACTTTCTAACCGAGGCCCAAAATTCCCAAGAGATGAATGGTGGTCACTCTTAACATCCGCTATAGTCAGGGTGGTACTATATTTCCTTTCCTCTGCTGTGTTTCTTTGTACCTTGGAACTCTGTTCTCCAGCCTCCTTTTATTTAACCCATCCTGTACAAAAGAGTTCCGCCTTCATTGTAACGAGCTGACGTTTACTTCTGTGCAGTCCTCGCACTGGGACGCCTCGGCAGGTATTCTGAGTCAGCAGTGATTACTGCGCTCTTTTGTTGATCTACTTGTATCAGGACGTGACTGTCCTCCATTGAGGCCAGATTTTCAGTGGCGCTCACCCGTTGCGTCCTGCGGCAGCTGTCACAGAGCTGCCGGCGCTCCTGCAGAGTGAGCCGGGCATAGGCGGTTCTTCCGCTGGGCTCGTCAGCGGGGGGCGGGCCGCAGGAGAGGGCTTCCACCCGCGAGACCACTGCCACGGCACCGCATGAACGGAGGAGAAGTGATGCGACACCAGAAACAAAACCACTTTAGTGCAGATGTAAACGCCAAGCCTCTTGTTAACCACGTGGAAGCAACTGGACAGCTTCCACACGGACTTTCTTTGGACACCTGTTCGGCAGACGAGTGTGATGTGGTCTTTTGCTGTACTGCTGTCTGACGGATCTCCACCACATGTGAAGCCCAGGCCGCCAAGAAAAGTCTAAGAATCAAAACGCTGACGCAAGTGTGTTTTTCTCATAGCCTACTTACACAATACGCTCCACCGCTGATCATAAACTCAGACCAGTATGTAAGCTTGATAAAAACATCTGAACATGTGCTTACTGATGTATACAAATATGATAACAAACATTATATTGAAAATTGTAAGTAATAAATCTGCAGCATCAAGGACATTTTGGTTTCCAAAATTCCCAAAACAACTACACTTACAATTTCTGCTTCGGTTAATTTCCGTATAAACATACTAATAGCGCAGGCCATATAAACTATAAAAATATAAAAAATATAAAAATTAAAAGGTAAACATTCTCATCAGAAAGTGTGTGTTCACAGATTTCGCTTGGACTAGAATGTAGTTACTACACTTTCATTGGAAAGAATTGAGCGAAAAATGAAAGTTCAGAAATGGGTAGCAAGTTAGCTGACGAACTGTGCACATAAGTGACGATAATGAGGAGCAATGATTTTATTATTCCAAATGCAAACTCCAACACCAAAGTGTATAACGAAACAAAAAAGTAAAGATGGCATAAAACCGGAAATTCAAAAATACCTGAAAACAGATTCAGTAAAATACATAACAAATCAGACACTCTGTTGAATTTAAAAGTCACAACTCAGCTCTCTGAACTGAAGTATGTATCACCGATCGCAGAAATACGACGCTTATATCTGGCCTTGCTTGTCAGTCTGTACGGTTGTTGATCATGTCAGCCTCGGCAGATCACAAAAACAGTTGCGGTTAAAAGTGGCTGAGAGCCAAACATGATGGATAAACTGTGTGAAGTGGCTCAGAACAAAACTAAAGTCCTAATTCTCTTCCAGCAATCTGATAGCACCCGTGAAAGAAATAAGTAAATATATCACTCTATCACTTCTGATAACGTGTTTTGTAAAACTGGTAATCCTGTCCGCACAATAGGCATAAAAGCCAATGTTTTCAGCGGATATTTATAAAAAGATGAACACCTACAACAGTTCTGACAATAAAGAAACGAGACATCGAATCAAAAGAACCTTTTAAATGCTAAGGTGCATACAGATTCAAGAAAATCTCACAAACTAACACTATGTATTTTTACCAAACTTTTAAATACGTATTTAAAACGTATCAACCACGAAGTATTTGAATAAAAGATGAAAATGGTAAAATAGGACTACATAATAAGGAAAATTGTTAGTAATTTCAAAATTTTTACAGTGTCTTAATCCTACTGAGAGGAACAACTGAATGAAGGAAATCAACTCATTCGTTCGTATTTTTAAATTTCGGTGAATTATTCCATCATTCTTCGTAGTGAAACAACTGTATGAGGGAAATGGAATGAAAACAGTGAAATTAGTCTCGGTCACAGATTTGTGTATCGGTTGAGCTATCATTGATTTATTTCGACTGAGACCAGTCTGTGTAGGCAATTGAACGAAAATAGCAGGTAGCTTTCCTGTTGTTGAAGCAAATATTTATTCTTTGTGAGACGACGAGTCACTCTCCCAATGTTTCCCATATTAAAGGCTAATCTTTAACGTTGATTTTACACCCAACACATTCCTTTTTTTGAGGACAGGAAGTTTACAGCGCGCTTGCAGATAATGATCTCCATGGTAAAAGTGTTGTTCACTTTAGAGCTAAACGGAAACTCAAAACACGCTGCCTAAACTGGCTGGGGAAAAAATACAAGTCGGAAACGCAACGTCTTCTCCTCTCTGTGTGGAAATTTACGGATCAGGTATTGGATGCTGCTCCAGAAATGGTTCAAATGCATCTGAGCACTATGGGACTTAACACCTAAGGTCACTAGTCCCCTAGGACTTAGAACTACTTAAACCTAACTTACCTCACGACATCATACACACCCATGCCGAGGCAGGATTCGAACCTGCAACCTTAGCGGTCACGCGGTTCCAGACTGAAGCGCCTAGAATTGCTCGGCCACACCGGCCGGCGCTGCTCCAGAAAAGAGAAGAATATTGTTAACTTTGATTGGGATTGGGGGAGCAGAAGGGTTAGAGAGGAGATATGGGGCTTGTGGAGTCCTGCGACTGGAGCGAAACCCTTGTGACGGCAGTGGAGTGAGTGCTTTGGTGGAGTTTACCGAGGTTTGATGGAGAGTGAGGAGAGGAGATATTGGGTCTACCGATTCAGACTCTGGTCTGGAGTGATCTTCCAATTCAGTCACCAGTCGGGAGAGCTCTTCTGATTCAGACTCTGGTCTGGAGAGGATTCTGGTCTTGCATCTCGTTACGGGTGGGTTCCACTTGGGACACTTGTCCTGAGCGTGACTTGGCACCAGCGTTGCTCTAGACTCAAGAGTCTGTGGTGAGGACTTTGCTGTACCGACAGTTTAGACCTCAGTCATCTCGGACAACTAGCTGTGCCGAGGGCAAGCTTGTTCGTGACAGATCTGCTGCCTTCACGTTTGATCTCGTTGTGCGCGGTGCCTCATAAATGAGACACCGCTACACAGCGAGAAAGCGGTACAGTTTTGCTGCTCCGTCTTGTTAGGGCAAACAGGATCTCTTCTGCCCCTTGTTCTCAGCTGCATCAACGTAGTATAACTTCTGAAGAGAACAAATCCATCGAAGTCTACTGAGCATTAGGTCATTTCAGACAGCCTTATCCACGTTTTGTGCCTGAATAAATAGTTTAATCAGTGCTGTGTACATAGTTCCGCGTAGTCAGCGCGTACACAACTTTCCCACTAGAGCGCGCCCCGCTAAGCACAACAGCGCAGGCGCTCTACGAGATGGTGCTGTCTTAGACACGGACCAAATTCTGCTTCCACCGATCCGTGTATTAATATGTAACGCAGCCAATGAGATTGCTGCTAACGTAGAACCTTTTCTCCTCGCGGATCACACTCGCGCAGTGGTACCTGAACGCGCGAGGTATATAACGAGTGTACAGACCTCCGATTAGCAGTGGCGTAGCGTGGTTGGAAAGGTTGGGGAGACTCTGTAGTTATTATAGGGAGTCAAAATACTACAATAAGCAATAATTTAAACAAATGAAACCAAACGCATCAAATAACAACACTTACTACTACTACTACTACTACTACTACCACTACCACCGCCACGAATAATAATAATAATAATAATAATAATAATAACTAACTAACTTGTTCAAGAAACGATGACAAATTTGTAGAACTCCAGCAGCAACAGAAGAAGCACTTACATTTTCTTGTACACAAGTTCAATGCGCTGTCTTTTCTTTCCACGAATAAGTCTGTAACTCGGCCTACAAAGATCTGATCACTGGATAGCTCTCCAAGTAGTGACTTTTCTACTGCTAACGTGCTCAAACACGACAGTCAGATGTTGGACACTGAATTCCTTAAATAATTCTTCACTCCTTTAAGAGTACTCATGCTTTGTTTCCTGCTTGCTGTAGTTGCGGGTAGGTTCAAAACCAAACGCAGGAACTTTGTTGTTTCTTCATAAACGGAATCTAAATCATTGTTGACAATGTACTTTAAGAGGATTCTTGGAGATAAGTGTTTTTTCTCGTCAGCGTATATGTTACACAGTTCATTTTCAACTTGTTCTTGTTTGAAAAAAGGGTACTGTTCTAATAATTGAAGCAGTTTCAACTTTGGGAATTCTGTTTGATAGTTCGGGAAACACTTTTCGTTCAAAAGTTCAATAAACTGAATTGGAGGAAAGTCTTGAAACCTTCTTTCCATCTGAACAATTTGCAAATCCAGTATCTCGTAAGTTAGTGACCTGAGAGATGTCTCTTGACTGTCACAGAATGATAAGTTGCCATTCAAACACAATATGCATTTAATGCATTCATCAACGAATGTTTCCGTTTTTAACTGTCGTAAATTTCTCAAAACAGTTCTTATTTCGTCGTGGCAAGCAGTTATACTGGCAGATTTTGACTGAATAACATTAAAGAGGTGATCAACATAAACAAAGCACCCTCTGTAGAAGCAAAGCAAGTAGACAAACGTAGGATCATCCATCTGTCGTTTCATTCCCAAAGCACAGCTCAAAGATTCTGGGTCCCACTGAGAGTCTATATCATCAAATATGTAATTAAGAACACTATATAGTCTTGAGAAATTACTAGATGTTGAAACTGCCCTGGAACGATAGTTCCAGCGAGTGTTGCTTGCATGTGGCAGTTTAAATCCTGTCTCAGTTAGCAATACAGTTCGTTTAGAGGATTTGAAAACGAATGGAATGCAGTAAGATCACTTACAAACATGCGTACTTGTCGTATAATTATGGAGGCATGTAACAGTACCACATTCAGTTGGTGTGCGTAACAATGACGAAACAGCGCTTAGGGACAGAACTGCTTCATTAATTGTTGTAGTCCGCTTTCTCTGGCCGCCATTACTGAAGCGCCATCATATGTTTGACTAACCACTTTTCCTTCCACATTCCATTCTTTCAATACTGCATGAACAATGTTTGACAAACCTTCAGCAGTTTTATCTCCAGAAACATCGTAAAATCTAACGAATCTTTCCTCAATTTTGTCTGCAATACACTACCTGAATATTATACTCATTTGACTCTTACATGATACGTCTAATGTTTCATCAGCCTGAATCGAAATGAAATTGCAGTTCTGAATTTCAGATTTTATTTTCTCACTAACTGGCAGAGTTATCATTTCTATTACATCATTCTGTATATCTGGAGACGTTCCTTTAAAGGTTGAGGATGATGACAGATGGTCTCGTATTAACTGGTCTCCTTGAGCTAGTAACTCCAACAATTCGGATAGTTACCTTTGTTTCTGGAGAATTCGTCTTCTCGATGGCCGCGAAAGGCTAGTTCTTGTTTACAAAGAAATACAATTACCTGAATAAGACGAGCTAATAGTCTCCTGCTGGATTCAACTTGTTCGTTGTATTTTATTGCTGTCAGACGAGCGGCTTCAGAAAGGGCGTGCTCAATTCTACTTTTGCCCAATAACTGAAATGATTCTTTACTCTGCAGGTGACGTTTTGATGTCTGATGTTTTTGTGCTTTCCTGTCAAAGTTCTTTATTGTACAAATGCCCTCATTGCATCATTCCTTTTCACCACCAAACAGAAGACATATATAAGAATATAATTTATTATTAACTGCATTCGCAGTCAACCAAGCATACTTTTCGTACGAGGCTGTCTGAAAAGTACGTTTTTGTTTGGCTTCACTTAAAACTACACTGAGTATAGGAGTAGGTCGTTTGTACTTCAATTCGCACTTTTTTTCGTACGTTAATTTAGAAAAAGGCGTTTTTAATAAAAATTGTATAAGGTGTACAGTTGCTGGCTGACTCATGTTGGCGCCACAACAAAAATATGCACTAAAATCACCCAAGAATGACTATGAACACAAACCGCGCGAGTGTTACACTTCGTGTTAAAAGCCTGCACGGAAGCGGCAGAGCCTAGTCTCGATACCTGCTAGCAAGCGCAGCGCACCGGCCTTCGTGGGAGAGGGAAGTGGAGGGGAGCCGAGAACGCTCAGGCGCACACAGCCAGGTAAGGGAAGGGAAGGGAGGCAGAGGCGGAGACCGAGGGCAGTCGAGTCTCAAGCAGGCAGGCACACCAATACTCAGGGTGCGGCGGCGCGGGCTACAAAACTGATGTCTTCGCACATTTTGTGCTCTTAGTAGAAAGTTGTTTATATTCTTGTTATGAATTACTATTGCATCTTTTTCAAGCACGAATACAGGGGAGACTAAGTCTCAAAGTCTCCCCTCACGCTACGCGACTGCCGATTAGTCAGTCTGCATTTGTCTGCATTAGTCTGTAGTCAAGTTTCAGTCAGCGCCTAATAAGACTATCATATTCCTGTACATAGCCATGAAGAGAAATGAATAGACACTTTGTCAAGTATCAGAGATATGTGAGAATAAGATTAACGTACCAAGACCAAAGGACTTCAGATTGTCAATTGTAAATAGCATCCAGAACCAAGTTAAGTTATTTTTATGCTTTTTATTATTTTAATAAATGTGGGTGAAAATTAATCAAGTTCTGTTTAAAGTTGGTCACCGTCAATCTGCTACTCTAAGCGTGCAAGTGGCATTTCTATCGTCTGACCTAACGGCAGAAGATAAACACGCCACGATCAGACCACGAGACATATTGCTGACACTCGCCTGCTTCGCTAGAGCGACAAGTCAAATAATCTGATGATGTGTGTACCGAAGGTCTTACAGTACGCACACCACAATGAGGTAAACCTTAAACTTTACCAACCAGTCGCCACCCAGTCGAATGTTAACTATTTCTGACCCTATTTGTATTGTCAAGAGTTCTTGATTTATTTGTCATCACGTTTCACATTTAACTCTTGTTCTGTTTTGTAATCAATAAATTTGTCCCATAAATTTTATGAATGTTCAATCCCATGTTGATATACTAGTCACCCATCAACAACTGACTACGATAATGACAGCGTTCATTAATATTATTCCAGCATTCAAGTTCACTGGGGTTGTGATAAGAGTGACAACCTCTAATGCAGGCTAACAAAAATGAATACAGTCAAAGGGCAAAATCAATTCTGCAGTTGCATGGGGCACGTAGTTAAGTTGGTTCAAAATGGTTCAAATGGCTCTGAGCACTAGGGGACTTAACATCTGAGGACATCAGTCCCCAAGAACTTAGAACTACTTAAACCTAACTAACCTACGGACATCACACACATCCATGCCCGAGGCAGGATTCGAACCTGCGACCGTAGCGGTCGCGCTGCTCCAGACTGAAGCGCCCAGAACCGCTCGGCCACACCGGCCGGCGGTAGTTAAAGTGATTGCCGTCAGGACGGAAACTCATAGTCGCCTGCCGCCTTCCGAAGCGTACCGTCCAATGTATTCTTGCAATTTGGCGACCTCTACCATGATCATGAAATGATGGCGCCTCCTGTGACCGGCAGAAGCAATTTCCGCTATGAGGTTTCTGTTTTCTCATGTTGAAGTTCAGTTGGTGCAGTACGGTAAATTAGTTTCGCGTGATCATAAGAAGTGCTAGCACTAAATACATCGTCGACTCGTAAATTTCGTGTGCGTCCCTTGTTTGTATTTTTATTCATTTGTTTTTGTGATTTCTGTGCCACCTGTTGATTGTTGCTGACGGAGAACGGCGTTGTTGTGCTGACGTGTGGGGCGGTCGATCACCTGCGGCTCTTGTCTTTTACCGTAGATCACGGTTGTTTTTATTTGATATGCTTTGTCAGGGAATTAAAATTAGTGGGTTGACAGAGCAAATTTCATGGTAGAATTGCGTGGCACTGCGACGAGGAAAAACAAAAATCTCTTGGGAGCAGAAAAGTTTTTTTTTTTCCTTTATTGAGTTTCGACTCCCCCTAAAGGGGGCGGGCTGGCAGCAGCTTATTACGCCGCTCTTCAGCCTACAGAATTTGTTTTAAAAAGATGAAGATAATAAAAAATAATAACAGTTGGCGATAAAATCAGTGACTGAAAGGTAAAATGGCAGAAAATTCTGGAGCTTGAAACATAAAACACAGGGTGGATGATGCTAATAAAATAGACAGGAAGCAGAAAAATAATAGACAGACAATTAAAAAACACGGCGACAGTCTGGGTTCTGTTCGCAAGAGATATAAAAAGCACACCCAGCGACAGCATGATTTCCGTTCGTAACACTGTGGAAGGACGCACAACACTGAACACTCACTTAAACACTGCACTAAAAGTTGGCACAAATATGTCATACCACACCCGAGAGCAAGTGGGAGGAAACTGGTCAGATGACGGGAAAAGGGGGGGGGGGAAGGAGAGGAAAAGTGAAGGGGGAGGGGGGAAAGGGGCCAATGGAAGAGGAGGATCCATAAGAGGGGTGGGGGGTGCTGAGCAGACGTGTCAGGGAGTGGGGAAGGCAGAGGAGAGGAGTGCAAAAGGACTCAGGGGGGGGGGGGACAAAGGAGATAGGGAGAGGATAGGCGGGGAGAAAACACAGGATGGAAGGGGGCATGAAGAGGGAGCCCAGGGAAACGACGGGATGAGGATCAGAGTTGATAGGAAGGATAAATGGAGGGAGAGAGGGCATCATCCGGGAGGGGGAGTTGATGGAAGCCACCTTGGGAAAGGAGATGTAGGGTGTAGAGATGGAGGGTAGGGGGGACACAACGGTGAAGACGTGGCAGGGGGCGGGGATGGGAGAGGAGAGGAGCAACCAGGGGGTGAGGGGGTTCAAGGCGACGGGAGGTGTAGAGGATGCGGATATGTTCGAGGAATAGGAGCAGATGGGGGAAAGGAATGAGATCATAGAGGATCCGCGTGGGGGATGGGAGGCGTATACGGAAGGCGAGGCGGAGTGCATGACGCTCAAGGATCTGGAGGGACTTATAGAATTTGGGGGGCAGAAATCCAGGCAGGACTGGCATAACAGAGGATGGGACGGATTAAGGATTGGTAGGTGTGGAGGATGGTAGAGGGGTGCAACCCCCATGTCTGGCCAGAGAGGAGTTTGAGGAGCCGGAGGCGGTTGTGGGCTTTGGATTGGATGGAGCGGAGATGAGGGATCCAGGTGAGGTGACGGTCAATGGTGAGGCCAAGGTAGGTGAGGGTGGGGGTGAGGCGGACAGGACGGGCACAGACAGTAAGGGAGAAATCCAGGAGCCGGAGTAGAAACGTGAATGCACGCTCACTAAAAGCAAGGCAATTTTGCTACAAAGAGCGAGAACATTTGAATCTCGTCACAAATGGATCAACGTCAGACTGGAAGCACTGATAAATACAAAGTTGCGGAGAATTCTCAGTCGAAAGTAGTAGCCTTGCGGCTATGTCGAACGCAGAATTCTCTGGTATTGATGAGGAAAGTCAGTCAGACAGCGCGCGCCATGTAGAATCTGCAGGCATGGCAAGACGTACCGTTAGCCAGAATGGCAGATGAAACTCACGAACAAAATGTCGCAGAGCTTGGAATCGCATTCGTCTGGTACTGGAGGTATTAGCGGAGGACCTCAATTTCACGTCCTCGTTCGATTTATGCTGGAAGCGGAGAAGAGGAGACAGGAAGAGGAGACGAAGATGCAGAAAAGAGGGAAAATAAGCAGGAATTAGTCACTAAGGAGGCGAAGGAGATACAGATAATACTTGGACAGTTTGTTGAAAGTACACAGCAGGTTTAGAAGGAAGTCGCGTGTGTGAAGCAAGAACTAGAAAGTGTCAAGGAAACATTAAGAGAGTCGCGAGAGGTCGCGAACGGGGCGGAACACGACGCCGGGGCGGCAAGGTTAGCAGCCCTAGGTGCACGCGAAGACGTTTTGTTAGCGAAAGAATAAGTAAAACAGGCGGAAACCGAAATGTGCGGTTCTTGCCGCGCTCCATAAACGGGGAACAACGATCGTCCAGGAAACACAAGAAAAAATTAGCGATAACGTAAAGCACACCAAACACATCGAGAACAAACAGGCAGAAGTATCAGAGGTTAAAGAAGACCAGACTCGATTCGCCTCACATAAAAACGAGCTGGCAAATGACGTCCAGCAAGCACAACAACGGGTTACGCAATTGGAATCACGGTCTGGTACAGGAGCACAGTAGCATGATCAGGGAAAGAAAGAAGAACACGCATTACGACGACATTTCGAAGCGTAATATGAGGCTACACCACCGGCACAATGGCGAATGCCGCGGAACACACCAGCCGCCATAGGGCGCGTGACAGAGAGCGCGCCGACGGTGATGCAGAGACTGGCAGAAACAGAACCAGAACACAACTGTGTACGACTCTGGCGGACGCAAACACTTCACTGCGAATCTGACGACACAAGAGGAGGCCTAACAGTGCAATAGGATCGTTGGGACACCGATTTGCGGAGACGTGTGCTGCAGAAAAGAGGGAAAATTCGTTGGCAGGAAGTGTCGAACCATTCGATCACAAACATTTCTTACCCATTCAGAATTTCGAAATGTCCAAAGAGAATAACAATACAGTATATCCAAAAGGATGTTTATCTCAGTACGATACAGTGCTACCGGAATAGTGGTCACTGAAATACAAGGTGGAACATGTCTGCGGATTTTAGACGGGTCGCTTCTGAAACGCATGCGCAGTGTTGCTGAGAGATGTCGCTCATATAAAGAATTCACGGATGCGTTCTTAACATATACATGTCACGGGACACGCAAGGAAGAATCAAGCAGGAGATTATGCTCGGCAAGTACCTAGAAGCGTCAGGATTCTGCAGCCGGGTGAAGTTCTTTGAGTCGCTAGTTAAGAAGAATCGCTTTTGGACCGGCTATACGTTCCCATGGAAATTGTGACTTAGACTATGCCAACGAAATACAAAACGCAAGAGACAGGAGCGGAGTCCATGATCACAGTTGGCAAGGCTTGTCAGAGAGGAACAGACGAAATGGAGGAAATTATCGATCACGGGAAAACATCAGCTCGAACGATAGAAGTAGTAACCAGCCACCGTGGGAGAATAGAGGTAGACGAGGCAATTATGACGACAATTAAAATGAATGGCAAAAAGCAAACTGGAGAGAACAACGAAATTCGAACCAGTTCCAGCGGGATACTGGAGAACCACAGCAGCAAAGAAGCAACTGGGAGAACAGCAGTCCATGGCAGCAAGAAAACTAACAAATCATAATGTCCAGATTAGGCACCTAAACCGTCACAGGGGAAACGAAGCGGAAGTTTAAATAAAAGCTGACGCTAGGACACAGCGATAGAAGACCGCAGGAACAACCTGAACGAGCCAGAACATGCTAGAATGTGAAGACACAAGAGAGCTTTTGCTTGAGGGAAAAGAAGTCGTGACACGACATGACCTTCATCTTGTTATTCACGTCACCAGAGGCATTCTCAGTCTGACGGGAATTGTGGACAGTGTAAGCCACGTTACGGCGATATCGGAATCTGCGTGCAACAGATGTATTGTGAAACACTGGGGAAACGCTGAAGGAAACGAAAATCACTAGCGTACTGAGAGGAAAGCATACCGATACGTGGATACAAACCCGGTGATGTTCAGCTGCCTAGGGCACAACTTGCAAGCCAATATTCTGGTCGTTCCTTCGCTGGCAATTGAAATAATATTCGGTATGGATTTCCTGAAATAACATCAGGCCGTATTGGACGTGGGATGAGGAAAATTCACATTTCAAAAAGATACCGTCAGGAACATTACGTTTTCTGATGACGCAATACGTGCGCAAACTCCTGTCCAATGCGTCGACCTAAATTGCACCACAAAACTGGAGGAAGACAGAAATCAATCGAGGCGTGATGACCGTTGTAGCGCCGCACAAGAAGATGAACAAACTCAACGGGAGATGCGCTATGCTCTCGACAACTTTCTTTTTGAGTCAAAAATCTTCTTCCTGGTTTAATGCGGCTCGCCACGAATTTCTCTCCTGTGTCAACCTCTGTATGTCAGAGTAACACTTGCAACCTGCGTCCTGACTTATTTGCTGGATGTATTTCAATCTCTGTCCTGCCCTTACAGTTTTTGCTCTCTACGGCTCCCTCTAGTACCATGGAAGTCATTCCCTGATGGCCTAACAGATGTCGTATCATTCTGACCCTTTTCCTTGTCAGTGTTTTTCGTATATTCCTTTTCTCTCCGATTCTGCATAGGACCTCCTCGTTTCTTATCAGCCCATCAAATTTTCACCATTTGTCTGCAGCACCACATCTAAAACGCTTCAACTCTCCTCTGTTCCGCTTTTCCCGCAGTCCATGTTCCACTACCATACAATGCTTTGCTCCAAATGTAGATTCTCAGAAATTTCTTCCCCAGAATAAGGCCTATGTTTGATGCTAGTAGACTCCTTTCGGCAGGAATGCTCGTTTCGCCCTTTCTAGTCTGCTTTTGACATCCCCCTCGCTCCGTCCGTCGTTGGTTATCTGACTGCCTAGGTAGTAGAGCCTTGACTTCATCTACTTCGTGACCATCAATCCTCATGTTAAGTTTCTCACTGTTCTCATTTTTGCTACTTCTCGTTAATTTCGTCTCTCTTCGATTTACTCTGAATCCATATTCTGTACTCATTAGACTGTGCATTACATTCAGCAGATCATGTAATTATTTTTCTTCACTTTGATTCAGGATAGCAATGTCATCAGCTAATCGTATTTGGGTGCTAATGACCATAGAAGTTTTGCGCCCTAAAACCACAAAAAAAAGCTAATCGTATCATTGATATCCTTTCACCTTCAATTTTAATTCCACTCCTGAACCTTTCTTTTATTTCCAATCATTGCTTCTTCGATGTACAGATTGAACGGTAGGGGTGAAAGGCTACATCCTTGTCTTACACCCTTTTCAATACCAGCACTTCCTTCTTGGTCGTCCACTCTTGTTATTCCCTCTTGGCTTTTTTACATATTGCACTGTCTGTTCCTATAGCCTATTCCCTATTTTTCTCAGAACTTCGAACACCTTGCACCATTTTACAGTGTAGAACGCTTTTTCCAGGTCGACAAATCCTATGACCGTGTCTCGATTTTTCTTTAATCTTGCTTCCATTGTCAAACGCTACATCAGAATTGCCTCTCTAGTGCCTTTGCCCTTCCTAAAACCAAACTGGTCGTCTTCTAACACATCCTCATTTTCTTTTCTATTCTTCTGTATATTATTATTGCCAGAAACTTGGATAGATAAGATGCTAAGCTGAATGTGCGATAATTCTCGCGCTTGTCAGCTCTTGCTGTCTTCGGAATTGTGTGGATGACATTTTTCCGAAAGCCAGATGGTATGTCGTCAGACTCATACATTCCACACACCAACGTGAATAGTCATTTTGTTTCCACTTCCCCCAATGGTTTTAGAAATTCTGATGGAATGTAATCTGTCACTTCTGTCTTATTTGATCTTAAGTGGTTCAAAGCTCTCTTAAATTCGGTTTCTAATATTGGATCCCCTATCTCTTCTAAATCTACTCCTGTTTCTTCTTCTGTCCCATCACACAAATCTTTCCCCTCATATAGGCCTTCAATGTACTTTTTCCACGTGTCCGCTCTCTCCTCTGCATTTAACAGTGGAATTTCCTTTGAAGGGCGGTCGTCGTGGAGAAGGGGGTTATGCGAGGCGGGATGGTTACGAATAAGGCGGAGCCAGGCAGATCAGTACGTGAGGAGTTGACAGGGAGGGCGGAGCTTGGCGCCAGTCCCGGCGTTTATTTGCTGTTAAGAGGTTGCCGATGTGTCGCCGGTGACGAATGAGTGTATCCCGGCCGGAAGGAGCGGCAGAGGCTGTTGGATTCGACGAAAAGGAAGTGTAGGACGGTGAGGGAGGCTACGTTCGGTAGTTAACTTGGGCCTCTACGGTTAAGTGTACGTTATGGAACTATCACCGTCTGACATAAATAAGGCTATTAAATTTTAATCTGAGGAACAATGAAAATACATAGGCTATTTCCTATCATCTTGCAATAACATCCAATGATGCATTCACATTTATTTCCTATGCACTTTGTATCTCTTCTTGTTGTTTGTGTTTCAGATAAAAACTTAAATTAAGAGTAATTGTTTTCTCATGTGCCCGGCTTGCTGCTAGAGTGCTAGACGATTCGAAGTAGCTCTCTCTGTTAGGGAACTGCTGAATGACTTGTCATTACACTTTGGCGTGTATCCCACTACTGGCTAGAAGCAAAACAAATAAAACGCCAGCTTTTAAAAGCCGAGTCCACCCTGTACAAACCCGAGTCCGCCAAGTGAAAGGAACCGGCTTACTGCACATGCTCGTAATACGCACAGACTTCAGAGCTGCTATTGGTTGTAAAGCTAGAGGAGTGATGGAGTATACTGGAGGGTGCATATGCGAATTCAAACGTAAAACGTTTGAAAACGTTTGCGAGGGCATGCGATCAGATCGGATTAAATTCAGTTTGGAGCCTTAATGGACGCTTTGCCCGCTGCTCGCTTAGTTGTTATAATTACCCTCAAGCAACAAAATGTTCACGTTCGCGAGTACACAACACGCCAATCGGAATAAAGTTACGTAAAATTTCACCAAAAGTTTCGAATTTCACGATGTGCATTAAATCCAACTTCCTTCCACACGTTACAGGTGTAACGTTGTTACTTTAATTTGTGGTGTAAGCAGTGATGATAGACAATAAAAGCTGTGAGTTGTCTGGGGAAGTTAACATTGCATTACTGCGCAACTGTTTCACCAGGTATCCAGTCTAGCTTACCAAATTCCCAACCAGACTAACATTACTTATAATCTTTTAATAGTCATACGACAACCGGTGATATATATATAAAAAAGAGAATTTAAATAAAAAGAAATAAATCAGTTTATATTTGGAAATTTATTTGAACATTGATCATTGAAATTTCAACATATTAAATTTGATTCATAACTAAACTGGTGCATTATTTAGGATTGTGGAAAATGTGAGTTTGTAATGTTACGGAACACATCAAATATCGAGCCAAGGTTGGGAGACTGCATACAACACTGCATTCATAAAATAACACACGAAGAACGTTGAAACATATGCAAGAGGAAATTAATCACAACCAACCCATTCAATTTTCACCCAAAGAAGTTACGTTCGTAGCACAATCCTGTCCGTCATGTAACTACCACACACTGGTATACTAAATTCATACTAACTCTCTGTGAAATCTTCCCAAAAAGAATAGCTGAGGGCTACTTTGATGATTACACCACATGCTTCACGTGGTCGACTTGGTTTACACAAAGAGTGTAACTCCACAATAATTTTGATAATTACAATAAATTAGATCGAAAAGCAATTTACAAAAGAAAAACCTCGAACTGGTTACTAACGTCTTACTATTAACCTGATGGGTCAAACAATTATATAAGCACGTGGTAGTGGTCTCACAAAGTACACCCCACGTGGGTTGAACATAAAGAAAAGTTGCTATATTGAAAAATATTGTCAAGACGAGATGTTATAATCTCACGAACACTGGCATTTAAGATTGATGATCTTAGTTAGAGTTACTGATCAACACGTGGTTCCACTTTACTCACAAAGTAGTGACAAAGCAACTACTGGAAAATATTCTGAACTTCACACTCGAAATACACTGCGTTGCAATTTAAGATAGCATTAGATATTTTAGAGCTAAACCTGAAATAAAGGTGATTAAATTTTCAGTTAGGCTGAACTTAAGGAATCCATTGTCCTACGGACTTAGCAGACACGCGCTTAGCCGGAAATCTTACCACTTCAGACGCTCGCCACGGACAGACTGACTGGTCCCTTCCTGAGGGTGGCTCACCAATACAAACGGAAGTGGCCAGAGGGGCAACTTCCTATACCAACACGACAAGGGACGGACAGGACCATACTAAGGATAGAAACCTCTTTGCTTTTAGAAACGTAGCTACCTGTTCCGACGTTGGCCCTACTGTTCTCTAGCAGGTAGGCTTGTCTGCTACCCTCAAGCATGCAACTAGAAATACATTTGCTCATACATCCTCTCACACAGAAGGGAAGGGGGATGACAGTATCTTATTATATACAGTATATAAAAGAAAGCGGATGTAGGTTCCGTATGAGACTGTGTGACATGAATTACATATAAACTGTGTTTTAAAGTGTAGTAGTGTGACAGATCGTTGTTGTTTATGTGTAAAAGTAACACGTTTCACTGCTCAGTCTCCTCCCAGATAGTCAGAAACACCACAGTAAATTTAGAACAGGAATTTATGCCGTAAATGACAACAGATTTAAGAAATTAACATGAAAGGAATCCAACAGAGACCTTTCACAGGACTTCTCAAACATTTGGGTATCGAAATGTCACAATATTAATAATTTTCATCGGAGCACCTATTAATAGATCCGATCACTATGACATCCAATCTGCGACTGTAGTCATCTGTCTACACAAAAGAAAGTTCTGTTTCCCAAAATAAGCGCGAATATGCGAATTTCTGATTGGCAGAGAAACATCACAGCCAATCATCAACCCCCCCCCCCCCCCAATCCAGCGCATATATAAAGAACCTATCAAAATTTGTCACTGAATGAGAACAGTAAACTGACACAAATAAATTTTGAAAACCATAAAATACAAAATTGACTCCCTCTTAACAAAACTATTGCAGTGAAACCATAATCTCATTTCTCCAGTGCCATAAACTGACGAAATAGTTTATAATAAATTACCCAGATCCCCGTTTGAATGACTAAAACACATGTCATTCTCAAACATTCCTCACGAGACGAGTTTTTTCAATTTCATAACTAGGCACAATAGTAATACTAATTAACAAACAATAAGATAATTAAATAAACAGAACTGCAAGTAAGAATGACAGTATTGTGACTGCAGCTCAAACAGAGTCCGTCACCTAGTGACCTCTTAACAGATTGCATAGAAACTACGTAATCTCAGGCATGTGGGCGTGACTCATACTGCAAGCCTGTTGACTGATTTCAAAAGGCACAATGTAAGGCGCAACGCCTCAAGCAGGAATGTCAGTACATACAGGGAACTTTGAAGCAGATCGCTCCGTAACATAGTAGATTTCTGAGGGTGAGGAGAAGAGATATCGGTGGTTCGAAATGTTTGTGTTGTATGATACTTGTAACCTGTGCAGAATGGGGATGCTCCCATATTCATCTCTAGAATCAGCATCGTAATGCGATTCAGCATGACATCTGCAGGAGATTAGATTAGCTCACCATAAATACAGAACATAAGAGTGGAGGCTGGCATCTTTCAAAGGTTCGTCTTTAGCTATTAAGCAACGTCCTGAGAGACAAAGTGAAGTTGGATTCATTTATACTGATGGCGGAGATGAAACCATGTGTCTCCATTACGAAGGAGGGTTGAAATATTGAGATGAAATGAATACGACACGGGCTGGACACGCTGCGTGTTTTCCAAGCGCTTGTTAGTGAGCTTCTTAGTGCTTGTTACGAGTGGGACGGATTTTGTGGATAATATCTGCTAGAAAAGAGATGCAAAAATTACTGCTAAGGTTGCAGCTACCGTTAAACCTCCATCAAGTCATCTGAAAGCAGCAAAAGAACACCAAGTGACTGTGAGAGCTTCTGACAACGTTCACCTGCGTAAATCTACTTTCAGGCGGAAGTGGGAATACTTTTCTTATCCTGCAGGCATATTGCTGCTTAAGTTAAATGTGGACCTAGACTTTTCTCATGAATTATGTGTCAGAGACCTGCTTCAGTTACAGTAAGAGTCTTTTTGACGAAGCAAGGATGCTGTTAGTGATATTATTATCTCGTGATGTACTTTTTATAGTCTATTAATACACATTGTGAAGAATAGAGCATTATCGTTTTAAATGTTTTCTTTTCTCGTTTTTTCCTATATCAGTCACATACAGGACTGTTCTTAATATGATAGCTGTGATTACAATACTGGCCATTAAAACTGCTACACAACGAAGATGACGTGCTACAGACGCGAAATTTAACCGACAGGAAGAAGATGCTGTGATATGCAAGTGATTAGCTTTTCAGAGCATTCACACATGGTTGGTGCCCATGGCGACACCTACAACGTGCTGGCATGAGGAAAGTTTCCAACCGATTTCTCATACACAAACAGCAGTTGACCGGCGTTGCCTGGTGAAACGTTGTTGTGATGCCTCGTGTAAGGAGGAGAAATGCGTACCATCACGTTTCCGACTTTGATAAAGGTCGGATTGTAGCCTATCGCGATTGCGGTTTATCGTATCGCGACATCGCTGCTCGCGTTGGTCGAGGTCTAATGACTGTTAGCAGAATATGGAATCGGTGGGTTCAGGAGGGTAATATGAAACGCCTTGCTGGATCCCAACGGCCTCGTATCACTAGCAGTCGATATGACAGGCATCTTACCTGCATAGCTGTAACGGATCGTGCAGCCACGTCTCGATCCCTGAGTTAACAGATAGGGACGTTTGCAAGACAACAACGATTTACACGAACAGTTCGACGACGTTTGCAACAGCATGGACTATCAGCTCGGAGACCATGGCTGCGGTTACCCTTGACGCTGCTTCACAGACAGGAGCGCCTACGGTGGTGTACTCAACGACTAACCTCGCTGCACGAATGGCAAAACGTCATTTTTTCGGATGAATCCAGGTTCTGTTTGCAGCATCATGATGGTCGCATCCGTGTTTGGCGACATCGCGGTGAACGCACATTGGTAGGGTGTATTCGTCATCGCCATACTGGCATATCGCGCGGCCTGGTGGTATGGGTGCCATTGGTTACACGTCTCGGTCACCTTGCAACGGAACTTTCGCGTTCTCGTCAATACGGTACCAGAACGTTTAAGTTCTGCTACTGTAAAAACCGAAGATCCGCGATTCGGAATGTCAGAACTGTGCAGTAAGTAGCGGCAGGAACACCACCACAAAATAACGCAGCACTAACACTCCAAACCATGGACTCTCGGAGAGAGCTTTAACCGTGTTCAACCCAGCGGTAAAGTATCGAACTATTTTTCTCTGATTCATGCAGTTTGGGGGAAAAGCAGTGAGAATAATTACTTTTGGAACCCTTTTATCAGACAAAGCCTGTTATAACAATACACTGTTTCGCTTAATAAAATGCCGCCAGCCCAAATAGGACACAGTGTCTACACAAGAAGATGAAGTCAATTTCCGACACTGAATAAATAACTACTTTCACTTACTACGGTCACTTGGCAGTAAGTACTATTAATCCTACTTTCTTACTTATGGAATTTATCACTAAAATTTAGTAATTATTTAAAGAAGACACACATATGTTTCAACAAGGATACAAAAAATAATAAACCTATAGCTATCATTCATATTAAATGGCTCTGAGCACTATGCGACTTAACGTCTGAGGTCATCAGTCGCCTAGAACTTAGAACTAATTAAACCTAACTAACCTAAGGACATCACACACATCCATTCCCGAGGCAGGATTCGAACCTGCGACCGTAGCGGTCGTTCGGTTCCAGACTGTAGCGCCTAGAACCGCACGGCCACTCCGACCGGCTCATTCATATTACCAAAACTATTATTTAACACGACTAAATTTCATTTCTTTAGGACTGATATTTGTTAACTTTTATTAACACCAATATTTGTCTGGCTTTCTTTGACATGGAGAAGCAGACGAACAATTACTGTTAAGATTGTTGCAGTTAAACAATTATGTTACTTTACTTTCAGAAATGGTATTGAAAACTTATCCTCATGGTCACGCAAAGCGGCGGCCCTTAAACTCATACGTGCAAACTTTAGTACTTAATGATGATTTTCAGAATTTAGTACCAAAACAGTACTCTTCCCAGTAATTTACTATTATTCGAGCTTCAATTAACATCAGGATACTCGGAATAAATTCGTTTAGGTAAGGACCCTGCCGAGGTAAATGACATGGAAAATCACCGTTAAACACAAAGGTACATTTAATACTTATATTCCACAGATTTAAGATGGATGGTTCACACTATGATACACATCTAAATAAAGTACTTGCCTATTGCTGGTGTCGAAGGTGGCGTGAGGCGGTGCTACGTAGTAACATTGCGCAGGTACGGCTCTTGATGAACATAGCTCTGTCTTCCCCTTGGTGGCGACGATAAAATTACAAATTTCTGAACTACTAATTTATTGGCGTACTGCGCCAATCATGTAGAACACGTGCGAGGCCAAAAACCCAGTCTTGTAGGTAAATTCGGGGCCTCTAGTGTTTGACCATCGTAATGCGTGTTCACCACTTGCAGGGCAGCTGCCGAATATATGAGCCACTTGCGCGCCAATTCTCACTCGCGCGCCCCACCACCTTTTCCATTCCACCACAGAACGGAGTTCCGTTCTACCTATGATCTCTTCACCTTTTCAATTTACACTTCTCTTACAAAAACCCTGAGTATGAACCATCTACAATTGCATGAAAGCATATACATACAAAATACAGATAATTAATTACAGTTGTACTTGAAATATTACATAACCGAAACTTCCTGAGAGATTAAAACTGTGTGCCGGACCGAGACTCCTTTCTTTCAGGAGTGCTAGTTCTGCAAGGTTTGCAGGAGAGCATCTGTAAAGTTAGGAAGGTAGGAGACGAGGTACTGGCAGAAGTAAAGCTGTGAGGAGGGGGTGTGAGTCGTGCTTGGGTTGCTCAGTTGGCAGCCGGCACGGTAGCTCAGCGTGTTCGGTCAGAGGGTTACCTGCCCTCTGTAATAAAAAAACTGAGTTAATCGATCAACAACGAACTTAAACGGATGTCTTATGACGTCCGCCCCGAGCAGATGCTCCGAACAAAAGAGAACAAATTGAGATTCGACAACAACAAAAAATGTTGGTAGAGCACTTGCCCGCGAATGGCAAAGGTGCCGAGTTCGAGCCTCGGTCCGGCACACAGTTTCAATCTGCCAGGAAGTTTCATATCAGCGCACATCCAGCTGTAGAGTGAAAATTTCATTCTAGAAACATTCCGCAGACTGTGGCTAAGCCATTTCTCCGCAATATCCTTTCTTTCAGGAGTGCTAGTTCTGCAACGTTTGCAGGACAGCTTCTGTAAAGTTTGGAAGGTAGGAGCCGAGGTACTGGCAGAAGTAAAGCTGTGAGGACGGGGCGTGAGTCGTGCTTCAGTAGCTCAGTTGGTAGTCTGCGTTCGGCAGGGCAGCAGTGCGCACCGCGCTCGGCCGTCCACGCCGCTGCGCGCGCGGAGTGTTTTGTTTACTTCCTCGTCACAGCGCTTCTCAGCTCTTACAGGAAGAACACTCTTTAAGTTCACCTTCTCAAATGAATACGCACGACCCAAAGCACTGGCCGTCGAACGCTTCCTACGCGAAGACGTGAAGATCCCCCGTGACGAACTCATCGGCATACATCTGTCGATCATTAGCAGCGTCGTTTATGCTAATATGACTTCCGACGCTTCCTGCAACGAGATAATTCAAAGGACGCGACATGGACTAAAATTTAGGCACTCCGACGGAAACGTCGGGCCTGTGGATGTCGACCATGCAGGACTTGGCCTCCGGCGATCCGTCTCTTCGAACTGCCCTTCGAGGTGAATGAAGATGAAGTCATCGCGGTGCTAAGCCCGTTCGGAAAAGTCCAGAGCCACGTAGCCGAGACATGGGCACAGTTTACGACGTATCCGGTGGTTAATGGTGTGAGACAAGTCCGAATCGATCTCAAACGGCACGTTCCATGGTACATTTCTATCGGCGGCTGCCGTGCGGTGGTCATTTACGACGGACAACCTCGAACATGTTCCGGTTGTGGAAAAGAAGGCCACGTCCGTAATGAATGCCTGCAACGCCGCATCATTCAACTAAGGCCCGACGATACGAACACCGACAGAACCACGACCACCCTTCCAGTCACCTATGCGGCGACACTGCACGTCCAGCCCTCAGAAGACGCCGTTCATGAGCGTCTGTCTGGTCCGATACACCCGGAGGCGTCCCAGCACCTTGACACCGGCGATGCCGCCAGTGAACATGTCCAACAGCCGGACACACCAACGCTAGAAGATCAAAAGGATACCAATGAGAATGTTCTGGAGAATGACGACCGCATCATAGCACCCGCGGCTTTTGTACCGGAACGACGTGAATCTCTTCCTTCCTCAGACACCGAAACTCATTGCCGAAAGCAGAAGTTGCCCAAACGACGAAAAAAACGCCGCAAGACATCAGAATCGACTATTGAGCCCCCTCCGCAGGACGAAGAGATGGCACATCACTTTGACGGAGAACTCGATAACACTTTCTCCTCTGCCAGGGAGACGCGTCATCCACAAGACGGTGAACCGTCCAACAGAGATCGTGCGCAAGCCCCGCGCCCAGAAGCCATGGAACACAGCACGCCAGTTGTCACCGACGCAATTGAGCCGACTCGGCCAGCGCTGCCACCTCTCGCCGATGTCAAACCTGTCGGACATTTTTCATGGGCGGATGACACGGATTTCCCACCTCCATCTGATGCGAAAATGAGATCTGTTTCTCCGTTAAACCAACACTAAATTGTGAGAAGTTTCTACGGCGACTCCTGTGACTTCTATGGACTTCCAGCACCCATCACAACAATCTTCACCAGCTACGAACCTGTCGGCAGCACGGATCTCCCATCAGGCGTACCGAATAGCTACTAACAATACTAATAATATCGGCTCGCACGCTAAACTTCAACTGCTCCGTGACACGCTAGGAGCAGCGGACATCGACATCGCCCTGTTACAAGAACCGAGGACAGCAACTTGGACTGGGTGTTATGGATATGAGACGTACGCCGCCCCTGCAGCTATGGAACACACAGGCGCAGCCCTCCTCCTCCGAGAAGGGATTGCGGTTTCCGACGTCGCATACCTCCCAACGGCGCGAGGGGTGGCCATAATAGTTGAAGGACTCAAAATCATAACTCTCTACGCCCCATCGGGCACTGATAAACGGAGGGATCGTTCCCAGTTCTACGCAGAAGATATCACGCCTTTATTCCTCGGCCGATACGATCATCTCATCGTAGGTGGAGATTTCAACTGTGTTCTCGAGCGCACAGACTAATACCCCCATTTCACCACACGTCCGGAACTTCGCTTCCTCGTCCGCCGCCTTCGTCTCCTCGACACTTGGCGAGTGGTACACGGCGACCGCCCGGGGTATACACACATCACGAGCCACTCCGCAAGCCGACTTGATAGAATATACATCTCTAACGCTCGACGCGGAACGTTGGCCGTCTGCCTTTTCGGACCATGACATCTACATCTGTACCATGAACCTACGTCGACAATCTATATGGCGCAGTGCAGGACCTTGGAAACTCAATGTCGCGCTACTGCGGGACCCTGAATGTCGACAACAGGTCACCGACACGTGGCACACCAGTGTTCAACGCATTATGCGTTACGAGACCACACTGCAGTGGTGGTTGCTGTGCGCCAAACCGGCCATCCGACGCACATTGACACACTATGGCAGAGCCAAAGCCAGGTGGAACCACCATACAACTGATTTCTACTATAGCACTCTACGTGAACTCATGGATCATCCTCCATCCCCGAATCGTCTAAAAGAAGCTCAACGCATCAAGGCAAGGATTAACGGTGAAGAAACTTCTATGCATCATATTGTTCAAAATGTTCGTCGACGCCGACAGGCTTTAATGTCAACTTTAGACCTACCTGATGGACGACGGCTGACTTCGCAAGCTACCATTGCGGATGCATTCACAACGCACTATAGACTTTTCTATCAAGAAGTACCTGCCGGTGCAGAGGCCATTGCTGAGGTTGCCCAGGAGACCCTTGGTACTCTAAACGCAGCAGCTGCAACCCTCCTGACTTCTCAAGTGACCACCGACGACGTCCAAGGCGCTGTGGCATAAGGGTCTCTGAATCGATCTCCCGGCCCGGATGGTTTACCTCTCGAATTTTACAGAACCTTCCAAGATTTGATGATGCCACGATGGAGGGACATGTACCGGGAAC